>NC_140178.1:63041321-63383821 GCF_963971535.1 Notolepis coatsorum | reverse complement strand
GTCTGGCACTGGGAACCATGGCACGCTGGCTTTGATCCTGGTCGGAATCTTCCTCAGCGGGCAGGCGGTAGGAAGGCTGGAGTCCAGGAAGCACGAGAGAGTGGTCCAGGGAATCTCCGGGTGAGTGCACAGAAGCTGTGACATATCTGTCACAATGGCAGCTGCAAAGATCTGTGCATTTCCAATGTGCCTTCTTGCATGAGCACCTTGCACCACAACCACTTCAATTGCACTTCACAAGTTCATTGCAGGCTTTTGATGCCATGGGTAGATTGCTCCACACAGGAAGCCAGACCTCTCCATCCAAGGTCCATCCCCATCCTTCAGGGCTGGGTGCCGGCTGTTGGGCCAGGTCAGACATCGCCCAGATCCCAGACTGGTAAGCAATTCGCTTTACATGTTGCAGAAGTGCATCTTGGGTAGGTGGAATGTGTTCCATGGATCTGTTTCTTTGACAGAACAACACTCGCCGTGCTTCATCGACAGGTTTCAATTCACTAGTCTTGTCATAGAAGATGATGATAAAGCGCTCCAGAAGGTGAAAGTGCTGGGCTTCTATGGTCACAGGAGTAAATGGATTTTCTGCCATGAAGTTGAAGGCCTCTGTGACTTGAGGGTAGGCATTCCAAGCCACCCATGCAGACTTCTTCCCCTTCCCGCAAAATGTTGAAGTTGTGTCACAGCCCGTGTATGAATGGAAGATGGGAAGTGCTGTGGACTTGTCTTTCCCAAGAGCATGGCAGATGGTGGAGGAGCCAAAGCTATATTTAGGTTATTGTATTATATGAATGTTTATATGTTTATTTTTATAATCTTACAATGAAACGGCATTAGGAATATTGATTGGATTTAGATAAAGTCATTGAACCGTCTTATTTGTCATAATAGAACATTCTAGAACATTTGTGATGTCCCAGTATGATGTCATGCCTGAATGTTCTAGAACATTTGTGATGTCACAGTATGATCATGATCGAACGTTCTGGAACATTTGTGATGTCACTGTATGATGTCATAACCGAACATTCTAGAACATTTGTGTCTCTATATATAGTCCACAGAGGAAGAACGGCAAATGGAGCTACGAATTCCCAGAACGACCGATATTTGCGATCAGTCGAAGGGCGAGGGGTCGGAGTACAGTGGGGAGGAGAGTGAGAAAGAAGAGAGGGAGGAGGAGGGGTGGGGAAAGTACGTTTGCTGTGGAACGGTGGACGAGCCTTGCCCACCGTGTTGCTGTGTCAAAGGGGATGAGAGGAGAGAAGAACTAGCTGTAAAGAAGAAGAAGAAGGAAGAGGAAGAACGGCAAATGGAGCTACGAATTCCCAGAACGACCGATATTCGCGATCAGTCAAAGGGCGAGGGGTCGGAGTACAGGGGGGAGGAGAGTGAGAAAGAAGAGAGGGAGGAGGAGGGGTGGAAAACGGTGAGGAAGAAGAGGAAGAAGCGGACGGAGAGGAACGACAGCGATGGGGATAGTCAGGGCAAGGGTGAGAGTAGTGGGGAGGAGAGGGGGGGAGAAGGGGGGAAGAGGAAGAAAGTGGGGGACGATAGCTCAAGTGGGCCGGGAGACGAGGGTGCTGGAAAAGATGTGGCAAAAGAGGAAGTGATCCATATAGTGGTCAGGCTTGAGAGGGAGAGGGGTGAGGGGAAGGTAGGTAGGCTCGAGTGGCCCAAACTCATTGCCGCGCAACTAGGAGAGGTAAAGTACGTGAAAGTTTTGTGGGATGGGAATCTGGCCGTAGGGTGTGGTAGTGAGGGGCAGGTGGAGGTGGCTAGGACGATGCGGGGCATTGGGGGGGGTGGGTATAAGTAAGGTGGCGAGAGTAGGGGAGAAGAGGGGGGGGGATGTAAGGGGGTTTTAGCTGGGGTACCGGTCGAGGTTACAGTAGAGCAGCTGGTGAAAGAGCTAATGGAGGACGGGCGTAATGGCATAGTTAAGAGTGCAGAAAGGATGAAGAGGGGAGCAGAGAGGGCAGTGACGGGGACGGTAGTGATTACATTTGAGGGGGTTGTTCCTAGGGTGGTGTTTGTAGGGCGTAGGATGTATAGGGTTAGGGAATTTGTTCATGATCCTCTTAGGTGCTATAGGTGCCAGGAGTTTGGCCATATAGCTATCACGTGTAGGAAGGGGCTGAGGTGCGCTAGGTGTGGCGGGGAACATGAATATGGGAAGTGTAGAGAGGGAGTGAAGCCGAAGTGCTGTAGTTGTGGTGGGGAGCATAGTGTAGCGTTTAGGGGGTGCGAGATGATGATGAAGGAGGTCGCGGATCGGAGAGAGAGAAGGGAGGGTAAGTTGACGTATGCTGGGGCGGTTAGCAGGGCAGGACAGGGTAGCCAAGAAAGGGTGCAGGGGGTTGAAGGAGGGCATTTGGCAGTGAGGGTAGAGCAGGTAGAGAGGGGAAGGGAGGAGAAATTAGGTATTGTGGCCTTCGTGGCAGGGGTAGTTACTGGTATGGCAGAGGCTAAGGGTAAAACAGCGATTGTGAAGATGATTGTTAGGATAGCGGTTCAACATCTGGGATTGGAAGGTCTGGACTGGGAGGTGGTGTATAGCGAATTGGCTGAGGGGGCTGCGAGGGACAAGGCTGCGAGGGACAAAGCAGCCCAGGATAAGATAGCAGGGGGCAAGGTGGGTCCCGCGGAGGGGGGCTCAGACAGGAAGTAGCAGCAGTAGCTGCACTCCAATGGACAATGTAGGTGATGACGGGGTCCAGTAGAAGAAGAAAAAGAAGGTGAAGAAGGAGAAGAAGGAGAAGAAGAAGAGCCCATAAAAAGAATTGCGGAGGGCAGTAATACGCCTCGATGCGTCTACTCTGCCGGAAATTCAAATAAGAAGAAGAAGAAGAACACAGGAGATGGAGGGTTCCCCCTCTTGGGGGGGCCCTCCAAGAGAGTGATTGTATGACAAGAGGAGCAGAGAAGAAGGAGACAGAGACGATAGAAATGTGTTTTGAAGATGAGAAGAAGAGGAAGAGGAGTGTAAACTTTCTCAAGTGTGGGCGAAGCAAGAATTGTGGAGGGCAGTAATACGCCACGATGCGTCTACACTGCCGGAAATTCAAATAAGAAGAAGAAGAAGAACACAGGGTGTGGTAGTGAGGGGCAGGTGGAGGTGGCTAGGAAGATGCAGAGCATTGGGGGGGGTGGGTATAAGTAAGGTGGCGAGAGTAGGGGAGAAGAGGGGGGGGGGATGTAAGGGGGTGATAGCTGGGGTACCGGTCGAGGTTATAGTAGAGCAGCTGGTGGAAGAGCTAATGGAGAACGGGCGTAATGGCATAGTTAAGAGTGCAGAAAGGATGAAGAGGGGAGCAGAGAGGGCAGTGACGGGGACGGTAGTGATTACGTTTGAGGGTGGGGTTGTTCCTAGGGAGGTGTTTGTAGGGCGTAGGATGTATAGGGTTAGGGAATTTGTTCATAATCCTCTTAGGTGCTATAGGTGCCAGGGGTTTGGCCATATAGCTACTACGTGTAGGAAGGGGATGAGGTGCGCTAGGTGTGGCGGGGAACATGAATATGGGAATTGTGGAGAGGGAGTGAAGCCGAAGTGCTGTAGTTGTGGTGGGGAGCATAGTGTAGCGTTTCGGGGGTGCGAAGTGATGATGAAGGAGGTCGCGGATCGGAGAGAGAGAAGGGAGGGTAAGTTGACGTATGCTGGGGCGGTTAGCAGGGCAGGACAGGGTAGCCAAGAAAGGGTGCAGGGGGTTGAAGGAGGGCATTTGGCAGTGAGGGTAGAGCAGGTGGAAAGAGAGAGGGGAAGGGAGGAGAAATTAGGTATTGTGGCCTTCATGGCAGGGGTAGTTACTGGTATGGCAGAGGCTAAGGGTAGAACAGAGATGGTGAAGATGATTGTTAGGATAGCGGTTCAACATCTAGGATTGGAAGGTCTGGACTGGAAGGAGGTGTGTAATGAATTGGCTGAGGGGGCTGCGAGGGACAAGGCTGCGAGGGACAAAGCAGCCCAGGATAAGATAGCAGGGGGCAAGGAGGGTCTCGCGGAGGGGGGCTCAGGCAGGAAGTAGCAGCAGTAGCTGCACTCCAATGGACAATGTAGTTGATGACGGGGTCCAGTAGAAGAAGAAAAAGAAGGTGAAGAAGGAGAAGAAGGAGAAGAAGAAGAGCCCATAAAAAGAATTGCGGAGGGCAGTAATACGCCACGATGCGTCTACTCTGCCGGAAATTCAAATAAGAAGAAGAAGAAGAACAGGCAGTGTGTAGCTTGAAACAGGACTGAACAGGACTTAACAGATAGACTAAACAACATAGACTGAAGCCTGCATTTCTCAACCAGGGTGCCAAGCCTACCGTTTTGCTCTGGAAAGAGCCGGCAAGTCGATTTACGGCTTTCCAGTGTGGAGGAATTTTCATGTGTCGAGTCGGCGGTGATTTTGGAGACTGGGAAAATACAGTTTTCTTACCTTGTAGTAGTGACGTGAATATTTAGGAAAGTAGCTTTAGGACCACTTCTGTAAAGAAAGACTTCGCTGTGGAAGAGAAATAAACCATTTGGATATCCATGTTTTACACTGGCTGTGGACATTATTTTTCTTTATCAACGAACGTACTACTCACGAGTAAGCAACTTCAACCAGTAGAGTGGAATGTCTGCCCTCATATTAGTAAGAAAACTCTGTTCCAAGAGGAAAAAGGAATCAACACAAACTACTGGAGCGCTGAAAGAAGGATAACAACAAAATGTCGGAACCTAAGAAGGTTGAGATGACACAAAGGGTCTATGAGGAAGATGTCCGTCAGGCCATTAATAAGAGGAGAGCTAAGTTAGGTCAACTAACTGGTCACATGAATAAGATGAATCAATGAATGGATGAGGACGACGACGGTAACTTGGAAAGTGTACAAGATTGGTAGAATTCAACAATCTATTTGGAGAGTTCGGTGAGCTTAAACTTCAGTCCAGGTGGTACTAAGCAAGACCTCAGAAGAGGAGAAGAAGAAAGATCAGGATGAATGGTTCACGCCGAAGGCTGACACATTTTACAACTTCACAGTAAAGGCTGACACATGGATGAAAGAGGTGCATCAGCGTATAGCGGAGTCTAGGAAGCACCAAGATGAGGTCAGGCCTGAAGACAGTGCATCCGGCGTCGTAAAAAGGAAAGGGTCTAGAGCACCATCCACTACATTTCCCAGAACATCATCTGCAAGCGTGTGTCTGAAAGCTGAATTAGAGAGGGCTGAGTTGCTAGCCCAGGCTTCCGCTCTAAAGCAAAAACGACAACTCGATGAACAGGAGGCTCTGCTCTTAGCTACCTCATCTAAGCTAAGAGCAGAGAGGTAGGAACAGGATCTAAGAGCAGAGCGAGAGGATTTACAGGTCCATGCTGCTTTAGCTGCCGCAGAGGCTAAGTTCAAAGTATTGGAAGAGTACGAGGGCCAGCGAGCCTCATCCAGAGTGTCCCGTAGGGATGGAATGAACTCTTACATAGAGAAAAAGAAGCCCTTCGAATCACAAGCTCACGAGCAGGCTACGCAGGCTACTCGTATTTTGCAGAGACTCTTGTTCCTTCTGTGTAGCACCGCCAGGTGCTCTGAACCTGCTTACAGTAGCAGCTCCAGAGCACCTGGCGGTGCTACACAGAAGGAACAAGAGTCTCTGCAAAATACGAGCCATGGTGGATTTCCTAGTTAAGCAACAAAACCATGCTACTCTGCCCCCTCAACAGATTCCTATATTCAAGGGAGACCCTATGGGGTACAGGCTATTCATCATGGCCTTTGAACACGGAGTGGAGGACAAGACAGATAGTAACAGAGACCGGCTGTACTTTAAGGAGCAGTACACGGATGGACAGCCGAGAGAGCTGATAAGAAGTTGTCTTCACATGGAACCAGAGCGAGGCTATCGCGAGGCAAGGAGGCTCATGAAAGAACATTTTGGAAATGGATACAAGATCTCAATGGCGTATATACAATGCACTGAACTGGCCTACTATCAAGTCCGATGACGGAGAGGCGCTCCACTCCTTTGGCCTCTATCTCACTGGATGCCTCAACGTGGCTGACGTGGAGTACATGCAGGAGCTTGACAGCATATTAAATGCATTCATGCATGTCTGACTGTTAAACAAGTAAAACATGATGTAAATAGGTTGTTAGAATGGTACAAATATTCATCTGGTGACATTCTTCATAGCATTAGCACATTTATTGACCCAGAAAATTTGTAGTTTGACACCAAAATTGATCTTCTATGTTCAACATTCTAACAACAAACCCTAACCCAACATTCACATTTTTGGCAGTTGTTAAAATGTTCAACACATTTGTACCACATGCACAAACCTGCTTGATTATTGCCCCAAATAACATGCAAGTTGGACAAAGTGGGTATGTCTGGAAAGAAGAGGCTTGTGGCTTGTGGGTACCTATAAAACCAATGTTCACTCTGATATATTCATGTGAACGGCCAAGGGACCTTTTGGAAGATGAGCATGGCAGTTTTTTCTAGGCGAAAATGTAACATCATTTTGAATCATTGCCTATTAAAAACCCCTTCCCAACAGTTGGGCTTAATGAAAATGATACCAATGGAAAGCTTAGCTTCTCTAGTTTACAGGGATACCAATACCTTTGTGTTCGCTCAAATATTGAGCGCGCTATGGACCAAGATATTTATTAATGGGCAGAACCTTGATTTTACATGGCGGCCATCTTGAAATCCATCATGATGACGTGGCCCCTACCCCAAAATGAAAGCTATGATGATGAGGAACACGTGGGAAAAATTTGGTGCTTTTGTCCGGCGTGTCCACATCCTTCTCAAATCTGGTGCTAAGCCACCGCACTACATAGGTGTGTGTGTGTTTAGGTGTGTGTTGGTAGTGTGTGTGTCTAGATGTGTGTGTTACCTCTCTCTCCTCAGTGCGTTGGTAGTGTGTGTGTCTAGATGTGTGTGTTACCTCTCTCCTCAGTGCGTTGGTAGTGTGTGTGTCTAGATGTGTGTGTTACCTCTCTCTCCTCAGTGCGTTGGTAGTGTGTGTGTCTAGATGTGTGTGTTACCTCTCTCTCCTCAGTGCGTTGGTAGTGTGTGTGTCTAGATGTGTGTGTTACCTCTCTCTCCTCAGTGCGATGGTAGTGTGTGTGTCTAGATGTGTGTGTTACCTCTCTCTCCTCAGTGCGTTGGTAGTGTGTGTGTCTAGATGTGTGTGTTACCTCTCTCTCCTCAGTGCGTTGGTAGTGTGAGTGTCTAGGATGTGTGTGTTACCTCTCTCCTCAGTGCGTTGGTAGTGTGTGTGTCTAGATGTGTGTGTTACCTCTCTCTCCTCAGTGCGTTGGTAGTGTGTGTGTTTGGGGGTATGGACCACCAGTTCCGTTTCATAGGCTCCCTCTCCTCTGTTCTCTGCTCTCAGAGTCACTAACACAGGTCTCTCTGCACCAACCACTACACTATCTGTACTACTACACAGAGAGAGAGAGAGAGAGAGAGAGAGAGAGAGAGAGAGAGAGAGAGAGAGAGAGAGAGAGAGAGAGAGAGAGAGAGAGAGAGAGAGAGAGAGAGAGAGAGAGAGAGAGAGAGAGAGAGAGAGAGAGAGAGAGAGAGAGAGAGAGAGAGAGATCAGGTTCAGATGTTAATCAGGTTCAGATATGAGTCAAGTTCAGACAGGATATTAGTCAAATTATGACCAGATATTTGTCAGGTTCAGACCAAATGTTATACTCACGCCTCAGCGGTCAGCCTCAGGTCAGGAACACACACGTTGTCCTCTCCACAGTCTAGAATGATCCTGGTCTATCACACACACACACACACACACACACACACACACACACACACACACACACACACACACACACGCGCGCGCGCACGCACGCACGCACGCACGCACGACACACACACACACACACACACACACACACACACACACACACACACACACACACACACACACACACACACACACACACACACACACACACAATTATTTAACTATTATCCAATAAACTATTATTTAACTATTTTCCAATTACAAACTATTAATTAACTATTAATTAACTATTATACAATTAGAAACTATTATTTATCTATTGTCCAATTACAAACTATTAGTTAACTATTGTCCAATTACAAACTATTATTTAACTATTATACATTTACAAACTATTATTTAACTGTTATACATTTACAAACTATTATTTAACTATTATACTATTATAAACTAGTATTTATATTATTATCCTACAGTGGGTAAATTAATTTGGCTACATCACGCCATTCAAAGTCTGCAAACTCTGCATAGCGTTTTGTCTTTATCTTATGCTACAGGAGCCATCCACTGTTCCTGTGGCTGTGCTTCCTCTACTGACCATGCAGGACATCTCCAGTCACCAAGGACTTGTGTCACCTTGTTACCCATGCGTTTGGTATAGAGATCCCCCACTGAGATCTACCCCTACAACCTGATGTCCTTTCTCACTGCATGGTCCAGTTTGGTCTGGTCTACCCCTATGACCTTAGTTTGCATCTTAATTTATATAATTCCAATCTGTGTTTTGCTTCCATCCTCCATTAGGTGATTCCATTGTGTGGTCTGTTTGTTAGCCCACACTTGCTTGTGGCTCTCCATCTCCATCTTGGTAAGCATGTCTTCTTGCTCTCTCTGTGCCTCTCTGCTTGATAGGTTAACTCTACTAGAGAGATGTGTCCGTGAAACTTGAGTCAGGAAAACAGTCCACTTTAGAGTTCACAGGCACCCCAGGCACCTTAGTTATGAGAAGAATCAAAAGGTTTATTTGTCACATACATACCAGGGTATATAGTGAAATGCGGGTGGTCACGCCCGCATCGATTGTGCAATAATACAGTAATAAAATGGATTTGCACCTCCTGTTATATAAGTCCTGCAGGGGTGGTAGTGCAATACCCATAGTACGCTCTGCTGAGCGCACCACTCTCTGGAGTGCCTTCCTGTCCTGTGCCGTGCTGTTTCCAAACCAGGCAGTGATGTTTCCAGTCAGAATGCTCTCTACAGCCCCGGAATAGAAGGAGTGGAGTATCTTCCCCTATACTCTGAACTTCCTTAACTGTCTCAGGTGCTAGAGGCGCTGTTTCGCCTTTTTCACCACATAATCTATGTGTGTTGACCATGTCAGGTCCTCTGTGATGTGGACTCCCAGGTACTTTAAACTGCTCACCCTGTCCACGATAGCCCCGTTTATCCACAGTGGCGTGTGTGTCCCCTGCTGTATTCTCCTAAAATCCACGATCAGCTCTTTGGTTTTACCAATGTTCAGGAGTAGGCTGTTATCCCGGCACCAGAGGCACAGAACGCAGCCCTGAGGGGACCCGATACTCAGGGTGATTTTGCTGGAGGTATGACCCCCCAACCCTGACCGCCTGGGGCCTGTCACATAGAAAGTCCAGGATCCAGGCGCTCATGGCGGAGCTCAGACTCAGATCAATCAGCTTGTCAACCAGTCTGGTGGGGACTATGGTGTTGAAAGCTGAACTATAGTCAATGAACAGCAATCTCACATAGCCCCCCTTCTGTCTGTCAAGGTGAGATAGTGTGATGTGTAGTACTTGGGAGACCGCGTCGTCAGTGGACCGGTTTGTCCTATATGTGAACTGCAGTGGGTCCATGTTACTAGGGAGAGAGGCAGAGATGTGGTCCTTGACCAGCCTCTCAAAGCATTTCATGACCACAGAGGTGAGTGCCACCAGTCTGTAGTCATTTAGGCCTGCTGGAGAGGAGTTTTTTGGTACAGGGATTATAGTGGACACTTTGAAGCAGGCAGGGACCACGGACTCAACCAGTGATAGATTGAATATGGTTGTAAATACTGGGGACAGCTGATTTACACAGGACTTTAGTATTCGTCCTGTTATCCCATCTGGGCCTGCAGCTTTCCTAGTATTTACTCCCATAAACGCTAATCTCACGCTGTGTTCCGCCAATGAGAGAGTGTGTCCCCCCCCCCCCACGGATGAATCCCCGCCGCAGCCGGCGCGTCAGTGACGCAGATAGCCGGTGAGCTAACGTCGCCACTGCTTGCCCCAAACCTGGCATAAAAGGAGTTGAGTTAATCCGCAAGAGAGGCATCGGCACTCACTATTGAGGGGGGGCTGACTTTATAATCAGTTATCATTCGTACTCCCCGCCATAAGCCTCTCGTGTTATTCTGTGCCATCTGTGTCTCCATCTTGTTCGCATATCGCCGTTTTGCAGCCCATACCTCTTTGCGTAGCATATAAGCTGCTACCTTGTACTCTTCCATACTTCCCGATGCTCGGCCCGAGTTGTAAGCAGCAGTACGAGCATTCAGGGCCACTCGGATGGAGTTGTCCACCCACGGTTTCTGGTTTGGGAAAACCGGCACCTTCTTCGTGGGGACGTCAGCTAACGTTATGAAGCTGACTACAACATCCGCATATTCACTCACACTGGCGCTAGACCGGAGCATGCCCCAGCCGACGTCCTCCAGTGCGTCTTGGCCTCTGAGCTCTCGGATCACTGCTTCACCTCTCGCGACACAACAGCCTCACAGGCTCTTTGTTTATAGCCAGCCAAAAGAAAGATGGTCAGATGGTTGGTCAGATGGTTATGGAGCCTCCAGCGAGGTTTCCCAGTCCTAGTGCTCAGGACGTGGACTTTGTGCCTGCTTCGGGGTGGCTGTGTCCCCGCACGGTCTCGGCACCTGTTCAGCAACCTGACTTTACACATCCCAATCGGTATGCAGTGCTTGATGCAGGTCCCAATCCCAGGCTGTGGCGGCCTACACAGGCTCCCCGAAGACCTGTCCTAGGGATTGGCGACTCCATCACCCGGCATATCAAGCTAGATAAGCCAGCCATGATTAAATGCTTTCCGGGTGCCAGAGCCACCGACATTGAAGTTAACTTGAGATTTCTGGCGAATAGTTACAAGGTAAACGGCAAGGAACATCCTTCACCCATTCAATTTAGTGACATTGTTATACTCGTGGGAAACAATGGTTCTCATTCCCCAACTGATTTACGACAAGAAATGTGCTCTCAGGCCGATTTGCGACATATTAGGGCTGGTAGAGAGATTCCCCAAACGTTCCTAAGATTGGATTCGGCCGTGGCTGAGAGTTCTTTGAGAGAATTTACGAGTGCGGAGGAGCACACTTAACTTGACAGACTGTGTGCTCCATGTTCTTAATGGCTTTATTTGGGAGGAATCATAGTGATTCCTTCATGTCAACCCTACAAGCCTCCTTGGAATTAATTAATTAATCAATCATAATTTCAATAAATATGACAATATTTGTAAGATAAGAAATTATGCATTTGATGTTGGAAAAATAAATAATATGGATTCATCTGATCACAGGGCAGCTGGATTAACCATATCTGAACCAGCTATTTTAGACAAATGTATAATTACTTTAATTACTCAGATATTCAAACACAATTATTGTGAAATGATTGAAAATAATAATTATTTAATGCCTTCTGTGGAATTTGTATTTCTTATTTGTTACATATCTGTTTTATTGATTAATTATACATTTGAAAGAATGCAGGTTATAGCCAACATGGAATATATCCCATTGATTGGTAATGGGACAGACATTTGTTTTATAACTATAACCTGCATTCTTTCAAATATATCATTAATCAATTAAACAGATATTGGAATACACTATGTAGCCTACGTGTCTAATGAATTAACAGTAGGCTTAGTAATTAGAATAATTACTTGTTTAATTAGGATTTAGTAGATAATATATATGCTCTGCCCTATAAGTACAGTACACATATTAAGGCCGCCAGAGTTGGGCAGCGGACTCGTGAACTGTACTACTATAGGCAGCGCAGTATCTATGTGATTTCACAAGTCATTAGAATAATATAAGCCTACTGCGTTCATTCATTACTATACAGTACTGCAAGCGTGTGTGTGGGTGTGTGGGTGTGTGTGTGTGCGTGCGCGCGCTGCGGCAGGTGGCCACGAGCTGTAGTAGCCTGTATATGATGACAATACATTAATCTAATCTCATTTTGATCGGTTGCAAAGCGCTTCCGCCACCATTTTTACACGGCTGCATGCATCAGTTGCATTTAATGAGCTGGACAGGTGTGTCTAAACTCTTGACTTTTTGCAACTTCATTTGCACACGGCACAGAGCCTAGCTTATAAGGAGCTCTAGGAGGCGTGTCTGACCTAGACAGGTACACGAGTTCATAGTGATCTGTCTTTGCAACTTATTCACTAAGGATATTGCGCGGATGATATACTAGCGCAAACACACCCATAGGTGTGCAATTTGCTACTGATTTGCTTTGCTCCTGATTTGCTCCAGCGCAGTTGGCTTGCGGAGAAGTTTGCACCTGGCAACGCTGTTGGCGGATATCAGGAAGGGGGGGAAATAAACCCGAAATGAGGCATAGACATAACAGTATTTTTCACCATTTGTATTTAGTTTATTTCGTATTGTATTTAGTTTATTTTGTAATGTATAGAGCTTGCTTAATTTGTATTTTCATGACACATTGCATCCTTTGTTTTTGTTATCTTTCATTGCTTTTGTTTGTCATGTCATCCCCAAATAAATTATTTTTAGCAGACCTGTCCATGGTGCTGAATCTTTAGACCGAAGTTAGGCACTGTGCCAGTGAAAATATCTTCTCATTTAGGAATATTTTTTCAGTGAGAAAGTTGTATTTAATGTTTAGTTAAGATAATAGAACCCGCATTATCATATACTCCAGAATAAACATTTCATTGACCGTATTTCCAGCGTCTACTCCTCATGGACCTGACGAAACGTTATAAATTAAAAGTTTATTCTGGAGCATGAGTGTGCGGGTTCTATTCTCTTTATTGTGATTATTACCTATAACCAGCACCTAAAGTAGTGATGTGCTTTGGGGGGACTATAGCATTGCCCCACCGACATGATCCAGGCATTTTAAGATGCCAAATGTGTGCTCGATTACACCGCACGTTCTGATGTGAGGCCGATTGTATGCAGCCTCTCCAACGTTGGCAGGATTACGCACGGGAGTCATCAACCATGGTCAGGGGTCGGCAACCTTTACTATCAAAAGAGCCAGTTTGCCCCTCACCTGGAGCCGCAAAACCTATTTACCCTTAAAATGAAGATAACACAGTGTATAACGTTTTATATATATTTATACTATATATAGAGAGGGATTGGAATTTATTCAAAAGCTTATTTCTAGTATGTACCTATTGTTATTTTTCATTCAGTCTTTTAGGCTAGATGGACATTTTTCTTTGATACATTTTAACTGTAGAAGCTTATATGCAAATTGTACCAAGATTAACGAATATCTGAAAACGCTGAAAGGCAAGTTCAAAGTAATAGCACTTTCGGAAACATGGATTAATGAAGAGAGAGGTATTGATTTCTGCATTGAGGGGTATGAGTTATTTCACAGCAGTAGAAAGGGTAAAAAGGGAGGCGGTGCAGATGTGTTTGTCGACGGTGACCTGAAATGCAAAGCAGTTGAATATATGACACTGGTAGTCGATGATTTATTTGAATGTGTAAAACTGTGGAAGTTATGGAAAAGACAAAAATTTAGTGTTACGTGTGTATATAGAACACCTGGATCCAAAATAGAGGTTTTTAATGATATAGTCTGGAAGACTTATTGAGAAAGATGGATGAAAAAGAAACATGTATAATTATTAATTTGTGGTGACTTTAACATTGACCTGTTAAGCTCACCCAGAAACAAAACAACAAGGGACGTTTTAGATGTGGTATATAGCAGAGGGCTTTACCCATTGATTACCAAACCAACTAGAATAACAACTAATTCTGCTACGTTAATATTTTTATAAATGTCATTGAAAATAGCATAAAAAGTGGACTGGTGATCAATGACATAAGCGACCACTTACCTGTGTTTCTTACTTATGACTGTCTAATGAATAGAGATAGGGAGGAGATAGCCTATAGATATGTACGAAAAATAACTGATGAGGCAATAAACAAGTTTAGAAAGGATCTCCTTGAAGCAGACTGGAAGGAGGTTTATGTGGGAGAGGTGAAGGCTGCATATGAGGCTTTTATTAAAATATATCTATCATTGTATGAAAAACATTGTCCTAATGTATTATGTAAACAAATGTAATCAATCAATTCAATAACCCACGCTCACTTAAAACAGCGCACCTCCCAGCTGCTTCTATAGAAAGTAGGTTACAATTTTTTTTGCCTCCTATAGGGCAAAGAAAACTTTGCCAGTTCGAAACAAGGCGGACATTGATAAAATTTGCAATCAATCAATCAATCAAACCAATAACCCACGCTCACTGCATTCTTGCCTTGAAAGCTGCTTCCACATGGAGGCAATTTTTTTATAAATCTTTTTGAACAACTTTTTCTGCGGATGGTTTTGTCAATAAATCTTCAATTAATGTGTGTTTATTGTATACCAATACGTTTGGATGAATTCGGCTATTGTATAAAAGCATTACATCACACTATAGAGTGTGTTATAGAAATTAGATCAAGCCTATGGGGGTCTAACGACCCTCGGCTGCGCCTCGGGCCTAACAACCACCCATAGGCGTGATCTAATTTCTATAACCCACTCTGTCTCGTGATGTAATGCTTAAATATAGACCAGTGTCACTACTGTCACAATTCTCCAAAATACTTGAAAAGCTATTTGTAGAAACATTTGACCAGTTAATTGAAAAGAATATGTTACTGATTGAGAGTCAGTATGGATTTCGGTCCAATAGATCCACTGCTTCAGCTGTGACAGACATATGGAGGACATAGCAACAGCTATGTGTAGCACCCTGAATATGTAGCTATTATTCAGAAGTGCTGACTTGCCTTTTATCTCCCCTTTGTGCACAAAGACACATTAACTAGTTTCCATGGATATTCCCTCGAACAATGACTCGGGTTTCCCCTCCTCTCACCGGCTGGAATATGGATTATAAACAGTAAACGAAATCATATTCTATCCGCCCAGTGCTTCCTGTGGGGCTAGTTGGTGGTCCAGCAGGGGGCGGCGGTGGCAGGCGGAGCGCACGAGAGAGAGACAGAGAAGGAAGCAAGTCAACGGGAACGGAAGTGAGGAGGAGCAGCCTCTTCGACGTTGGACTTCGACCTGGGTGGTCGTGTCTGGACAGAGCCCCGTTGTGGACCACACGGGTGAACGTATTGAACTTGAGTATATGACGGGTTATCCTAGAAGTATCCGTGATAGTGTGTGAGTAAGAGAAACCAAATCCAAGGACTAACGTCCATAGATAACGTGTTATAGTAGCAGTGTGTGCGGTGTATTAGCATGCCGCTAACGGCTATATTGATTCCAGTATACACCGGGTGCGAGGCGCTGAAGAGACCGGTGGTGTAGCCAGCCACGTTGCGTTAACAAACAGTATAACCGAATAGCAGGAGGGCTGTCTGGGACCCGCAGAGTAGCTTCAGTTAAGGTAGGGCCAGAGTATTGTCGCGCGTCGACCCAGCGCCGGCCGTCAACAACCAGTCTTCGCCAGCGTTCGACACCTGCTCTGCACCGGCTGTCTTCAGCCCCAGCACGGGAGTTCGTCCCGACCAGCAGAGGTCGCCATCACCCAGCACGCGCTCTCAGCCCACTACTGCTCCCTCTGCTCCAGCCCCACTTGCTAGCGCCCGTGACGGGAGCGTTCGACGCCATCTTGCTAACCGGACGGTGGTGGCGCGGCGAGGCCGCTATCTTGGTTGAGTACAATAGAGCTTCGATGCTCAGGATCTTATTGCACAGTACACAGTGTGATGCGGCCTACGGGCGAAGCTAAGGTTGCTAACTACAGTTCACAGGGGTACCCCATAAACATTACATGCCGGCATTAGTATAGGACTTTTGTTTTGGTAAAGTGGGCCCACCTTTTCATTTTCTTTGAGTGTGATAACGTGTTTGTTCTTTAATAATAATTTCCCATCTAATTAACCCTTCCCCTGCGGGAAGGTTACTGACCAGTGGTACTATAAGTAAAGCCTTAGAGAGGTACTATCCTTACCATATAATTAAAGCCTGAGAGAGGTATTATTACTGGTACTAACTCAGACGTGGGTGATGAGTCAAGCACATTGGTGTATAATATAAGTGTCTAGAAGGTATTGAGTTACAACTTGGGTAATGGTAAAATTCCATCCTATTTAAACATTGCCATTAAATCTTTGTAACTGAACTGTACAATTAACATAAAGAATTAGATGGGGTTCTGTGTGCGTGTCCATTCCTGAGCCTATTATTAACTCTTTTGGTGTGGGTAACGTTAATACAATTAACCCCTTCCTATCCAACTTTCCCCTTCCAGTCATTAAGGTTTCTAGTGGTCATCAAGGGAGGGTACTGCTTGCGGGGGGAACAAATCTATTTATTCATCTATCAGTCACTAGGTGTGGGAGGGTTACGGAGGTATTGGGGGAAGTGAGAGCACATTGGGGAGTACTGCTGACCGCCCCGGAGAGGCGAGGAAGACCAGAGTACCAGACCAGGTTGGCCCCATCCACTCTCACTGCCGGCCTCCAGTTTGACGCTCCAGGCCCAAAGACGAGGGTGCAGTCAGACGGAGCTCTACTGTGTCCTGCTACCCGGCCATGGTGATGAATACGATACGATAATTGATTGAATACGTTTACTTCCTATTTCTAAAAACATGTTTGTTTTCGCTTGGTGATAAAATTGGAACGTGAGTTGCAGTCAATAATAATAATAATAATAATACACTTTATTTAAATAGCACCTTTCATACAAGGATTGCAGTTCAAAGTGATTTACATAATAAAGACATAATAAAACAAGCAGCAAGAGTATTGTCGCGCGTCGACCCAGCGCCGGCCGTCAACAACCAGTCTTCGCCAGCGTTCGACACCTGCTCTGCACCGGCTGTCTTCAGCCCCAGCACGGGAGTTCGTCCCGACCAGCAGAGGTCGCCATCACCCAGCACGCGCTCTCAGCCCACTACTGCTCCCTCTGCTCCAGCCCCACTTGCTAGCGCCCGTGACGGGAGCGTTCGACGCCATCTTGCTAACCGGACGGTGGTGGCGCGGCGAGGCCGCTATCTTGGTTGAGTACAATAGAGCTTCGATGCTCAGGATCTTATTGCACAGTACACAGTGTGATGCGGCCTACGGGCGAAGCTAAGGTTGCTAACTACAGTTCACAGGGGTACCCCATAAACATTACATGCCGGCATTAGTATAGGACTTTTGTTTTGGTAAAGTGGGCCCACCTTTTCATTTTCTTTGAGTGTGATAACGTGTTTGTTCTTTAATAATAATTTCCCATCTAATTAACCCTTCCCCTGCGGGAAGGTTACTGACCAGTGGTACTATAAGTAAAGCCTTAGAGAGGTACTATCCTTACCATATAATTAAAGCCTGAGAGAGGTATTATTACTGGTACTAACCCAGACGTGGGTGATGAGTCAAGCACATTGGTGTATAATATAAGTGTCTAGAAGGTATTGAGTTACAACTTGGGTAATGGTAAAATTCCATCCTATTTAAACATTGCCATTAAATCTTTGTAACTGAACTGTACAATTAACATAAAGAATTAGATGGGGTTCTGTGTGCGTGTCCATTCCTGAGCCTATTATTAACTCTTTTGGTGTGGGTAACGTTAATACAATTAACCCCTTCCTATCCAACTTTCCCCTTCCAGTCATTAAGGTTTCTAGTGGTCATCAAGGGAGGGTACTGCTTGCGGGGGGAACAAATCTATTTATTCATCTATCAGTCACTAGGTGTGGGAGGGTTACGGAGGTATTGGGGGAAGTGAGAGCACATTGGGGAGTACTGCTGACCGCCCCGGAGAGGCGAGGAAGACCAGAGTACCAGACCAGGTTGGCCCCATCCACTCTCACTGCCGGCCTCCAGTTTGACGCTCCAGGCCCAAAGACGAGGGTGCAGTCAGACGGAGCTCTACTGTGTCCTGCTACCCAGTGACGGTGCACAGTTGCACACCCGTTCCCACGAAGCAGGGATAATCCACCCTGCTACATATGGATAACAAAAAGTTCACTATAGGGGTGTTTATTGATCTCAAGAAAGCTTTTGATACGATAGACCATTCCATACTATTGTCAAAGCTTCACTCGGGTGAGAGGAATAGTGCTAGACTGGCTAAAAAGTTACTTAGATAACAGGCAACAGTTTGTGAACTTCACTGGAAACATATCTGAACATATGCACATTGAATGTGGAATTCCACAAGGTTCAGTTTTAGGACCTAAACTGTTTATTGTATATATCAATGACATATGTGAAGTGTCAAAACTATTGAAATGTGTATTATTTGTGGACGACACACATTTTTACAGCTCAGGATATGATTTAAAAGCTTTAGCAAGCATTATCATGCAGGGTATGGACAAATTAGCTTATTAGCTTGGTTAGCTTATTGGGGGGTTGGAAACTTAGCCACCTGCAGACGACAGGGAAAGGCATGGGGTGTTACGTATACTTTAGTTGATGAAATATTATTAAACACTTTTTTTTATTTCAGTTCACAGTATCACCTCCATCTCCAAAATAAAAAAAATTCAATAAATAAAAATAGGCGTTATTTATTTCCATATTATTATAATTTTTCAAACCTACCACTGCAGAGAGAGGCCATGGTGATGAATACGATACGATAATTTATTGAATACGTTTACTTCCTATTTCTAAAAACATGTTTGTTTTCGCTTGGTGATAAAATTGGAACGTGAGTTGCAGTCAATAATAATAATAATAATAATACACTTTATTTAAATAGCACCTTTCATACAAGGATTGCAGTTCAAAGTGATTTACATAATAAAGACATAATAAAACAAGCAGCAAGAGCAATGCATAACACAAATAAAAATCGCAGCATAAAAATGGCAAAATCTCAATCTCGTTACAAAATCTGTGTGACGTGGCCTAATTCCTGCCTTTAAATGAGGCATCTCCCCCTAATTTCAGTAGCTGGTCTACCCCTATGACCTGACTGGTTTGGTCTGGATAGGGTTAGAATGTTTTAGGATGCTATGGAGAACAGATTCATACAATAGTTCCATTATGGATTTTTCCACATTAAAATGGAGAGAGAGAGAGAGAGAGAGAGAGAGAGAGAGCGAGAGAGAGAGAGAGAGAGAGAGAGAGAGAGAGAGAGAGAGAGAGAGAGAGAGAGAGAGAGAGAGAGAGAGAGAGAGAGAGAGAGAGAGAGAGAGAGAGAGAGAGAGAGAGAGAGAGAGAGAGAGAGAGAGAGAGAGAGAGAGAGAGAGAGAGAGAGAGAGAGATATCACCTGTCATGTTCTATTCAAACTTGTTTTGGTCATTGTGTTTTTCCCCTCTTGTGGACGTTTTGAATATTGCACTCTTTTTCTTTAGCTTGTTCTAGCGTTTACGCTATTGGCTGATTCAGTCATGTGATGCTGCCAGGTCAGCTATTTCATTATCCAGAAGGTGTTTTGCCATGAGGTCTGCTCTCGGCTGCAGCTCCTATTTCTCGAGCTCTGTCATATGCCTTGGAAATTATTGCTTGTAAGTTTTTGTATTGTGCAAGCATCATATTGTATTTTGTTTATAGATGTGTGAGTCATCTGTGAATGCTCATTTAACATGTTTGCTTAGTTTTGGATACATTCGTGTTTAGGGATGGGAATCGAGAATCGGAATCGATTGGGAACCGGTTCCTTGTCCGATTCCTGGAATCGCATGCCTCCGTGACTATCGATTCCTCTTATCGATGCCATGGTTTTCCGACAGTTGCACATTTAAAAACAATAACGTTAGCGCCACGCATGCAGCCATAGCAGACTATTTGATTCCTTGACTAGGAAAACCTAAAGGGCTCGATATTGCGACCGTTTTGTGTGTGCAGTGAAAACTGAAAGTGCTTTGCATCCTAGTCATTCATTTACATGGTAAAGTAACGTTAGCCGCTAGCTAGCTAAATAGCCATGCTCATTGCAGAGAGAGACAGAGAGAGAACACTGAGCTGGCCTTTATTTATACAGGTAGGTTATTGCTAACAAATTATCTTTTGCAACAACGACCTGTTGAATGCAACTACAGTTCAATAGATTAAATTTGTTCTCAAATACATTATTTTATTGTATAGTTAATAAATTTTTTACAGTTTTTGTATTTTTCTGACATGGGGGCTCAACAATAAATGATAAATGACAATCAGAAATGTCAAGTTGCATGTTGTTATTCTAACCAGCTTAGTTCTGTTGCATTTCCAATTTATTTATTTAAATTATAAATATATCAGGAAGCGATAAGGGAATCGATAAAGAATCGGATCGATAAGCAGAATCGATAATGGAATCGTATCGATAAAATCTTATCAATTCCCATCCCTATTCGTGTTAGCTCCTGGTTAGCCTACCTGTATTGCTAATGTTATGTTAATGCTCAGTCAGCTCAAAGGACTTTCTGTTTCATATTTTAGTTGAGTGAACTTTGTACATATTGTACTTTATTTAAAGGGCACATTCACATCAGCATTAAGTGACATTTGTAACTTTAGCTCATTTAGTCATTTTACATTTAGTTGAAGTCATTTTACACAACACTGTAATGCAATGTCATTGACAACAATTGTGTGATGCATATTCTTTTTTGTGTATTTCAGTTTTACAAAATTGTACTTGGAAAACAGACAACAGTAAAAACAATCAACTTTGCTCCAGCTTCTGGATCTCCTTTACTCTTGTTCACTACCTGTTGATTTGTGTACAGACACACACTGAGAGCGGGATATCACCTGTGTGGAAGTTTGTGTGCTTCCATGCAACACGGCATTGTGGGTAGTGGGGTGAAGGCTGATGCTGAGGGAGATGAAAATGGGACTCAACTTGTCACGAACCTCTGCTTCAGACTGGAACACACACACACACACACACACACACACACACACACACACACACACACACACACACACACACACACACACACACACACACACACACACACACACACACACACACACACACACACACACACACACACACACACACATTACTTTAAACTAGAACGCTGTGAGCACAAATCTCAACCAGGTGGCGCTGTTGTTAACTCATTGACTGCCACGCTGTTTTCCCATCTTTACTCCCTGGCGCCAGCATTATTGACCATTTTAACGATGTTTGCGGACCCATCGTATATTCTATATCATACCTCTTAACACTTTCAGTGCCAGCCATTAGACGCAGCCCTCTGTAGCAACGCCACCGCTAGATAGATAGGGATCCGTCACCTTGTTTGTAGAGCTATAACTATATTCTATATTATAGCTATGGATACAATACTATGGCCCATTTGACATCACCTATCTATCGTTCAATATGTGAAAAAGAATAAATGTTTCCGCCCATATGTTCCCGTGTTATACCGTGGTGAATATAAGTATGGTTTTAGAGTGGTCTAGGGTAATTCATGAAATGCTGAGTTATAGCCCTATACGTCAATTCCACTATAGACATTGCCATTTCTTGCCTGTACACTATTATTCCGAGATCAGATCTATGTCATAGGTATTACAGTGTTTCCCACAGGATTTTCAGAGACTATGGGGGGTGAACCTCCAACCCTCTAGGGGGGTCCAGGGGCATGCCCCCCCTGAACTTTTTGTTGTTGTACATTTTAAAGTTAAATGCATCAATCTGGTGCACTTTGAGAGCAACATAAAGAGGCTAGATCTATGATGAACTTTGTGCTCAAAACACAAAATCGACTAGACTAGTGCTTCCCAATCCTCTCCTCGAAGCACCCCAGCCGTTCAATGTATTTGTTAAATTCCACCACCAGCTGTGGCAACCCCAAGCCACCCCTGGGCTTGGTGATTGATGGGCGCTATGTGGCGACCCAATGGCTGGGCGCTGCCCATGTTTGGGCGTCCGCTTCCGGACGCACCTGTCACTAAATACCCATCAGAGTGATTACCTGATTAGCGAATCACGGCGCGGTGCGCCTGTTGGAGAGGGGGGACTTAATGGAGCCGAGGAGCCTCCTCTCAGTCCCCCGTAGCAGCGCAAGGCAAAAGGCCACAGAGCGGAGACGCCGCCCGGCCGACAGCAAACCGTTATTATTTGACTAAGAAAATAAAGAGTATGATTTTGGGAACTGCAACCTGTCTGTGTGTTGTTTATTCTGCCACCCCTACACCTGGAATTGCCACAGTGGTGGAGAATGCGGGCATAGTCTACTGGCAATCAGGGGTGCAGAATAAACAACAATAGACTTTATCAGAATAGAATAAAAGAAAAAAAAAGAAAAATATATATATATATATATATATATAAATTTAATAACGGAAAAAGCATGGACGCGCTGGTGCAGCAGCTTGTACAGGCGAGCATGGAACAACAGACCCGGCACGAAGAGGCCCTGCACGAACAGAGGAAACAGACGGGGATGATCCACGCGGAGCTCCAGCGGATGGCCGCTCACCGGCAGGAGGAAGGGGCCGCCGGGACGCGGCCTAACCCCGGGCGCTTCATCCCCAAGCTGACGGAGCAGGAGGATATAGAAGCCTATCTCCTGGCGTTTGAGCGCACCGCCGGCCGGGAGGGCTGGCCCGAAGACGACTGGGGGGGACTGCTGGCCCCCTTCCTGTCGGGTAATGCACAAAAGGCCTACCAGGACCTGCCACCGGAGCAAGCCGGGAACTACACTCGGCTAAAGCAGGAAATTCTGTCCCGGTATGGCCATAGTCTGCAGTCCCGCGCGCAGCGGTTCCATGACTGGGTGTATGACGCACAGGCCTCCCCGCGCTCCCAGATGCACGACCTGGTCCGCACAAGCCGAGCCTGGCTAATGACTGACCCCGGAGGGCCCACGGTTTTGGAACGGATTGTTATGGACCGCTTTGTCAGAGCCCTCCCCTATGACTCGAAGAAGCAGGCGAGTCAAGCGGACCCCCGCTCCGTGGAGCAGCTGGTGAATATTGTGGAGGCCCACCAGGTAACGCGGGAGTTACTCAAAGGGGGGCGAGGGGAAAAGCCAGAGCGGCCGAGAACAAGGAGGGGTCCCGACGAGCCCAGCCCAAGGGGCCGGGTAGGGAACGCAGGTGAGCCCGAACTACCCCGAAGAAGACCGCTGTTCGACCAGGACCAAAGACGCTGCTACGACTGCGGCGAGCCCGGGCATCTCTCGTGGAACTGCCCAGGCCGGGATGTGTCCATGCCATCGGCGGCAGCTTCAGACCCCCGCGGAAAGACGTGCAACTATGGCGCAGCCTGTTGGGCCCATAAGGAAACATCGGCGACACTTTTACCCGTGCGCGTCAACGACAAAGATGCCGTAGCGCTCCTGGACTCGGGTAGTGCCATAACGCTGGTTCAGCCCCATTTGGCACACTGCGACGCAGAGGCTCCGCAAGTGTCAGTGTCCTGTGTGCACGGGGACACAAAGTTGTATCCTACAGCGCCGATCACCCTGACAACCACCAAGGGGGTCTGCTCGATGACAGCCGGCGTCATACCTAACCTGCCGGTAGCGCTGCTGATTGGTCGAGACTGCCCCCTGTATCGCCAGCTGTGCTCAGCCGTCATCTCCCCGCGCACCCCACCCTCTACGGGTAAACCGAGGAAGAAGAAAGGGTTACGTCAGCCGAAGGTGTGTGCTCTGAACGTAACGGGGAGTGAGACTGAGACGGCCTCAGATGTAGGTGACGACGCGCCGGAACCCCTGGATATACCGGGGAGTGAGACAGAGACGGCATCAGGTGTGGGTGACGACGCGCCAGCGCCCCAAGCGGGCCCCGAGACGGATAACAGTGACGAGGACCCCTTTGCGGAGTTCCCCCAGGCGGACGAGGTGGGGAGGGACCTGGCGGGTCAGTTCGGAACGGCCCAGCTGGAAGACCCAAACCTAACGCAGGCCCGGGCGAATATCAAGACCATAGATGGAAATCCCGTGGAGGGGGTGAGTAACCTGCCATATCCTCACTTTGCAATAAAAAGACAATTGCTGTACCAAGTTGTAAAAAAGAATGATGAGGTTAGGGATCTATTGCTGGTACCGAAGTTCTTTATTCCCACTGTACTCCAGCTGGCGCATTCACATATCCTCGGAGCGCACCTGGGCGTGGACAAAACCATGGAGCGCATAAGGGCGCGTTTCCATTGGCCGGGCATGAAGAGAGCGGTAGAGGACTATTGCCGGAGCTGCCCAGAGTGTCAACGCGCAGCACCAAAGGTACAATATAAAAGTCCTCTGATCCCGCTGCCCATCATTGAGACCCCATTCTCAAGAATTGCCCTCGACGTAGTGGGCCCTCTAGTTAAATCGTCCCGAGGCCACCAGTATATACTGGTAATCATAGATTATGCTACCCGTTACCCCGAAGCCATCCCGTTACGCACGGTGACGGCCAAAATTGTGGCACGGGAGCTCTTTCATTTGTTTAGTCGGGTGGGAATTGCCGACTCTATTCTCACGGATCAGGGCTCGTGCTTTATGTCGCGGGTCATGAAAGAAATGTGCAAACTAATGAAAGTGGAACAGCTACGAACCTCCATATACCATCCACAGACGGATGGACTGTGCGAGCGCTTTAACAAGACCCTGAAAAGCATGCTAAGGAAGGTGATGGAGAAGGATGGGAAGAATTGGGATCAGTTGTTGCCCTTTCTGATGTTCTCTGTGCGTGAGGTCCCACAGGCCTCCACTGGCTTCTCGCCATTTGAGCTGCTCTACGCCCGCAAGCCGCGGGGTCTCCTGGACATCGCAAAGGAGATTTGGGAGGAACAGCCGTCGCCCCACCGGTCTCTCATAGAGCATGTGCAGGTAATGAGAGACAGGATGAAGGCGCTCTGGCCAGTGGTGAGAGAACACATGCAACAGGCCCAAGACGCACAGAAGCGCATTTATGACCGGGGCGCACAGCCACGGGAGTTTAATGTGGGGGACCGAGTCCTAGTACTGGTACCGACAGCAGAGTGCAAATTCCTAGCCAAATGGCAGGGACCCTACGACATAATCGAGAAAGTGGGTCCCGTCAACTACAAGGTCCACCAGCCCGACCGTAGGAAGCATCGACAGTTATACCATGTTAACCTGTTGAAGAAATGGCATGCCCGGGATGTGTTGCTCTCGCCCCCCCCTCTTCCCCCTTTTGCGCAGCAGGTGGCAGAGGCGGCCGATGTTCCCATCGGGGAACAGTTGTCCCCGACCCAACGGCAGGAGCTTCGGGAGCTGGTCCAACAGAACCGGGACGTGTTCTCGGCCACGCCGGGCCGCACCACATTGGCCCAGCACCACATCATTACCAGCCCGGGAGACAAGGTAAAGCTGAAGCCCTATCGTATCCCAGAGGCAAAAAGAGAGGCAGTCAGAAGAGAAGTGCGGGTCATGCTGGAGATGGGAGTAATTGAGGAGTCTCATAGCGGGTGGTCCAGTCCTATTGTTTTAGTGCCAAAACCCGACTCAACAACCAGGTTCTGTAATGATTTCAGGAAGCTTAATGAAATTTCAAAGTTTGACGCCTATCCCATGCCTAGAGTGGATGAGCTCATTGACAGACTGGGCCTGGCCAGATTTATCACGACACTAGACCTAACGAAGGGTTATTGGCAAGTCCCTCTGGCCCCCGCCTCAAGGGAGAAGACAGCTTTCTCCACCCCAGATGGGCTGTTCCATTATAAAGTTCTCCCGTTTGGCCTGCATGGGGCGCCATCTACCTTTCAGAGGCTGATGGACAGAGTACTACGGCCCCATCGGGAGTATGCAGCCGCATATCTCGATGACATTATCATCCACTCGTCGGATTGGGACACCCACCTCCAAAAGGTGAGAGCGGTGTTGGGGGCCCTCCGGGAGGCGGGTCTCACCGCCAACCCAAAGAAATGCAGGCTGGGATTAGAAGAGGCAGAGTACCTGGGGTTCACAATAGGCCGGGGCAATGTGAAACCGCAGAAGAGGAAGATTGATGCAATAAGGGAGTGGCCTCGCCCTTTAACCAAGAAGCAGGTCAGGACATTTAATGGGCTAGCGAGCTATTATAGGAGGTTTATCCCTAACTTTGCTGCTCGCGCTGCTCCCCTCACAGATCTGACCCAGGCGCGGCGGCCGTTCACGGTGAAGTGGACACCGGAGGCGGAGGCGGCGTTCGAGGACCTCAAGACTGCCCTCTGTTCGGGACCGGTGCTGATCTCCCCGAACTTCGACAAGGAGATGATGGTACAAACAGACGCATCAGAGGTGGGACTGGGAGCGGTCCTCTCCCAGCAACTGGAGGGTGAGGAACATCCGATTTTATATGTGAGCAGGAAGCTGCTGCCACACGAGCGCAACTATTCTGCGGTGGAGCGCGAAGGTCTGGCAATTAAGTGGGCACTGGAGACGCTCCGCTATTATCTGCTGGGGAGGCGTTTCACGCTGGTGACGGATCACGCCCCCCTAGTCTGGATGGCCAAGACAAAGGGGACCAATGCCAGGGTGACTCGATGGTTTCTGGAGTTACAGTCATTTAACTTTTCTGTCATTCACAGGTCAGGGGTGGCGCATGGCAACGCAGACGCCCTCTCCAGGAAGGATGCCTGTTGGGCGTCGGACGCTCTTCCCCGACGGTCGGAGCTGGAGGGGGGGTACTGTGGCAACCCCAAGCCACCCCTGGGCTTGGTGATTGATGGGCGCTATGTGGCGACCCAATGGCTGGGCGCTGCCCATGTTTGGGCGTCCGCTTCCGGACGCACCTGTCACTAAATACCCATCAGAGTGATTACCTGATTAGCGAATCACGGCGCGGTGCGCCTGTTGGAGAGGGGGGACTTAATGGAGCCGAGGAGCCTCCTCTCAGTCCCCCGTAGCAGCGCAAGGCAAAAGGCCACAGAGCGGAGACGCCGCCCGGCCGACAGCAAACCGTTATTATTTGACTAAGAAAATAAAAAGTATGATTTTGGGAACTGCAACCTGTCTGTGTGTTGTTTATTCTGCCACCCCTACACCTGGAATTGCCACACAGCACACCTGATTCAACTTAACTAGCCCTTTATTAGTTGAATCAAGGTGTGCTGGTGGTGGAATTTAACAAATACATGGAACGGCTGGGGTGTCTCGAGGAGAGGTTTGGGAACCAGTGCCACTGGACTAGAGCATACATTTGAGCCATCAAAGAAATGAAGCAAAAGTGGTTACCTGTGTTGAACTGGTTTATTTTTTAGAAAATAAAAAAATATAGTGGATTACTATTACGACTACTACCACTGCCAATACTACTGATACATCCCTATTGGCAAACTTTATATTTAAAAAAAAAAAAAATGTTGGTTCATTATACAACTGTGGCGGGACTAATTAGGTAATTAATGGGAAACCCTGGTATTATGTTCCATCATGAATGCATGAAAGGGGGTGGGGGTCGTTTCTGATTATTTGACTGTCAGTAACGGCATTCGTATTGAACACTAAAACCGCTTATCAGCCCGATCGGTATAAAAGCATTGCAGGATCAAGCTAAAATTTACGTCAGATCGTTCTTACCTGTGATTCCAAAAATAATATTCCAATAGTTTGATCACCATCTGGTACATCCAATGTCCATTTGGCCAACGGCATAATCCCCACAACATATGGATCAGGGATATTTGACGCACTTCAATGGAAGCAGGAGAACGGCTGCCCTCGCCCGACAAGGACGTTTGGCCATTACACAGGCCAAGATACAAGGTTACAAAGGGTGCTCGATACCGCCGTCTAGCGGGATGCGGCCGGTATTGCACCTTGGCGACCTCAGACTCATTCCCTATGGTAACAACAGGCTCCCTGGGTGGATAATGAATTAAAATAAATCGAAAAAAAAGGAAAAACGACCCAGAAACGACTTAAGTAGTTTTTGGCACTGAACGACTTAGGCCCAGAAACGACTTAACTCGTTTTTGGCATGACGTGTGTTAAGCCCGACGGGACCGGTACCGGTCCCAAAATGACATCACATCATAAATCAAGCTCTCCAGACTGTCTGACATAATTATCGTAAAAAAAATTTCAAACGTATTCAAGAATAAACACCATGGCACAACAGCAGTTATAATGTATATTTTCTTCAATACGTTTGTTTACCAATAGGTTAGTGTTATTAGTGAGGTTTTAGTTTTTTAAATGTGGTGTTGTGATCGCGAAAATCCGCCATTTTGAATTACCGGCCGTCGGTGAATTGTCATTTTGAGTAATTTTGAGAAGAGGACATCCAGAGCATTCAATGAGCGTTGGAATTTTTCAAAACTACACTTCCCAAAGGCTTCTACCTTTCTGCAAGCAAATTACTTCCTGATTATAATCTTTTATTTTTACTCAGGATTATATACCACAAAACTGAACGTTATTGGCATATATTGGAGCGGAGCGCAGTTAGTTTGTCTCCCCTATTTTGAGCATTTAGCAACCATCCGATTTGAAATCAGTTTCAAAATGGCGGAGTTCTTGCAAGAATAAAAAACCTACTGTACATACAGTAGATTTCATTATCTGTTCTTCATGCACGCCTGGTGATACTAAATCCAAATTGAACTCGGCCATTTGAAAGAGAAGATTTGGCTCAATCCATAAATGTGCGAATTGGCTATAATAAAGTAATTTATAGGCCTGCTATTCTATATTCTATAATAATATTTCAAATTGCATTGGTCTGGATGGGAAAATTCAGTACTGTATCTACAAAACCTTTTGTTTAATCATCTTGGCTTTATTCATTTCCTTAGATCTTTTGTACACTCTCAAGAAGGTACTGAACGAGCTCAGTGGCAGTTTTTCATGTCTGGTCATTTTTAACATGGTGATATTCTCTGTCAAAGATGCAAAGAAAAATCATAATTCATATTCTCCTTTGTTTCATCACAATTTAAGCAAGCCTAGTAATAGACACAATATTTCTGACACTGGGAATACATTCACTGAGGTCCATAGATGTCCCTAGATACCAAGAACATGCAAATAGCCTTGTAGAAGTGGAGCAATATTCCAATATTCCATTTATTACTTTTAGGCGGATTTTCAGAAAATAGGGCTCCGGGCTTAAGAGGTTATAGCTATGGAGACAATAGTATGGCTCATTTGACAGGCACTATTTATAGTCCAACACTGACAAACCAGTTAATGTCTACATACTTTCGTTTGTGCACTATTCCACACTAAACATCGCCCGTTTCAAAATAATCCAGTCTTGTTTTCTAGATTGCGAGATATGACGTGTTATATGCATATGCGCAAATCGTTCGGGTTGCTCGCTTGAAACCTATATTATTTCCAAATCAAAGGTATATACCATATAGATGTGTCTTCACAAAGTCATCAAGGGGGGAGGGGGGTCGTTTTACGAAGCTGCGATCATTACCAAAAGCATGTTTTAGGTTCGGTAAAATACGATGCTGTGATCAATACAAAAGCATGTTTTAGGTTTGGGAAAATATACCTAAAATAGACCATACCTTTGTAAGAAGGTACTCCAAAAATGAATAATCCCAGTAGTTCCATCACGATCGTCATTACCGGTGTGCATTGGGCCTGGCTAGAATACGGAAAACAATAGGTTTCAGGTGAGCAAATCCGCGACAGATGGCTGTGTACTGCTTCACTTTGAGGGGGAGGGGATTCCTGCAGCCAGAGGCACAGAGGCACTGAGAGACACCTTAGAGACCCAGTTCAAAAGGTAGGCGATACTGCCACCTGTCGAGATTCGATCATCCCTGGCACGTAGGCAGCGGTGCCAGGGAGACACAGGCAGATCTGCGCGAGTGTTTAGAATGGGAAAATCGAAAAAAAGAAAAAAGGATAAAAACCAGAGAAATCTCAGGTTTGGCGCTCAACAGTTCAAGTTCAAGTTCTTTAATAGTTGTCATACAGAAGTACAGAATACTTTCATACAAAATGCTTCTTACTGTTACGCTCCAGAGACTGTGCTAGACAAGATAGTATCAAATAACATAATAACATAATATAGCATGAATTTAGAAGAAGAAAATGAGGTCACAGTGTTCGGTATAGACATATGTACAATGTTCTGAGTTACCATATAATATACAATACACAATACTATGCAGTGTACTAATGTACAGTACTATCTAGTGCAAAGCAGAAATGGGATGAGGTACAATTTTAGGTACAATTTACAGTAAGGTGTACGAGTTGTAGTGCAATCCTTCATCCATAAATATAAAGTGTGGGGAGTGGGTGCTACAGTGTGTTTGTTTAAAGTGGGTGTGTGCTATAAAGTGTGTGGAGTGGGTGCTACAGTGTGTTTGTTTAAAGTGAGTGTGTGCGTGTGGATGTGTGTGCTATGTGCGTTTGGTGGTTGTTGTTGTGTAGTGTTCATTCATTGTTCGTTTAGCAGCCTGATGGCCTGGGGATAGAAGCTACTTCTGAGTCTTTCTGTGCTCGCCTTGAGACTCCTGTATCGCTTGCCTGACCGCAGCAGTTCGAAGAGGCAGTTGTTTGGGTGACTGGAGTCTTTAATGATTCTCTTAGCCTTGCCCTTGCAACGCTTGTAGTAAATGTTCTGGAGGGTGGGGAGCCCCCCTCCAATTGTGCGTTCGGCTGAACGTGTCACTCTTTGTAGTCTGCTTTGGTCTTTTGCAGTGCTATTCCCAAACCAGGAGGTGATGTTGCCGGTCAAGATGCTCTCTATTGTACATGAGTAGAAGTTCTTAAGGATCTTCTGGCTGACTTGGAACTTCCTTAGGCGCCTGAGGAAGTAGAGGCGTTGTCGTGCCTTCTTCACCACACTGTTAATGTGTGTGGTCCATGTCAAGTCCTCGGATATGTAGGCTCCGAGGTACTTGAAGCTGTTGACTCTCTCAACCGGTGCCCCGTCGATGCTGAGGGGGCTGTAGTCCTTGACCCCCGACCTCCTGAAGTCCACAATCATCTCCTTTGTTTTGCTGACGTTCAGGGAGAGGCTGTTTTCCTGGCACCATCCCGCCAGGACCTTGACCTCTTCCAGGTAGGCCCTCTCGTCGTTGGCAGAGATCAGGCCCACCACCACTGTGTCGTCAGCAAATTTGACGATTGTATTGCTACTCCGCTGAGCCACACAGTCGTGTGTGTACAGGGAGTAGAGGAGGGGACTCAGAACACAGCCCTGGGGGGCCCCTATGTTGAGGGTGATGGATGAGGAGGTGCAGTTGCCTGCTCTCACCACCTGGGGTCTGCCAGTCAGGAAGTCCAAGACCCACTGGCAGAGGTCATAGCCCAAGCCCAGGTCCCTGAGCTTGGCTATGAGTATGGAGGGGACTATGGTATTGAATGCCGAGCTGTAGTCGATGAATAGCATTCTCACATAGTTCCCCTGCCTCTTGTCCAGGTGTGATGCTGCTGTGTGCAGCACATGGGATATGGCGTCCTCCGTGGACCTGTTGGGGCGGTATGCAAATTGCAGGGGGTCCATGTTGATGGGGAGGGAGGAGCAGATGTAGCCCTTTACTAGCTTCTCAAAGCACTTCATGGCTATGGAGGTGAGAGCTACAGGGCGGTAGTCGTTGAGGCAAGCAGGCTTGGATTTTTTGGGTACAGGGATAATAGTGGACTTCTTCAGGCAGGTGGGGATGACAGCCTGTTCTAAGGACAGGTTAAATATGTCAGTGAATACTGGGGCCAGTTGGTCGGCACAGACTTTTAGGACGCGGCCGGGGATGCCGTCCGGACCTGCTGCCTTCCTGATATTCACTTTTTTAAAGGTCCGCCTCACCTCATGCTCTGTTACCCTGAACACTGCGCCTCCATCAGCAGCCGACCCCCCCCCCCCCCCATTGCCGAGGTTTGTGAGCTGGTGTTGTTATTACCAGCATCAAACCTCGCATAGAAGGTATTGAGGTCGTTTGCTAAGGAGATGTCACTGTTCAGTTTGAGGGAGGCGCCTTTGTAGTCTGTCATCGTTTTGAGCCCCTGCCACATAGCTCTAGAGTCAGCTTGTTCAAACTGGAGTTCAATTTTATCCCTGTAGCGCCGTTTGGCCTCTGACACTGTCCTCCTTACGTTGTGTCGCGCCACCTTGTGGTCATTCATGTTGCCTGCCACTAGGCCGTCATTGTATGCTTTGGTGCGCTCTCAGAGCTTCACGGACGGATTTGTCTACCCAGGGTTTTTGATTTGGGTAAACTTTCATTTTGGTAGTGGGGATTGTTTCTTTCACCCTAGTACAGACATAGTCCAGCACTGTCTCCGTGTAGGCATTAATGTTATCTGTGTCGCGGAACACAATCCAGTCTGTGTTGTGAAACACTGACCGGATCGTATCCTCTGACGTCACATCCCATTTCTGCACCTCTCGCGAGACTACGGGAGTACTTTTAATTCTTTGTCTGTACTTTGGTGTAAGGAAAATGGATGCGTGATCTGACTTGCCAAAGCCACTATCAGAATGAGCCTTGTAGCCACCTTTAAATTGCGTGTAACAGTGATCTAGGATGTTACCGCCTCTGGTGTTGCAAGTCACATGCTGATAGAAATCAGGCAATACCTTTCTCAGATTGGCGCTATTGAAATCTCCCAGTACTAAAATGGCGGCGTTAACGTTCGTCGCTTGTATTCTATTTACCTCGTTGTGGAGTCTGGAGAGCGCGGCGTTGTTGCTGGCTTGCGGTGGAATATACACTCCGACCAGGACGATCGCCGTTAACTCCCTCGGGAGGAAGAAAGGACGACACTTGATGGTTATATATTCCAGTTCTGGGGAGCAGTGGTTGGATAATTCCTTCACGTTCGTTGGATCACTCCAATTTTTGTTAAACATGAAGGCAATACCTCCTCCACGTTGTTTACCGGACTCTGATTGTGTCCGATCCTTCCTATGGATAAAGAAGTGATCCGCTGGTTGAATCGCGTGATCTGGAACCTCCGGTGTTAGCCATGTTTCGGTGAAGCAAAGGACATTGCAGTCCCTAACGTCTCTTTGATATTGAATCCTTGCTCGGATGTCATCCAGTTTATTGTCTATTGATTGTACATTGGCTAGCAATATACTGGGAAGTGGTGTACGGTGTCGTCTGGATCTCAGCCTGTTTCGGATCCCAGCCCTCTTTCCTCGTCGTCTTTTCCTGGGCTCTGGGAACAAAGGGTCTGGTCCTAATCTCCGGAGGATTTCTTCAGGCCATTGATGTGGTTCGGAAAGCTGATCCAGCGAGTAATCCAGTTGGTAAGTTTCCCGTAATCCAATGTCTATGAGTGACTGACGGTCATATACATTAAATGCACCAACAGTTGGTACGCACAAAACTCTAAAAACTATAAATATTAACAAAAGTAAACACAGTCTCGACGGAGCGAACAGAGAGGCAGCCGAACGGGGCGGCGCCATCATCAACAGTTGGATTCGAAACACGAGAAATCTCGTGGTTAGGCGCAGAAAGAGTTAAGAGCCAGACAAGTATGTTTATGTGCTCATTCTACAATGGTGCTGCAAACTATTTTCTTACTTTTATATTGATCTGTTTTAATATTCTTTCTGATGAACTGTGAGCTCCACACCGCTGAAAATGAGGGCAACCTCAATTTGTTTTGGATGCTGAATAATGTTCCCTGATGTGAAAAATATTTGAGTATGAAGGTCCTTGGAAAGATATATTCCAATATATAGGCAATATTAGGCAATATATAGGCAATATATGCAGTAGTATGTGAGATATAGTACTCATATACACACACTCTTTCAGATAGCACAGTTCAGGGTAGCAGCCATATTGCGTTGCCTGACATGAATACTGCACTGTGAACGGATTGATCTTGCTCTGTAAAAAAACACCACTGGTGTTTGATGGTTTCTGTTTCTGTGAACTTGCATTTTCAATAGGGATGTTCGATATTGGCTTTTTTACTGATACCGATATACCGATATTGTCCAACGTTTAATTTCCGATACCGATATATCAACCGATACCGATATATGCAGGGCCCCCCCCCCCCAAAAACGGAATAATTTCAGATAATTAACATTACTTATTACATGGCGTTTTCACATTCGCCGAAATGCTTGCTTGTGATTGGTCAATAGCGCTCGTCAGAGGTCCGATATTACTCGATAACGGACCTCTGCCGAACAATAATGACTGCTGTGCGCAGCTGGACCAATCAAGCCCACTACACACACACTGTATCAGTGCTGCTCAGCATATGCACAGCTGCACTCAGTCATGCAATCAGACCACAGACCTGCCGGCTGCCGATAATAATAATCACTTTATTTGGGCTGACAGAGCCACAGAACAACTGCGTCTGCATTTGATCTTGTCTTGTTGATGAATTAGGTATATTGTTAGTAAATTAGCCATGTAATAAGCGGGATAATGTATAGCTATACTCGATCATTTTCATAATTGACCTTCACTGATGTTTAAAACACCTCGGCGCTGCGCCTCGGTATTTTAAAACTCTGTGTTGGTAAATTATTTTGCAATATCCCTTACTTATTACATGGCGTTTTCACATTCGCCGAAATGCTTGATTGTGATTGGTCAATAGCCCCTGACAGCGGTGAAAATTTTTTCGATAACTGACCGCCGCCATGGGCATTGCGCAATAATCACCGGTGATTATTGCCAAAAATGACCGCTGTTCACAGCTGGAGCAATCAAGCCCACTGACACACACTGCATCAGTGCAATCAGTCCACACACCTGCCGGCTGCCGGGTTATAATAATAATTAGGGATGTCCGATATTATTGGCCTACCGATATTATCGGCCGATATCGGCCGCAAGCAAGTAAGAACAAATTCTGATTTTATTTATTGTCAAAAGTATGCAGAGATATGTAATGTTAATTACCTGAAATTATTCCATTTGGGGGGGGGGGGGGGGGGAACCCTGCATATATCGGTATCGGTTGATATCAGTTGATATCGGTATCGGAAATTAAGAGTTGGACAATATCGGTATATCGGTATCGGTAAAAAAGACAATATCGAGCATCCCTAATAATAATAACTTTATTTGGGCTGACAGCGGACGGAGCCACTGCGTCCGCATTTGATCTCGTCTTGTCGATGGTGTAAAATGAATTAGGTATATTGTTAGTAAGTTAGCCATGTAATAAGCGGGATAATGTATAGCTACGAGGTCATTGTCGCAAAATAATTGACCGACACGGAGTTTAGAATACCGAGGCGCCTCTTACATATCTCTTGTTGTGGAATTAACACAACATTATGCATACTTTTGAGTTTTGACAATAAATAAAATCGGAATTTGTTCTTACTTGCTTGCCTGGGTAAATAAAGGTTAAATAAATGTAAACAAATAATCAATTTTTTTTAAACCGATACAGATAATTTCCGATATCACATTTTAATGACAATATCGGCCGATAATATCAGTAGACCGATAATATCTGACATCCCTAATTTTCAACTAACAATAATGGCTTTAGTGAATAAACTCCCTCAGGGTTCAGAATGGACTATGTCTAAGCCTTTTCTTTATCATAAATCGATCAATAGAGACCGTATTAGATCCCCAATTATCATATCATGGGGTATCCTTGGAAAGCCACACTCATTGGCTACAACCCTGTGCAAAGATCTTCGAGATCGCCAAATGATTGACGGAGCTAGAGCCCCAGGAGTCAGGGGTGGTAATGTGTACTTTTGCGTAATTTGGGGCACGCCTCACATATCGGCATGTAACTCGAGAACCGCTGAACCGATTTTGTCACCTGAAAGGGCAATCGACAGGCAACAAATAGGGATTTAATTCTATCTATATATTGTATTAAAAGAAATGCACACCGAGCCACTAGAGGTAGGCAAAGAATCGTCCACATGTGGGCCCTTAAGAGGTTAATGTATTTAAATATTCTTTTTGTAGCCAAGAGTAAAGACCATAACCCTATCAAAAACAGTAATCAAAGTGTATATTTTCATTTTTACCGATGTTTTATATGATTTATCGGAAATACGAATTTATCTGAAAATGCTAATTATCGTAAAAACTGCAAGGAAATGACTAAATCCAGATTCAACCCTGCCATTGGAAAGAGGAGCATTTTCCCTATCCATAGATGTATGATTTGGCCATAATAAGGCCAAGGTCAAATTCAAGGTCAAATGTATCTACAAATCCTTCTGTTTAATCATCTTCCCTTTATTCATTTGCTTAGATTTTGTGTACACATGATCTCAATAAGGTGGTGAATGAGCTCAGTGAGCATCTTCTCCTACCCGTATACATTTTTGATCAAAGATGCAAAAATTATAAATCATAATTTATATTCTCCTTTTCTTCATTACAATTTACTCAGCCTAGTAACAGACACAATATTTTTGACACTGGAAATACATACCCCCAGGGCTTATTGCTTATTCCCAGAGGAAGAGTGCTGCCGAGTGCTTCCGCGCTTTCCCTGATTGGCTGCGACACGCCCCGCGGCAGCGCGGCAGCCGCAGAGCGGAGCGGCAGAGGAGCGGAGCGGCAGAGCTTGCGGCAGAGCTTGCGGCATTATGTAGCCGTAATCCCCAATGATTTTCATTTGACGCTTAGCTCAACTGGCAGCGCTGCGGTCCTGCGGTCCGTTGGTGACAAGTTCGAATCCCTTAATTTTTTATTTTTTTTTAACGTGCATTAAGTTTAGGCATGTTAACTTAAGGTTAATGTTAAGGTTAGGCATTGTTTCGGAGTTGGTTAAGGTTAGAAGGGTTAAGTTTAGGCGCTGTTAAGGAGCTGGTTAAGGTTAGAGTTTGTCTTAGAGAATGGCAATAGACAGCCTATTTCCGCGCTGCAGCGCGAGGCAATAGACAGCCTATTTCCGCGCTGCAGCTCTCTCGCGCTGCCGTGGTCACATGGGCGTCATGGCCAATTAGAGAAAACGCGGAAGCACGTGACGCACTCTTCCGCTGGGAATAAGCTACACGCACCCCCAGGTCCCTAGATGTTCCTAGATACCAAGAACATGCAAATTTACCTTGCAGAAGTGGAGCAATCTTCCATTTACTTAGGCATGTACCTTTAGGCAAAATACAGCCTACAGCTTAACAGGTTCCTCAGGGTTCAGAATGGACTATGTCCAGGCCCTGGCCATCGGGAGCACCGGGAGTTTTCCCGGTGGCCTGGCCTGTGCAGATAAAAAATAATAACAAGGGCAAGGCACTGTCCAAACAACGCTTGCCACATTGGTTGTTCGAGGGCATTGCCCTCTGTTACACCTGGCTGGACAGGTTCCCCCCGCAGACATCAGAGCACATTCCACCAGTGGACCCGTCTTTGCAAAACAGTTACTGCAGTTATATGCCGTATTAGCTATCGCGTTCCGCTCTGCGCCGTATGAGATATTCCATATTCTATGATACCTATTGTATCCCCTTACGAACAAAAATTACATGCACCCCACCTGTATGGGGCTCCGCCCCCATGGTGGCACCGCCCATATAGTAGTGACGATAGTCACCACACACCCTTCCTCTATTTTCGTCCCAGCGTACTCGGATGCGTGCACCATACGATAAACTAGTAGGATGAAAAGATTAAAGAAGATTCGTAATATTGAGGGCTTACCGGAGGATTGTGTTTCCCTGGATTCTCCGGAGCTTGTTTCGACGACACAGACCTGTGCTGGTGGTTCCTCGGCTGACGGCGACGGACCGGGGGGCAGCGTACAAGGTTTGGCTAACGGGTCGGCTTGTACAAAGGTGAGGTCTGTGTCAGTAGGCATCGATGTCGGTGTTAGTCGTGCTGTGGAGTATGTTTCAGCACCGGGGCCGCGACGGCTTGGCGATCGTTCCACTGTCATGGGCGATGTCTTGGCGATCCTGGAACATGCTGTTAACACTAATGCTACTACTGTTTTTTCTGCTAACACTGATGTTGACGCTGGAATGTCTAGTAATCCCCGCCGCGGGGTTCCGCTCTTCCCTCCTCTTACCAGCTTCATTGATGAAGGTCAGTCGGTGGTGGATGTGGGGGGGTTTGCTGAGCTTTATTTGCCTTTTTTACGGGTGAAGGGGCTGACAACGGGGTGCAGGCCGGGGGTACCTTGGCTAAGCAGTCAGGTAGCTTTTTTCCTGTGCCCAGGCGGGGATGAACGGTGTTCCGCCCGGCCGATGCTTGATAGCATGTCGGCTCGGAGGGTGGCAGTATGGACGGATGAATGGTATACTGCTGCAGGATGGCATTTAGCGGCGGCCAGTGTTGTGGCTCAGCTGGCTACGTTCCTATCCAAGATGGCGTCGGGTTGTGGGTCTTTGGGTCAGACCGACATTGTAAACATGCTTCATGTTTGTGGTGTTATAGAGATCTTGACTCAGTCGCAAGCTATAACTGTGGGGAGGATTCGGATGCTATCAACTTTAGTTGTTAGGCATGTTTGGTTGGAGCAGTCTCCTCTTGGGGAAGAGGATAGGTTTTCTCTCCTCATGACTCCTTTTTCCACAGATAGTCTTTTTGGGCGTTCTGTGGAGGCGCAGGCGGTTTTTGATCGGGGTCCTACACCGTCTCACGCTGTGCAGCCAGAGGTGGGGGCACGGTCTCGTCAACGACTGTGGCGAGACCCTCGACAGGCGGCCGTTTTTCCCCCGCCAGTGGTGCCCTGGTTGGAGTGTCAACGGGGTATCGCGAGGCCGACAGCCTTGGCGGCCGAGGGATCGGCCATTTTGGGTGATTTCGGGTTTGGTATACCAACCCGTCGTCATTTTGTCGCGAGCAGCCCGCTCCCCGTTCGGTCCGTTTTCTGTTGCCCTCAGAAGCGGGGCTCTGAGCGTTCTCCTTTGGCTGCGGGCCGCGAACCTTCTTTGAAGCGTATGCGGCCCCATTCTTCGCTTCTCATGGAGACAGGGGCTGACACCCAGTTGATGGCTGAACCTGGGTCTGTCCGTGAGAATGTTCCGTCGTCGCGTGGTTCCTACACCGCAGGTTGTGGGTGGGTGGAACCTGGTGTTTCAGCTGCCACTAGCTCCAGTGGTCAGCAGGGGGACTCGGTGCCTCTTCTGTTGAATGCTCAGCAGGGGTTACCCCGGCCTCGCCCTCGCCAGGCGGGGTGTCGCGCTGTTGCCTCCCACTCCCGTCAAACCGGCAGTGGTCTGCAAAGAAGAGGCGGGCGTGATGTAAGTGGTAGCAATATCACTGCAGGGCTTCGGCATGTGGGAGCCCATGGGGTCCTCATGCCTTGCCTGTCTAGCTGCAGAACGACTCCTCGGCTTACGCTGGTGGGGTGTTCAGGGGGCGAGTATGTGTCCACAAGTTTGGTAACAGCTCCTCCCGTATCAAACCGGCCCTTTCTGTCGGGGTCCTCCCTTGGGTGTTTTGCACGACGGGGGGGACCGGGCCAACTATCTACGGTTCCTTGCGGCCCAGCGTCAGTTGACGGCGGGTGCGCTGTGGGATTATGTTCACATATGGCGACAGGAATGCCGTCTGGATCGGTGGTTGCAGAGAACGTTAGAGGCGGGGCTGGTTTTGCAGTTCACACAGTCCCATCCTCCGTTCTCAGGTTTGGTACCGACCCTATTGTCAGGGTCGGACGCGGTGACAGCCCTGGCCGACGAGATCCACTCTCTGTTGGCGAAGCAGGCTGTCGTTGTGGTCCCGAGCGAGGACGCAATGTCGGGCGTCTACTCCCGTTATTTTCTGGTGCCCAAGAAAACAGGGGGGGTCAGACCTATACTGGATCTGTCCGCGTTCAATCGGTTGATTGTAGCGAGACCGTTCAGGATGTTGACCGTCAGACTCCTTCTGCTTGCTGTCAGGAGGGGGGACTGGTTCACCTCCATAGACCTGAATGACGTGTATTTTCACGTTCCTATTTTCCCTCCTCACAGGAAGTTCCTACGGTTCCTTTTTCAGGGCGTAGCGTACGAGTACCACAGAATGCCGTTCGGGTATTCTCTGGCTCCCCGCACATTCACCAAGTGCATGGCGGCTGCATTGGGGCCTTTACGTCGTCGGGGGATACGAGTTCTGTTCTATCTCGACGACATGCTACTCCTCAGTCGTTCGGAGGAGGTTGCCAGGTCTCATACCAGGCTGGTGGTGGAATTCCTCACCAGCCTGGGGTTTTGCTGTGAATTGGGAGAAGAGTACCCCTCTTCCCAGTCAACAGGTGGAGTACTTGGGCTTGACCTTGAGGTCAAGGCCCATGATTGCAACCCTCTCGGTGCAGCGTCGGGGGTCTCTCCGTCGCGCGCTCGGGGGTTTCCGTCCGGGAGGGACGGTTACAACGCTGCAGGTGATGCGTCTGCTGGGCCTTATGTTGGCTGCTCACGTGGTGGTTCCTCTTGGCCTCCTCTTTATGAGGAGGATACAGAGGTGGTTTGTCTCTTTGAGACTGGATCCAGTGAGGGACAGGAGGAAACGGTTGGCGGTTCCTTTGTCGATATGGGGGGACCTCGTCCATTGGGGGAGGCTGGGTATCCTCTCCGTTGGGGTCCCCATGGGCGGCAGGAGCTCACACGTCACGGTCTTCACCGACGCCTCTCTCACGGGTTGGGGAGGGGTGCTTCGGTTTCATGCAGTGGGGGGCAGCTGGACGGGTCATGCCGATCCGGCTGTCCTGCATATCAATGTGTTGGAGTTGAAGGCGGTTCTTCTGGTCCTTCAACGGCTCCACCATTTTGTGGTGGGCAGGCACGTTTTGGTCAGGACGGACAATGTGACGGCGGCGGGGTATATCAACAGGCAGGGTGGGACTCGTTCCGCCCACCTGCTCCGGGCGGCGCGCGAACTGCTGCTATGGGCATCCCGCAGGCTCCGCAGTCTGACGGCGCTCCACGTTCCTGGTACGGAGAATGTGGGGGCGGATGTGATGTCTCGGGGCGGTCTTCCTCACGACGGGTGGGAACTCCGCTCCGACATAGTCAGGCAGATTTGGGATCGGTTCGGGGAGGCCTCGTGGATCTGTTTGCGTGCCGACGTTCTCACAAGTGCCCCTTGTGGTTCTCGCTCAGTCGAGCGGATCGCCCCCCCTTGGGGGTAGATGCCTTCTCGACGTTTCCGTGGCCGCCCGGTCTTCTGTACGCCTTCCCTCCGGTACAGCTGTTGAGTCAGCTGTTGGAACGGATACGGAGGGAGCGCAGGACGGTGATCCTGGTCGCGCCGGACCGGGGCATGGCGGTATGGTTCCCGGCCTTGATCCAGCTTCTGATCGCTCCTCCTTGGGTCATTCCGTGGTCGGAGACGGCCCTCTCTCAACACAACGGGGTGTTTGTCCGCCCTCCGGTGTTGGGTCAGCCCCTGATGGTGTGGCTGGTGGGGGGGTGAGTCTGGAGGGCATGGAGCCTTCTGTGGTTGATACCATTCGGCGTGCGTTTGCTCCCTCCACTGTCGCGGTTTACGCGGGCAGGTGGCGTGCGTTCAAAGAGTGGTGTAAGGGGGGGGGCTGGGACCCAGTCTCCTGTCCCCTGGATGCTGTTCTGAGTTATCTCCAGTCTCTCCTTGATGGGCTGTCGGCTTCGACAGTGAGGGTCTATGCGGCAGCTATATCCTCTTATCATGAGGGTTTTGAGGGGACTGTTTTGTTCAGCCACCCTCTTGTGAAGCGTTTCCTGCTTGGCGCTCGACGCGTTAAGCCGGTGCAACGCTCCTTGGCTCCGAGTTGGGATCTTCAGTTGGTCCTCGGTCGGTTGTCCTTGGCTCCGTTTGAGCCGCTCGAGCAGGCGTCTTTGGGCCGGCTTTCCTTCAAGACCGCGTTCCTACTGGCTGTCACTTCCGCTAAACGCGTAGGTGAGCTCTGTGCTCTCTCGGTGCGTCCAGAGTGCCTGTCTTTTCGTACCGATTGCGGTGCCACTCTGCGACCTAATCCTGCTTTCGTGCCTAAGAATATCCGGAGTTCTTTCCGCTCCCGGGATATTGTGGTTCAAGCTTTTCGTCCTCCTCCTCACGCTAGTGAGTTGGATGCGGGCCTTCACCTGTCATGTCCGGTCCGTGCTTTGGGGTTTTACCTCAGCCGTACTCAGGGCTTCAGGGTCACCGATCAGCTTTTTGTCTGTTACGGTGGGGCTCATGCTGGTAAAGCGCTGTCGACGCGGCGTCTGGCTTGTTGGTTGTGCTCGGGTATTGCCCTCTGCTACACGTTGGCTGGGCAGGATCCTCCTGGGGGCGTCAGGGCGCACTCCACTCGTGGGGTGGCTGCCTCTGCCGCCCTTCTGGGTGGGGCCTCGGTGGAGGACATTTGTGCTGCGGCTTCTTGGTCCTCCCCGGGCCCCTTTGTTAGGTTTTACCTCATGGACATGACCGGGGGTTCTGTCTCCCAGGCGGTTCTGGGGTCTGTGGCCTTGCCTGCTTCCCGTCCTTTGGTCGGGTAGCGGGAGTGTATGGGTATGGGCCACAGTGTGTTGAGTCACACGTGGTTCCGCCTGTACGGTGTGTTCAAGGGGTTCTAGTTTCCCTCTTGTTCGCATTCAGGTGGAGTTGACTGCGCCCCCTCTTCATTAGGGAGGGTGGGGTGACAGGGCTCCCCGCACCCCTTGATGTGGGCTTACGGGTCCTCAGGGGGTACATTTGTCGGGTTTCGCGTCCGCTCTTCCCCATATCTCATACGGCTCAGAGCGGAACGCGATAGCTAATACGGCATATAACGGTAGGTTATGTAGATAACCTAGTTATATTAGTATTGGCTGAGCGTTCCGCTCTGCGCGGCCCTGAGTTCCCTCTTGAGGAATCTTTTTCCTGGGACGGGTTTTTGGCGAGGAAGGGTGTGTGGTGACTATCGTCACTACTATATGGGCGGTGCCACCATGGGGGCGGAGCCCCATACAGGTGGGGTGCATGTAATTTTTGTTCGTAAGGGGATACAATAGGTATCATAGAATATGGAATATCTCATACGGCGCAGAGCGGAACGCTCAGCCAATACTAATATAACTAGGTTATCTACATAACCTACCGTTCTGCAACACTAATAATCTGAATCTATCAAGTAAAATGCTACTGCCGGTGAATAGCTACACGTACGTTAGTGAAGCATGGCATACAGTGTCATGGTTAGACCATTGCATTTGTACTGCGGATGCGCGTGCCTCACTGGACAGCATGACGATTTGTTGCGATCTGGCCACCACAGATCACATACCGGTTGTAATGACCCTAAATACTGAAAATATACCAGTGCTAACTGTGGAAAACAACAGAGTATGTGCAGGGAAATTAGACTGGGCGAGAGTAATGGTGGAAAATACTAGCAGGTACACTGCTGAAACGGACATACTGTTGGATAATATTGAACTGCCAAAGGATGCCTTATTGTGTTGTGATGCAAACTGTAAAAATGAGACGCATTGTAATGACTTGTGCTTTTTATATGAACGTATAATCAAATGTCTCCAAGTTTCTAGTAAGCCTTTATATAAAGGTAAAAATTGGCCTACCCATCATGTCAAACCTGGCTGGAATGAGCATGTGGCAAAACTTCATAACGAAGCGAGGGAAGCTTTTAAAGAATGGACAGAGACTGGTAGAGTTCAAGTTTCAAGTTTCTTTAATAGTTGTCATACAGAAGTACAGAATACTTTTATACAAAATGCTTCTTTCTGTTACGCTCCAGAGACTGTGCTAGACAAAAGATGAAAGTATGAAATAAAATAAAATAGTATAGCATGTAAAAATAGAAGTAAAAATAGAAGTCACGTACGTAGACACAGTGTTCAGTATATACATATGTACAATGTTCGATGCAGAATAGAGTAACTGAGTTACCGTACAATATATAATATACTATGCAATATACTAATATACAATACTATATAGTGCAAAGCAGAAATGGGATGAGGTACAATTTAGGTACAATTTACAGTACGGTGTACTGAGGTATGGGTTGTAGTGCAAATCTTTTACCAATAAATATAAAGTGTGTTTAGGTGTTCTAAAGTGTGGAGAGTGGGTGCTGCAGTGTGTTGTTTGTTTAATGTGAGTGTGTGCGTGTGGATATGTGTGTTGTGAGTGCATTTGATGGTTGTTGCATAGTGTTATTGTTCGTTGAGCAACCTGATGGCCTGGGGATAGAAGCTTCTTCTGAGTCTTTCTGTGCTTGCCATGAGACTCCGGTATCGCTTGCCTGACCGCAGCAGTTCAAAGAGGCAGTTGTTTGGGTGGCTGGAGTCCTTAATAATTCTCTTAGCCTTACCCCTGCACCGCTTGTTGTAAATGTTCTGGAGAGTGGGAAGCCCCCCTCCAATTGTGCATTCGGCTGAACGTGCCACTCTCTGTAGTCTGCTTCGGTCTTGTGCGGTGCAATTCCCAAACCAGGAGGTGATATTGCCAGTCAGGATACTCTCTATTGTACATGAGTAGAAGTTCTTAAGGATCTTCTGACTGACTTGGAACTTCCTTAGGCGCCTGAGGAAGTAGAGGCGTTGTCGTGCCTTCTTCACAACACTGTCAATGTGTGTGGTCCATGTCAAGTCCTCGGATATGTGGGCTCCAAGGTACTTAAAACTGTTCACTCTCTCAACCCGTGCCCCGTCGATGCTGAGGGGGCTGTAGTCCCTGACCCCCGACCTCCTGAAGTCCACAATCATCTCTTTTGTTTTGCTGACGTTCAGGGAGAGGCAGTTCTCCTGACACCACTGCGACAGATTCTCTACCTCTTCCAGGTAGGCCCTATCGTCGTTGGCAGAGATCAGGCCCACCACTACTGTGTCATCAGCAAATTTGATGATTGTGTTGTTGTTCCGCTGTGCCACACAGTCATGTGTGTACAGGGAGTAGAGGAGGGGACTCAGAACACAGCCCTGGGGGGCCCCTATGTTGAGCGTGATGGATGAGGAGGTGCAGTTGCCTGCTCTTACCACCTGGGGTCTACCCATCAGGAAGTCCAAGACCCACTGGCAGAGGTCATAGTTCAAGCCCAGGTCCCTGAGCTTGGCTATGAGTTCGGAGGGGACTATGGTATTGAATGCTGAGCTGTAGTCGATGAACAGCATTCTCACATAGTTCCCCTGCCTCTTGTCCAGGTGTGATGCTGCTGTGTGCAGCACATGGGCTATGGCGTCCTCCGTGGACCTGTTGGGGCGGTATGCAAATTGCAGGGGGTCCAGGTTGATGGGGAGGGAGGAACAGATGTAGCCCTTCACTAGCTTCTCAAAGCACTTCATGGCTATGGAGGCAGACCCGGCGCCATGGGCGGGCTTAGGGGGCCGGGCCCGCCCACTGAGTCAGCTGTGCCCACCCTGGCAATTTTTTTCTTTTTTCTTTTTTGTCAATCAAAGTCAACTATCCAAATTCTTAGTCGGGACAGCCCTAGTGGGCACTGATGTCAACAACAACACTACTGAAGCTAGCACGGCACTCTGTGAGAATTCGTTTTCTACCCTCAAGAACGTCTTTACAGAACATCGCAAGGCCAATTTAATTCAGTTGGCATTTGAGAAGGACTTGTGACGACCCCAACCAGTGGCACAGGAAACTCTTTTGTAAATTGCCATCACGTGTCTTGACAACCCATATTTGACAAACCTATGGTTCGTCATATAAGGGGGCTCAAGCCGTTTGGAGGACCTTTTGTGGCACTTAGATGTTGATTTGTTTGTGATTTGGCCTAGTGTGGTTGAATTGTTTGGTATGTGCTTGGTATTTTTTCTAGCATTTGGAGTTTGTAATTTGGCTGGCATTTGTATTTAGGTTCCTGTGGGGACAATTTGTTTGGGCTCTGTCTGAGTACAGGAGGGCTATTTTGAAAGGTAATTAGGCTGCTTAATTGGGCTAGTGTCTGTGACCTAAGGTTTGCAGCTAGTATTGGTAGCCTGTTGGCTAGTTTGTTTGTAGCCTAATTATTTGTATGCCAGTGTTAGGGAGTGAGCACATGTGATTTGGTCTTTGTTATTGGGGTTTGATTGTTTGGTATTTGGGGGAAGTGGCAGTTTGCTTGTGCAGATTTATTGTGGTGGAGATTTGTTACTTTGTTTTGTTTGTTTATTGCTTGTGTTGAGGCTTTGGAGTTTGATGCCTTAAAAATACAGTCTGTGTGTTTTGGGAACCATAAATCCCCAGGTAGGCAAAGAGGGCAGGTTTCCAATAGGGGGACTTGTCTTGGTATTTTCTTTTTTAGGCGGCTGCAAAAACGTGGGCAGAGACAGGCACTAGCATTGGCGCTTCTGTCCTCTCTGGAGCACGTCTCTGGCTCAGAGGAGTGGCTGTATAACAGGTACTTTTCTGCCCAGAGAGTTCTAGTGCATCAGTACCCCCTACAAGTAGTGGCACGAAGATTGAGGTTTTGAGGTAGTTAGTTAGTTAGTTAGGACCTGTAGTTAGTCAGGGTGGGAGGTTTCATTTGATCAGACTGTTTGTTTTTTTAATGGTATTCACGCTTCATTGTCCCAGCATAGGTTTTGTTTGTTTTGTAGGCCTGTGTCGTAGGGCACTTTGTTTGTGAGTGCGGCTCACTTTGTTTAGGCCAATAGTGCACTATGGCACTCAGTTTTGAGCGGCAGAAGGAACTTCTGATACGGCAGCACAGGCAAGAGTTCGCTTTGGAGGAGATTAGGCAGAAGGCTGAGCTTGCAGAATATATAGATCTGCAGCATAGGGTGCTAGATTTATTGTTTTCTCCTCGTCCAAAGTTGTCTGTGTTCCCTGTTCCTGTACCTAACCTTTCTCTCATTTCAGGTTTGGGAAGTGGTGATATGCAGAGAGGTGTGCACGCTGTGTTGCCTGTAGTTGGTGTGGACATCGACCTGGGTAACAATCTTGCTGGGGTGCGGGTGTGGGCCGAGGGGCCTCTCCCAAGTGTAGTCACCCAAGACTCTACTAGTCCAGCATCCCAAGACTCTCCTAGTCCAGCACTCCAAGACTCTCCTAGTCCAGAACCACAAGACTCTCCTAGTCCTATGTTTGACGATGTTGACAATGACAACATATCAGATGTTGTCATTGAGAATCCAGCCTGTGCAGTGGCACAGGAAATGACAGCAACGTGTGATGCGCAGGGGGTTGCCCAAGGCGCGGATGTTGAGACTGTTCATATTAGTTTGGTTCTGCCTGACCCATTTCAGTCCATGTCACAGTCTGATTTGGCTGCAGAGGTGGAGATTGATCCGGCTTTGAAAGGGCTGTTAGAGACAGCTGTGCCATTTGAAAAGATTATTGTGACAAATGTTGTTGGCGGGAATGAAATACCTTGTGAATATGTGACCCTCTTTGAGCCCACCACCTTTTGCCCATCTAAAGGGGGGGGGGGGGAATAATATGGAATACAATAATGTTTCTCTCTGTTCCACTTCTCCAGTAGCCGTTCCTGAAAAGGGACTGCCATGGCTCCTACTGGCTTCCAGAGAGGTCGCCCAGGAGGCCACAGGGTTTAGCCTTAATGACCTGAGGTTTGGGCAGAAAGTTGGTGGTCCCAATGCTGTTCATGATGAGACTATTCAGAGTGAGATGGTTGGGAAGGAGAAAATAAAAATTGGAAGAAAGAGAAAGGAAAAGAGAACTGGAAAGAGAAAAAGGAAAAAAAAGAAGATAAAGTCTCTTTATGGTTGTTGTGCTGAGATGGAGGATGTTGTTGTGCCCGCAACTTTCCAGCACCTACTGTATTGACATGCATCTGGGCATGGTTGACCATTTAAGTTTACGTCTGGGCATGGTTAACCATTTAATTTTAAATGGTAGAGTGACCTGATCGGGTTGACTCCATTTGTTTTGAAGTACATTTAGTCTTTTAACATTCTCTGTTCTTCTCGTCTCGTTTGTTCCCCTATCTCTTCTGTCTCTTGTTCTCTGAATTTTCTTCTTAGGATCCTATGTTGCAGAGAGCGGAGGCAGGAGGGTGAGGGGAAAGGGTGACCAGTCAGCAGGGGTGTTGGAGATGATTTGTGTCTGAAATTGTGTTGCTTTGTTTGTGATTTTGATGTTGGTTATTTGTATATATACCAGGGGAATAAGTTACTCTTAGTTTGCTGTATTTTGTTTAGGTTCTAAAAATGGTTAATCTCTTGCCCCTTGAACCAATTTGATGGTGTTTCATTGTGTGGTGTATTATCCCTTTACCTGTTGGCCTTAATTAATTGACTGCTGTATAAGCATAGGACTCATTTTGATAATACACGAAGAGGCTTAAACTCTTAAACCAAGTGGATAATGTAGAATTCCCTATGTGGGGTATCCATGATAGTTTGGTTGGAAACACCATTTAGCTCTGTAGATAAAAATATCCCTTTTTGGCCCATGTGTTTGATTGTTGACTTTTGTGCTTTGTAATTTGTATTTGTGTGTGCTCCTCTGGTGTGCAACTCTTGTTTTGCCTGGTTTGTCTGTTCCCCACTCCCTACTGTCTCCTGCTCTCTTAGACTGCTTCCTAGGGCCCTATGTTGTTGAGAGCAGAGGCAGGATGGTGAGGGGAATGGGTGAAGGGTAAACCTATGTTCTTTTATTTGAATTTTATAACAAACAAAAGTATTATTGTTACATTTGGGATTTGGGTTAGCTTGTTTGTAAATAAAAGTGTGATTTGTTATTAGGGTAGAACCCTTATCTTTAGGGGGAGGGTGTGACGACCCCCACTTCACCTGCAAATGGGGAGTCTTCTGACTCAGGCCATGTCCTCACGTACATGGATCTTTTGCCAAACGGATATTCTCAGGCTCCGTTTAAAATAAAATCCCCGTCCACACCACAGTGTTTAAAAAAAAATCCCCATCCAGACACAAACACATAAACGCATATGAATTGCTCCAACAAGAATGCGGGCCAGCAGGTGGCGATAAGCAATATAATAATAATAATAATAATAATAATAATGGATTGGATTTATATAGCGCTCTTCGTGACACCCCAGTGACCCCAGAGCGCTTCAGAGTCCATTATTCGTTCATACACAGTCATACCGGTGGTGGTAAGCTACAATTGCAGCCAGAGCTGCCCTGAGGCAGACTCACGGAAGCGTGGCGAATAATCATCGCCTACGGCCCCTCCGACCACCACCAACATTCATACACATTCATACGAGGCAAGTAGGTTAAGTGTCTTGCCAAAGGACACAACGGCAGTGGGATGGACATGGGCTTGAGCGGGATTCGAACCACCAACCCTTCGATCATTGGACGACCCGCTCTACCCCTGAGCCACGCCGCCCCACATATCCCTAATACCATGGTGGTACGAGCGGTCAGGACGACAGAGAAATGATTGGTTCACCCAGCCCACTTCACCACTCCTAGCATTTCCATTGGCTATATTGACATACATACAGTAGATAATAAATAGATAGATATAGCGGTGGATTAGATGCAGTCCAGAGGAAACAACCAATCTAGATATGTCACGATTTAATGCTTTACTTCTGCGCACTGGGCGACGGAGAGATACAATGTCAATGTATTCAACGGATTCTGAAACTAAATATGGCGAGTCCTTATCACAAACTATATATATATACTAATTACAACAAGACATTCATTAATTGCATTGTACTGTTCACGTGCCGTCGCATATATAAGTAAGGATAGTTTGAATGACATTTCAGCACCAGGCGCTGTCCATCTTATTGCCTCTGTGCGCTTCAAGGCTACGGGCGCCTATTGTATTGCCATGGATGGAACAACAGTCTGAGCATGCGTAGTGAGCTGTGGCGTCATCGTTTATCTAGACTATGCGTTTACAGTGGCTGCACGGATCCACTGAACGGATATTTTGGAAAATCTTCACTTTAAAATGCGTTTAAGAAAGTCTCTGTTTATGTCTCTGAAAACACCCTTTACGTGTGGATGAGAGGCCCAATCGTGGAATAAAATGTGCGTTTGGCAAAAGATCCATATACGTGAGGACATGGCCTCAAAGAGCAGGGTGGAGTGGGTAGGTCGTTACCCCAATTTGAAGCACCTGTGCAGTGCAGAGAGCTGCCTGCACAACCAGTATATATGTTCCCCTGTCTAATCCCTTCTGTCTGCTTCTCCCATCTGCTTCTCCCATCTGCTTACCCCATCAAACAGGACAGGTTGTACCTACCACCAAGTGAACCAACTTGGAACCTCTGTCCATTCTGATAAATACCTTTGTTGTTTAATTCGATTATTATTTGTTTAGATAGGATTAAATAAACTCTTTGTTCAATTGTTATCATGTGTGTTGACTCCCTTTATGTGATAAACCTCTGGTTCGTCATAGACTTAACAAAAAAGTTCAGGAATGAGTGGAGGGGCAGTGTTTTAAGAAGATTTCACTCTGTCCCCAAACGCAGCTTGCCGCTCTACTAATGTTGATGAGTAGTGTGACGTACATGGGTACGTGGGTTGGTCATTACCATTATTACTGTATTTATGACACCATCTGAACATCAGGTTAGTATATTTAATGTGTTATGTTTTGTATGTGATGTGTGTGTGTCTGTGCATGATGGCTAATGCTGTCTCTTCTTCTCTTCCTGCCAGGTGCCGCCCATCCCTACACTGAAGAGTGCTGATTGCCTAATGAGTGACAGCTGATGGCCATCACCTCGAGAGGGGCGGGTGGACAAATACCTGACAGCACACACACATCGGGGCGCCTCATTCTGTCAATTGCCAGTGACCAGAGTGGAGTGAGGTTGCCATTGTTTTCCACTGTTGTGTGGGATATATATATTGTTGGCCACTTTGGATTCATCCTACACTGTGAGCTATATGGTTAGAGTGGTGATTCATCCTACACTCTAAGTACTAGGGTTAAAGTGGTGTTCATCCTACACTGTGAGCTGCATGGTTAGAGTGGTGTTTCTTTGTTTATCCAGGTGAGCTTGTACCTTTAAGTATATATATGTAGATATTGTTGGCCTCTGCGCCACTTCTCAACTATTGAGTATTCTCTTGTTGGCTTTAGGCCTAGTTCCACTGAGTGTGGACTTGTACCTTTGATACCTTTAGCTGGGGGTTTTCCCAGTACCAACCTCTGGCTGGTTGGTTAGTGCCTGTGGGCGCTTATTTAGTTTACTTGTATTATTATTACCTTGTGTGTTCTCCCATTACCCTTCTCCCTGTTTGTTAATTGTTTGTGGGTTGTTTTTTCCCTTTGTTCAAATATCAGTGGAGGTTTCAATCCCTACCCTGCATAATAAATATAATTTACTTTTTTGGAAAAGCGCCTTGTGTACGTTATTACCTACCTGCCCGGGACTGTTTTGAAAGCATTTACTGAGAGAGGCTGCTTTTGCTCATGTGCAGCCGGCTCCAGTTATTATTCTGTGTGGTCCTTAGACCTTTGTACATGACAAGTAGCCTGTGGAGGAATCTTTTTTGCTTTTTTATGCACCTTATTTTTGTCAGTTCAGTTCAGTTTGTCAGTGAATTCAGAAGTGTTGAATAAATGGAGACTTTTCAAAGATATAGAATAGAATAGAAATGTATTATCCTGAGGGAAATTTGACACTGCAAATCACTCAACATTAAACATTTAGACAGAACAAGTCACGAATAAGAATAACAAAACGAATGGCCTAAGAATAGAATAAAATGAAATAGAATAAAAATAGAATAAAAGATACAGTAAATAAATACAGTAAAAATATACTGAAGTCTACAGTAGGTGTAATATTGCCCAGTGCTGTTTAAAAAGTAAGAGTCCAGGAAGATGGTAACTGTCACTCTGTGCTCAGTGATGCAGTGAGTATAGTCTGATGGCTGTCGGAATGAAGGACTTCCTGTGCCGTTCAGTGCTGCATTTAGGTAGTGTGAGCCTATAACATGCTCCTCCTGTCAGCCAAGTCTGTGTATAGTGGGTGGGAGGGGTTTTCCCTGATGGCCTGGAGCTTAGCAAGGTTCCTCCTCTCCGCCACCCTCGCTAGAGTCCAGCTCCATCCCAACCACGCTAGTGGCCTTCCTGACCATCTTATCCAGCCTGTTTGTGTCCCCTGCTCTCAGTCCGCTGCCCCAGCAGGTCTGTTATATATATCCGTTCAGTCTGTTTTTGTATAAGTGAATGTTCTTAAGATAGAGAGAAATTAGATTTTTCAATTGCCTCTCTGCTGTTTAGTTCAGCACCGTGGGCAGCGCCAAGCAAGCCACAGCGCCTATGTCCCAGCTGAAACGTATAAAAGGGAACCTGTGTTGAAAAACCATTGTGCCCCCCCGAGAACAGTTTATGCCCCCCCACTAATTTGTTTCTGCAGCCTGGTCTGTATGGAGGTGAGAGCTACAGGGCGGTAGTCGTTGAGGCAAGCGGGCGTAGATTTTTTGGGTACAGGGATAATGGTGGACTTCTTCAGACAGGTGGGGATGACAGCCTGTTCTAAGGACAGGTTAAATATGTCAGTGAATACCAGGGCCAGTTGGTCGGCACAGACTTTTAGGACGCGGCCGGGGATGCCGTCCGGTCATGCTGCCTTCCTGATATTCACTTTCTTAAAGGTCCTCCTCACCTCATGTTCTGTTATTCTGAACACTGAATCTCCATCAGCAGTGCCCCCCCCCCCCCCCTCCATTGCAGTGGTTTGTAGGCTGGTGTTGTTATTCACAGCCTCAAACCTCGCATAGAAGGTATTGAGATCATTTGCTAAGGAGATGTCACTGTTCAGTTTGAGGGAGGTGCCTTTGTAATCTGTCATTGTTCTGAGGCCCTGCCACATACCTCTAGAGTCAGCCTGTTCCAACTGAACTTTATCCCTATAACGCCGTTTTGTCTCTATTACTGCTCTCCTGACGTTGTATCTCGCCGTCTTGTGTTCATTCATGTTGCCTGTCACAAGCCCGGCGTTGTAGGCTGAGGTGCGCACTTTCAGAGCCTCACGGACGGATTTATCTACCCAGAGACAGGGGCCCTTGTTTGATCACAAAAAACGGGCTAATGCAAGATTTAAATATGCTGTCTGCTTCATTAGCATGAATGAGGATACAATGAGGGCAGACTCCTGTGCTCGAAAATGTACAAAGAACAGCTATTATGACTTCTGGAAAGAAGTGAGTATTATGAACAATTGCAAAGCTCCCTTGCCATCCAATATCAATGGTGTCTGTGGATCTGATAAAATAGCAGAGGTATGGAGACAGCACTAATTTGAACTGTTTAATTGCATTAGAAGTGACACATTTGTACCGGAAGATGTAGACCCCTCTGAGAACGTATCCAACATGCCATACTAAAGATAGATAACAACAAAGCCTGTGGCACTGATCATATCACTGTTGAACATCTAAAGCATGCCAGCCGTAAGGTCATCCCTCTCCTTGCTTTGTGCTTTTCTGGATTTTTAAAACATGGTATTTTACCTGACTCTGATAGCAGTTCAACTTGTGCCTGTTATCAAAGACAAGACAGGTCAAATTAACAGCAAAGACAACTATCGGCCAATTGCATTAGCCAGCATACTATCTAAGGTGCTGGAGAGAATCTTATTGTACAGAATATAAATGTACATTCGCACCAGTGATAACCAATTTGGCTTTAAACAAAAACATGGAACAGACAAAAGAAATTCATCAATGACAAAACTGAGGAAAATAAAAACAAACCACGTGAACTTTGGAAATTACTCAATAATCAACTAGGCTGCAGTAAAAAACTTAAAACCAGATTCTCAAACATAAACATAAAGACGGACAACACGCTCATCACAGACAAGCTGGATGTAGCCAATTACTTAAACATCTTCTTCACAAACATAGCCACAACACTGGTAAACAAACTACCCTCCCACTCAGGGCATTATGGGGTAGAACACATAGTAGCATACTACAAAAACCTAGGGGTCCACAAAGACGACTTCAAACTTGAAATGGTAACAACCGATGAGGTACTCAAAAAATTGAGCGCCCTCCAACCTAACAAGGCCACTGGCCATGACAACATCCCCTCCAAATTCCTCAGAGACTCAGCAGCCGCCATCACCCCAGTCATCACACACATAATAAACCTCTCTATAAAACAGGGACACGTCCCCAAGGACTTCAAAATTGCGAGAGTTACCCCTCTGCACAAAAAGGGCAGCAAATTAGACCGAGGCAACTACCACCCTGTTTCTATTCTTACCTCCATCTCGAAAGTCATGGAGAAAATAGTATACGAACAGGTCAAAAAGTACCTGGCGGAAAAAAATCTAATCTACGAATTCCAATCTGGCTTCAGAACGTCCCACTCCACTGACACATGCCTCCTCTATTTGAACGACCACATCAAACAAGGAAGCATACTAGGACCGCTACTGTTCCTAATTTATGCAAATGACATGTCGTCAGCTTGTGACTGCAACTTGTTCCTGTTTGCGGACGACTCAGCCCTGCTGGCCTCTGACAAGAACAAGTTGCAGGTTGAAAAAACCCTCAGCTCGGAACTAGGCAAAATCTGCATATGGCTCGCTGATAACAAACTATCATTACACATGGGCAAAACAGAGTCCATTCTCTTCGGTTCAAATAACAAACTCAGCAAGACCGACGGCTTCTCAGTTACAGTGGGTGACAATATTGTCACAAGGAAAGACGAAATTACCTACCTGGGTTCCATCCTAGAGGCAAATCTTTCCTGTGACAAAATGGCATCCAATGTAATAAAAAAAGTCGACCAACGAACTAGATTCTTGTACCGGATCTCCTCTCTGAAGACTCTGGCAGGAGCACTCATTCAAGGGTACTACGACTATGCTTGCACCTCATGGTACCAAAGCACCTCAAAGGCGCTAAAAACAAGATTACAAACATCACAAAACAAACTGGTCAGACTACTACTTGACCTTACCCAAAGGTCAGTGAATACCACAACCACTACACCAGAGGGAGCTCAACAAATCATGTTAAACCCAGATTCGACTCAAACAAGGGACTAAACACGTTTCGCAATTATGCCACATCAATGTGGAACGCCCTACCCAAAGCTGTAAAGGAATGTGAATCCCTACCCACATTCAAAACCGCTCTCAAAGAGCACCTACGGGAGGCTGCAATTCGAAACTGGCCACCGTAAATGCCCAAACCCCCCACCACCTCCTAATAGACAGTCTCCTCCCCACCGCATGTATATATTCTCTCCCCGCCGTATGTATATTTCTCTCCCACCCACCCACCCCCTCCAAATGTACAGTCTCCTCCCCACCGTATGTATATTTCTCTCCCACCCACCCACCCCTCCTAATGTACAGTCCCCTCCCCATCATATGTATATACTCTGTCAGGATCTATGGGTAACAGTGCTGTATATTTGAATACCGTTTATGTCACAAATGTATCAGTACTAAATACCTGTATGTCCCTATGCCATAAATGTCATGTATGTTGTGTATGTCATAAATGTCGATATGAATTGAAAATGGGGGACCCTGATGTAAACAAGACAAACGTCTTTCTCTGGTCTGCATCCCCTTAACAATTGTGTGTATTGAGCCGTACTGTATTGTACCCATTCTGCAATCTGTTAAATAAAGTTTATATTTCATTTCATTTCATTTCACATGTGCATATATGCTTTAAAAGAAATAGTAGCCAAGTATAGAAGACAGAACTCTACGATGTTCTTATCAGATCAGGCTGCAGAAACAAATTAGTGGGGGGGGGGCATAAACTGTTCTTGGGGGGGCACAATGGTTTTTCAACACAGGTTCCCTTTTATACGTTTCAGCTGGGACAACGGCGCTGTGGCTTGCTTGGCGCTGCCCACGGTGCTGAACTAAACAGCAGAGAGGCAATTGAAAAATCAAATTTCTCTCTATCTTAAGAACATTCACTTATACAAAAACAGACTGAACGGATATATATAACAGACCTGCTGGGGCAGCGGACTGAGAGCAGGGGACACAAACAGGCTGGATAAGATGGTCAGGAAGGCCAGTAGCGTGGTTGGGGTGGAGCTGGACTCTAGCGAGGGTGGCGGAGAGGAGGAACCTTGCTAAGCTCCAGGCCATCAGGGAAAACCCCTCCCACCCACTATACACAGACTTGGCTGACAGGAGGAGCATGTTATAGGCTCACACTACCTAAATGCAGCACTGAACGGCACAGGAAGTCCTTCATTCCGACAGCCATCAGACTATACAATGCATCACTATGCCTCACTGCATCACTGAGCACAGAGTGACAGTTACCATCTTCCTGGACTCTTACTTTTTAAACAGCACTGGGCAATATTACACCTACTGTAGACTTCAGTATATTTTTACTGTATTTATTTACTGTATATTTTATTCTATTTTTATTCTATTTCATTTTATTCTATTCTTAGGCCATTTGTTTTGTTATTCTTATTCGTGACTTGTTCTGTCTAAATGTTTAATGTTGAGTGATTTGCAGTGTCAAATTTCCCTCAGGATAATACATTTCTATTCTATTCTATTCTATATATTTGAAAAGTCTCCATTTATTCAACACTTCTGAATTCACAGACAAACTGAACTGAACTGACAAAAATAAGGTGCATAAAAAAGCAAACAAAATTCCTCCACAGGCTACTCATCAACATTAGTAGAGCGGCAAGCAGCATTTGGGGACAGAGTGAAATCTTCTTAAAACACTGCCCCTCCACTCATTCCTGAACTTTTTTGTTAAGTCCTTCTCAAATGCCAATTGAATTAAATTGGCCTTGCGTCGATGAAGCATACTAATATAAGGCGATGTTCTGTAAAGACGTTCTTGAGGGTAGAAAACGAATTCTCACAGAGTGCCGTGCTAGCTTCAGTAGTGATGTTGTTGACATCAGTGCCCACTAGGGCTGTCCCCGACTAAGAATTTGGATAGTTGACTTTGATTGACAAAAAAAAAGAAAAAAAAATTGCCAGGGTGGGCACAGCTGACTCAGTGCCCGCCCATGGCGCCGGGTCTGGTTCTTATGCTTTATGGATGCCTCTAAGGCATTCGATAGAATAAACCATAACATACTGTTCCATAAACTGTCCCAAAGAGGGGTTCCTAAGGTCATAGTTAGGATCTTAGCATTTTGGTATGCCCATCAGCTTATACAAGTTAAATGGGGTAACTCGGTGTCAGCTCATTTTAATGTGGGTAATGGAGTAAGACAGGGCGGGATCTTGTCTCCCTTCCTGTTCAATGTACTGTATATATGGATGACCTCTCCACTAAACTAAGGGAATGCGAGACTGGATGTATGGTGGGGGAGAGCCTTATCAACCATCTGATTTATGCTGATGACTTAGTCATACTGTCCCCCTATAGTGCTGGTTTACAGCAACTGCTTAAAACCTGCTCTGTGTATGGTATACAACATGATATCAAATTCAACCCTAAAAACTAAGGAGAACCCGAAGCAAAAGTTTCCCTCCTTCTTGCTGACTGACTGCGCTCTAGATGTGGCGAAAAGTATGCAATATTTGGGTCACAATATCACTTATAAATAATAATAATAATAATAATAATAATAATAATAATAATAATAATAATAATAATAATAATGGATTGGATTTATATAGCGCTCTTCTCTGACTCAGAGCGCTTCACAGAGTCCATTATGACATGTGTGATGATGTTGATGTGCAGCGCCAGTGCTGCAAACTACTGTATATGCATAGGCCAATATGTTGGCACGGACATTTTATGTGTACAGACAATGTGAAAATAAGCCTGTTCAGAGCCTACTGTACTCCATTTTATACTGCGCACCTATGATGTAATTATAGGACAGCAAAAAAAACTGCAGGTAGCATATAATGATGCATTTAGGATCCTCCTTAAGCTCCCAAGACAGACTAGTGCAAGCCATTTGTTTGTGACTACTAATGTCCCCACCTTCCATGCTCTGCTGAGGAACCTGGGCCCTATTCCCCGTACCTGGTTCAACTAAGTCGATCAAGAGTCCCATTATCCAGATTCAGTTAACCCGATGTTTGAAGCCGGGATTTTCCTGTTCCTGGAACGCTGATTCAGTCTCGTTAACTCAAACCAGACTTGAGACTCTGGATAAGTGCGCGCGGCCGCTTCAGTTGAAAAGACAGCAGGTGTAGATCGCAGAAATCCTGATCTTCTAACGGCATTGATTGATTGATTGTTTTACAGATTGCAGGCGGCTCAATAGCCTTGCCGACAAGTTAAATGCATAATCTATAGGCTAATTTTAAATCCCTCATTACCCCAATCAATCAGATTATATGTCTTTAAACGTTCCTGCTGGCAGTAGGTTTATGCATTGAATAATCAAATGAGATCTTGCTAGCGAAAATAATTAGTTCAACTGTTTCAGAATAAGGATACGGCTCTCTTATCCATTGATTGATGTATGGTGGATTTTTTATTTATCTGCACTGTGGTGTGACGGGTTGTCCTTTTGACTTTCACGCAGACGACCGGGGTTCGAATCCTAGTCTTTTCCTTCTTTTTGCAATGTAGGAATAATTCAATTTGGTGCACGTTGAGAGCTATATAAAGAATGACATCCTCAATGCATGTAGATTTATAATATTGTAACTTAAAACTAGGCTACTTTTGCGTATAATCATTAATATTATATTCCAAAAAATTATATTGGAAACACGGGGTTTCAAACACCGGTCGCCCGGTTGCCAGGATTGAGCACTACCGCTGCGCCACTGTGCCAGATGCGATAAATTCATTGTTTATACATTAATGAACGAGAGACCCGTGTTTAGAATATTTTTCTTACCAAAAAATGAAGTTTTATCTCTTTATTCTCAAATGCATTAATGTGACGTCAACGGCTCATTCAATTTCTCAAACCCGTCAAACAGCGCATCTCATCAGACATTTTAATCCCAGTTACAATATCACACAAAAACCACAATCCCCGCATAGACACTTCAATTTTATGCTTGAATGAAACACAATCCGGCGCTCCGTTAAGCAAATCTACAGCGGAGATTAATATATGAAACTAATCAGAGCCAAACGGCCGATAGGTTTCATTCATTAAAAATATCCCTGCGGGATTCACATTTGCAATGAGCCGTTATTAAAATAACCACATGCAGCGTGTATCGCGACTCCGAGCGCCGTATATGACGTGCATTATTTTATTTAGGACAAAGTAAATCTATAGGCTCAATATGATTTATTATCAGCATTTAGTTCTATTATTATACATTTCAAAAGCCCCCTCTAGGAAAACGAAGCACAGAAACGTAATTCAGAATGGTATAAATGGGATCTCTAGACTGTGAGAATCATTTCAGGAAACGAGCTGTCACTCCTTTGCGGGGGTGTGGCCATGGTTCATCCGGCTAACTGAACTTAACCCTGCTCCCGACCAGGCTCAAACTTTTTGATCTGTTGTCATGGTGATTTGGACAATCGCGCGTCGGGGAACAGAAAGGTCCGGCTTAAGTCAGGCTTGACCGAAAGTTATTCGGCTAACTCAGTTATCCAGGTACGGGGAACGGGGCCCTGATGTTTAAATGTATGTGTTGTTTATTAGAGTCTAAAAACAAGATAATAGGTGAAATTAGTGATGCTAAATGAAGTGATACAAGGTACTCCTCTGATTTGTGGAAACATTGGAACCGATGCCTTTATGAATTTTAATGTATTTTAATCTATGTTGTTGGCCTTGTTGCTTTTGTTATTGTATTCTTGTTGGTGTTTTGTATATGTGTAATATGGACCTTGAGTCTGAAATAAAGTCTTCATCAATGCCAAAGTGCAATACCGGCTGCATCCACCCAGGTGGCAGTATCGAGCACCATTTGAAACATTATATCTTTGCCTGTGCGTCGATCAAAAGTCTCCGGTCGGACTTTTCTTTGTCAGGTAAGTGGAGCGGTTGTCCCGATCGGATTGAGAAGCATGAAATGCTCCCGATGCATGATGTGTGGCGGATTATGTTGGCGACACGATCGACACCAATACTGGGACTCGCGATCAGATAATTGGAATATTCTTTTTGTGGTACATCCTAGTGAAGGTAAGGGCTATATGGTATCAATCCTGCTGTGATCCAACCATGACTTCACTTCGATCACAACATATGTGTGTAACGTTACTCCACAATGTGTGCCGTTGGTGACGATCAAAGCATCAAAAAACGACCCCCCCCCCCCCCCACCCTTTCATGCATTCATGATGAAACATAATACCGATAATATAGATTTGATTTATAAATAGTAGCGTGTATAGGCGAGAAACGGCAACGTTTTAGTGAAATGCACGTATTGCTGCATAGCATCGTTTTCTGGGATTAGACAGGATTACTCTAAAACTATACTCATATTCACCACTGTATGAAACGGGAATGTATGGATGACATTTTTTTTTCTTTAAAGGGGTTATGCACTGCTATTCCTAGCACTATTTGGGCAATTTTACACACTTCCTGTGAGTCTATGTAACACATCTGTAATTTTTATTCCAAAAATAATCATTGTTTTATATTTCTAATCTTGTACTCAAAACCAGCATTTTTCAGCCTCATGAAAGCAGGCTATTATTGGCTTGGCTCCACCCATTCTGGCAGAATGCTTTGAGTGACAGCCACCCACCAAATAGCTCCGCCCATCTCCCCGTCAGAGATTAGGTTTCAGGTTACATACAAATATGGTATGTCATAAATATAGAGATGTAGCAGTACTGTCTATCTATATATATATAATATGTTACCATGAATTGAAATTGGGGGACCCTGATGTAAACAAGACGAAAGTCTTTCTCTGGTCTCCATCATAGCAGTACTGAGCAGTACTGTAGCAATACAAATATGGTATGTCATAAATATAGAGATGTAGCAGTACTGTCTATCTATATATATGTTACCACTATTTGTAAAAGCCACAACCACGTTACCATATTTGTAATAATGTAAATCATTGTGTCGTTGTACATATTGTGTATACACCGTTAGAAGCTAACATAGCTTAGCTTGGTAGCTATTGTGCTAACAACATATCCCGACGTCCGGCTCGCTGGCCGGCATGCACGCCCGACACAAAATGGTTCTCTCCTCTCTGTACACCCCCGTCCCCACGGGTACCCTGCCGGGGAGCCCATTGACGCGACAACGGCGGCAGCCGTAGGGTGCTCGAGCCCGCCGTAACGCTAGTGGTACACAATAGCTATGAGCTAACTAACGCTACGGCCGCCGCTGTTGTCGCGTCCACAAGCTCCCCGGCAGGACACCCGCGAGAACGGGGGCACACAAGGAGGAGAGAACCACCCCAAATCGAGCACTCATGCCGGCCGACAAGCCGGACACCGCGGTTGTTGTTAGCACAATAGTAGCCCACTGTGATGCACCGAGTGGACCACCATTGATCAACATGCAGCGATGTGTAGCTTGCATGATGCGTGTGCAGTGCTTTGCCACACAGGTCTGAGAAGAGGACCTGCACATGATAGCAACCGGGAGCGTCGCGGAGCATTCAGCCTGCTGGCTACCTAGATCCACTTCAACCAGCCGAGCGTCGGGAGCTCCAGCAGCTTGTCGATGTGCTAATAGCCTGGAGCCAGCTACCGTTAGCTTGCAGAGGCTCCAGCACACCGACAAGCTGTGTAGCCAGCAGGCTGAATGCTCCGCGACGCTGGTTGAAGTGGATATAGGTAGCCAGCAGGCTGAATGCTCAACGACGCTCCCGGTTGCTAACGCCGGCCCCGGCTGGTGCTAAGTAGCTAGCGATCGCTCCCGAGTCCCGAGAGCTAACGCCGGTCTGTCTGTCGAAGACCGAGGGAACCGCATCAGGCTTCAGCTGATTAGTGATCTTCTGGACAAACCTTCCACCCTGCAGGTAGCAAGAATGGAGGCGGGCATTACTAAAACCACAGAGCCAATCACATCACCGTGCGCTATAAACAGCGCCCTGTGACGTGCACCAGGTCGTCAAATCAACATGACCTGATTTACTAGAGGCAAAGAGGGGATGGGCTGTAGCTGAGGAATTCGCCAATATAGTATTTAGGCCCAAAAACACATTGATACGAACTCCTATTACTATAATACAATGCTAGAGACTGAAAAATGACATTTATAATGCATAGCACCTTTAACACATATTGAACGATAGATAGTCTATGTCAAATGGGCCATAGTATTGTATCCATAGCTATAATATAGTTATAGTCCTGCAAACACCGCCACTTATTCCTATCTCTTAGAGCTTGGCGTGGTAAGTACAAACGATGCTCTTCCATTGAGTTAATAGCATATATTTATATTATTAATAACATTTATTTTCAAGTATATTTATACATATACTGTATACATATATATAGAGTCTGTCACTATGTCACTCACCCTCAGGTATGCAGTTTGGTTCAAACAGACCACACCCAACTCCCTCTGAATGGTCAGCTTGAACATATCTTGTGGTTGATTGGTGGACAGCATCAGGGTTCGCCGAGCCATTGGCTGTTTCATCTTATCCATCTGCAGCTCCACCTCCACCTCTGGATCAACCAATCAGGATGCAGAGTGTGATTAAAAAGTATTTAACCTTGTTCCCAGTTTTATCTCCTCTATGAGATAAAGCCTGGTAAAAAGTGTATGGGGTAGAATTTCCGGTGTATGTACTTCCCCTGGAAGCTGCCTCCGAACGGACCAAACTTTTCCCGAATCCTGTCGGCAAACAAGCTAGAACATCCCGGTCATGTAGTAAATTCTTCAGGCAAAGCCGTTGCAGTGGCTTAAACGAGGAAATATTGTGCACTTCACATGTTTCTATAATTGTTTTGTCGAAACCGGAAAGCCTGTAGCCTGTACTTCCTGTACTTCCGTTTACACACTTTAGGAGGCATATCTTTACCAGCCTAAAAAGTCTTTGACTTCTTTGCATTCATTAACTCATTCAACACCAGTCACGAGTATAGTCGGGTTAACTCGCCGACCGTTCAGCGCCAATCACGAGTATAGTCGGGTTTTAATCGTTATTTCTTTTATTAGCGATATCCATGCATTTTCATCCATCCAGCCTGATGTTATCATTGGGAATGGGTCTGAGCTCGCAAAAGGGCAAATACCACCGCCTACGCCTTCCAGCTGGTATTGCACTCCATTAGAAATGGTGTAGTTTCTTTTCTGGGACGATCCGAGCCGTGCAGGTTTAAATACTCAGGCGAGGTAGGGCTTTACAACGATTTGCATCGATAATAATAAACAAAAACACTGAAACTCACGGCAGCCTCCTCTTACCATTGGGCGATGATACTGGAGCAAACAGATCCTAGTTATGTGATGGGGATCGAGGCGATCCATTTCCGGTTTGTATAATACTAATACACGCCCAAATCATGTCGATTATTGAGTTATGGCAGCGATCCATATCCAAGGTGTGTGGCTAGAGTCCTGGGATGATATGCGAGTGGCCGGACGGAATTAGGAGACGCACCGATATCCAACGGGCATATCCGGTGATGTGGCAACTCGCCGATCATCCACCAGGTGGCAGTATTGAAGCGTTGCAGAGTTGTGCCGGCTCACACAGCATCAGACAAGGCTCCGTGAGTGAAATATGAATACCATGGCGAAAATATGAAATATGGTCAGAATAACGTCGTACGCCGTGATCTGGCAGAATTAGCATGAACTTGAAACCCGTTGTATGACGTTATTGGCAGAGAAAGTGTTAAGTGTGGGGTCGCCAAAAGAAATCCTAAATCAAATGGGGTTGTGGTATAAAAAAGTTTGAGAAGTTATGATATTACATTCTGATTCTGCTCAGCATAATTTGTAACGTGGTTCCCTGCTTCAGTCTGTTGACACATTTATATACTATTTATTTTACTGAAACGACGCCACTGGTTGCAACCCCAGTTATCCCATTACTTCCCCCAAACTTACTGTATGTCTGTTATGTTAAGCTAAGAAGTCTGCTAAGAAGCATATATTATTTATTATTATTATTATTATTATTATTATTATTATTATTATTATTATTATTATTATTATTATTATTATTATTATTATTATTATTATTATTATTATTATTATTATTATTATTATTATTATTATTATTATTATTATTATTATTATTATTATTATTATTATTATTATTATTATTATTATTATTATTATTATTATTATTATTATTTTATTTCATTGGGTTTTTAGCCCTACTGTAGTTGCACTTTTGTTGAATTTTTTTGTGTTTATTTCGTGTTTTTAACAGTGCATGAAAGATTGTGTATTACTGCCAAAAAGAAAATTTGAAATAAATCATAGTGGTTAAAAAATTTGGGTCGCAACTTAATGACTAAGGAAAATATTGGGTCCCGAGGCTAGACCAGTTGAGAACCACTGTATTAGACCCATAGCTATAATATAAGATATATTTTAAGCACTCGCAAATCTTGCAGTCCCCCCATTGATTAAAGCACTGGCGTCCTAGCGCCCTCTGGCGCATTAAGCGATGGCGCAGAATGAGTTAATATATCTTGGATTCATTCATTTAGTGGCAAGATGTCTAGTCATATATATATATGACTGTCAATCGATTAAAATATTGAATCGTGATTAATCCCATGATTGTCCAAAGTGAACTATGCTTACTAAAATATTACTCAAAACACTCTGATATTTTTCAAGCATTTAATACTTGAATGGGAGTGGACAGATATGCATATTGTCCTTTATTTAGCATAACATAAATATGCTGCAAATAATCCTAACATGACAAAGCTCAATACTCAATAGGCAACAACAGATGGCTATATTGACCTGCTAAATATAACATTACTACATTAGCATTAGTGTTTGGGTTAGCGTTTGGGTTGGCGTTTGGGTTATTATTTGGGTTATAATACATTCAAATACAACATGATTTTTTTTAATAGGCAGCAATATTGCATACAAAGTTAATGGAAAGACGCAAATGGAGGCAAAAAGAAGCAGCTTCTCTCTCTGCAGCACGAACATTCCAGTTGATAATGTTTGAACTTGAATGAGAAATTCACCAGGTGTAATGCAGCACATTATGTATATCTTAACAATGAATATGAAATAGTCTGCTATGAATGCTCTGTGGCCTATAGCTATTCAATAGATAGCATTTAGAAATTGTCTATTTTTTTTTTAAATGTCAACTATGCTAATGTTGATACCAAACACACTAGCATTTCTTCATACCATTTTTTCTAGTGTCCAACTGTCAAACTGATGCGAGTAAAGAAAGATAATATTTATGTTGTTGTTGTGTCTGAACATATTGGGTTAGGGTTAGTGTCATTGTTAGTGTCGTCGGGTGAGTGTCAGGTTTAGTGTCAAAGTTAGTGTCATGGTTAGGGTTAGTGTCAGGATTAGTGGCAGTGTTAAGGTCAAGGTCAGGGTTAGGGTCAGGATTAGTGGCAGGGTTAGTATCAGGGTTACTGAGACATCCTACCTGTCTGATGAGGGATGTTGTGCCCAGACATATACACACACACCTGAACTATGAAACTAGAGAGAGAGAGAGAGAGAGAGAGAGAGAGAGAGAGAGAGAGAGAGAGAGTGAGAGAGAGAGAGAGAGAGAGAGAGAGAGAGAGAGAGGAGAGAGAGAGAGAGAGAGAGTGAGAGAGAGAGAGAGAGAGAGAGAGAGCAAAGCAAATTATTGGTTGAAGGATGCATGGACCGATCGACTGACCGACCGATTGATTTATTGATTACCATGATAATGGGTTATTTTCCAGATGGCAGAGCTTGGTCTCTGGGTTGAGGAAGGGAGGAAACAGAGAAAGCTGAACCCTGGAGCGGATTACTGCCTGGGATCTGGAGTCATAACGCGCGCACGCGCACACACACACACACACTCACGCACGCACGCACGCCCGCACGCACACACACACACACACACACACAAACACACGCACACAAACACACACACACACACAGTCGGTGAATTAGTTAAAATTAGTTCCCTGTAATCTGGGATAGGCAGAATTAATATAGTGATGTGTTCAAGATGTCTAGGAATTATGATACATCTAGTGCTAAAAACACAATAACAACAACAACAATTATGATAACAGTAATAATAATAATAAATATAGCCACAAGCAGCGATCTGCGGGTTTCAAGCCAATTTTGATAATCAAGATTGCAAAATAAGTTCATACATACAGTTCAGCAGTGTTATGAAACATGTCCTGCAAGTTTTGTAATGTTTGGACAAAAATCTTTAATTTAAAGTCCATTTTGTGTTATGCCACGTACATTTTGTGAATTTGTAATGTCCCCTAGTGATCAATTTGAATGAGATTTTCACGGTATATTTCTGGTAGTTATGTGGACATATCCTGCAAATGTTGTGATGATTGGCCTAACAGTTGTTGATTTGCATCTATCTATGTGCTGAGCCATGCCTTTTAAAGTTGATTGGTAAATATCTTCAAAACTAAAAATGATATAAACAAGCCTCATACAACAGTTGATAAGCTTGATTCAATAATGATCCATGAAAAATTTGGTAGTAATCGGACTTAAAGTTTAGGAGGAGATGTCAAAAATGTGTTTTACATCAAATCCAAAATGGTGGAAAATCCGATATGGCCTTTATGGTTCCTTGAGGCAAACTTGTAGAGTGAATATAGATGTATGTCTGTATTATGTTTAGTGTAAATCGGACACACGGCATAGGAGTTATGACCTTTCAAAGTTTACCTTTAATTATAGCGCCCCCTTTGGACCAATTGGGATCATATTTGTTGGAGACCATTTGCACACAACTTCCAATCAATGGGTCAAAGTTCATGTTGCATTTACTATCTCACGGGAATTTGAAAAAACAATGCTGAAGAAGAAATATATGAGCAAAAACAATCGCTATTCAAATCTAGAAAATATATAAACAAGCCTCATACAACAGTTGATAAGCTTGATCCAATAATGATCCATGGCAAATATGGTCATAATTGGACTTGGGCGTGGCGGGGTAGCGCAGTGGACTAAGCACTCGCCTATACCACCGCAGAGACTCTGGGATTGAATCCAGCTGTCAGCGGTACCTCCGGCTTGGTCAGTCGTCCCTACTAACACAATTGGCAGTGTTAGGAGGTGGGACGCCGGTGGGGTATGTGTGTCCTGGTCGTTGTAAACTGTGACTCCTACTAGTGGGTCGGGGCACCTGTTGAGCAGGGAGAGGATCTGGGGGAAATAGCGTGACCCTCCGCACGTGTTACATTCCCCCAATGAAACTCCTTGAAGTTCATTGGTTAATATCTTCAAAACTAAAAAAGATATAAAAAATCCAAACATTTTGTGCATTTGTAGTGCCCCCCTAGTGGTCAATTTAAGGTTTATATCTGGACATACCCTGCACATTTCGTGATGATTGGCCTAACGGTTAGGGTTCGAGCGTCAAACCCTAAATATAGCCGCAAGCGGTGATCTGTGGGTTTCAAGCCAATATTGATCAATAGGATTGCAGAATAAGTTCACACACACGGTTTAGCAGTGTTATAAAACATGTCCTGCACTTCGTACTTGAAACCCTAATCGCACAAAAACAATAGGGTTTCTGCACTTGCTTGGAACCCTAATAATAATAATAATAATAATAGTAATAATACCTGTACACAAAAGCTCGGTCTGCCCCCCACGCTCCAACCAGCAAGTCTACACACACACACACACACACACACACACACACACACACACACACACACACACACACACACACACACACACACACACACACACACACACACACACACACACACACACACACACACACACACACACACACACACACACACACACACACACACACACACACACACACACACACACACACACACACACACACACACACACACACACACACACACACACACACACACATATTGACAAACATAATCCCTCTCAATTATCACTTCAAACAATGTATAGACTCATACAAACATGACATATAATATTGCTAGATCTTGACCCATATTTGATTTGCAATGCTTAGTTTGACCTGTGTATTTACCACGTGGATATTTTTTTTGTTGACATTTTTGTTTTCTAAGCAGATATATACTTGGAAAAGTTTTTTGCCGATCCACTGCTGCAGTGATTTTATCACCTCAAAAGCCCAGTTTTTCAAAAAGCAACAGGAATTTTGAGGTGATGAAATAAAAAATGGCTAATTATCTTTTTTTATTTCTCCACGTGGTAAATACACAGGTCACAACATGTTTACAGGAGTTGTATTTGGAGTGTATTTTGTGACTGTTGGGAACTAGGCTACACTGGCACACCTACTTCCAGTGAATGACGCTAGGCTGTTCCCTAAGCCTAATGCATGCACAGAGAAGAAAAGAGTATCCTTTTGTCTAACTCCAGGGTAGATGGCAAATAAGCGAATAGCCAAAAGTTGGTGTGTTCCTTTAAGTGGTTACCTCATTCAGTGCCAGTCACGATGATAGTCGGGTTAACTCGCCATCGCTTGAGCGCCAATCACAAGTATAGTCGGGTTTTAATCGTTATTTCTTTTATTTGCGATATCCATTCATTTTCATCCATCCAGCCTGATGTTATCGTTGGGAATGGGTCTGAGCTCGCAGAAGATCAGATAATTGGATTATTTCTTTTGCATTACATCAGATACAAGGTAAGAACACTATATATAAATTTGATCGTTGATCTGATATTTATTTCTACCCCGATCGACGCTGTCTCTGTTTGTGTATGTGTGGCTGTGTGCCGTTGGTGGCAGCAGGGGGGGGGGGGGGGGGGCGCCGGTCTAAACCACATTGCATGCTTGCATGAGGAAGGATAATAATGATGATCTAGCGTTGATTTCAGGAAGATTCGATAATCAGGCGAAAAATTACAATGTGTTTAGTGTATTCCACTAAAACGCTATTATCGCGTTTTTCTCTGGAATTACTCAGAAGCACCCAAACTATACTCATATTCAAAAGGCTATAAAACGGAAATGTACCGATGAAAAAACAATCCGTTTTGTACATGTTGACTGGAAGCAACTCACTGATAATCGACGGGTGTATTAGTATTAGACCCATAGCTATAAATTAAGATATATATTTTAAGCACTCGCAAATCTCGCAGTCCCCCATTGACTTACAGCGGTGGCGTACTAGCGCCATTTCGCGGATTAAGCTCCGGCGCAGAATGAGTTAAGGTTTGGAGGAGTTTTATGTGCAAAGTTGTGGGAGCGTTCACACTATGCGACCATCTTCGTCAGGTTCACAAGCGCCACTCCCCCGAGGACATTATTTAACCATGTTAACTCCCAGAGATCCTACCTGATAACATCCTACCATCCAACCTGATAACTGATAATTGAGTCTCATTCCCGAACGGATTTACGAAAAAAAATTTGCTCTCAGGCAAATGTCTGCTGATTTAAGACATATTAGGGCTGGTAGCGAGATTCCCCAAATTTCCCTGAGATCGGATTCGGCCGTGGCTGAGAGCACACTTATGATTGATTGACTGCAATTGTATTAACTTGACAGACTGTGTTCTTTATGTTCTTAATGGCTTTATTTTTGAGGAATCATAGTGATTCCTTCATGTCAACCCTACAGCCCTCCTTGGAATTAATTACTTAATCATAATTAAAATAACGATAAGAAATTACACGGATATCGGAAAAATAAATAATATGGATTAATCTGATCACAGGGCAGCTGGATTAACCATATCTGAACCAGCTATTTTGGACAAATGTATAATTACTTTAATTACTCAGATATTCAAACACAATTATGCAATTATTGTGAAATGATTTAAAATAATAATTATTTAATGCCTTTGTGAATGAATTTGTATTTCTTATTTGTTACTATCTGTTTTATTGATTAATTATACATTTGAAAGAATGCAGGTTAGAGCCACCATGCAATATATCCCATCATTAATGGGACAGACATTTGTTTGATATAGCTATAACTTGTGTGGTACCCTTGACTGGCATTTCATAACCAAATATGTCTGTGTATAGGAAATATATGCAAAAAGCTCTGTGTACTTGTTAAAAGCAAAGTGGTTTCAACCAGTAGAGGTAAACGGTACTCTATCCCCCCCCTCACAGTAGAGGTAAACAGTACTCTATCCCCCCCCCTCACAGTGAGCTGTGGTGTTCCACAAGGAAGCATACTAGGACCGCTACTCTTCCTAATTTATGCAAATGACATGTCGTCAGCCTGTGACTGCAACTTGTTCCTGTTTGCGGACGACTCAGCCCTGCTGGTCTCTGACAAGAACAAGTTGCAGGTTGAAAAAACCCTCAGCTCGGAACTAGGCAAAAGCTGCATATGGCTCGCTGATAACAAACTATCATTACACATGGGCAAAACAGAGTCCATTCTCTTCGGTTCAAATAACAAACTCAGCAAGACCGACGGCTTCTCAGTTACAGTGGGTGACAATATGTCACAAGGAAAGACCTTACCTACCTGGGTTCCATCCTAGAGGCAAATCTTTCCTGTGACAAAATGGCATCCAATGTAATAAAAAAAAGTCAACCAACGAACTAGATTCTTGTACCGGATCTCCTCTCTGGTAAACAAGAATACCCTGAAGACTCTGGCAGGAGCACTCATTCAAGGGTACTACGACTATGCGTGCATCTCATGGTACCAAAGCACCTCAAAGGCGCTTAAAACAAAATTACAAACATCACAAAACAAACTGGTCAGACTACTACTTGACCTGAACCCCAGAACCCACCTCACCCCTGCCCACTTTGACAACCTAGGATGGCTTAGAGTAGACGACAGAGTACAGCAACTTGCAATGGGCCTGGTCTACAAGATACACTATACGACCGGGGTACCCATGTACATGTCAAAATACTTCCCAAAGGTCAGTGAATACCACAACCACTACACCAGAGGAAGCTCAACAAATCATGTTAAACCCAGATTCGGCTCAAACAAGGGACTAAACACGTTTCGCAATTATGCCACAACAATGTGGAACGCCATACCCAAAGCTGTAAAGGAATGTGAATCCCTACCCACATTCAAAACCGCTCTTCTGTATCACACTAGCTCCCGCTCTGCGTCTCATTGCATATATCTCGCTTCAGCATATATACACTGAATACATTTCAAAATGTACCTTTAAATGCCAGCATTCATCTGGCCACCCCATCCTATATAAGCAGGGGTGGTGCCACACACTCATCTCCTTCTCAAATTTCATCACAAGCAACGTGTTGCTCATATGCCCACTTGACGTGGAGAAAAAAATATTGGCTGGAAGAGCAATGTTTACGAGGAAAGGAAGAACAAGGAGATACGTTGACATCATATCTTTATTTTCTCTCTCACTATTTTCGAGAAAATACGGCGATATTGTCTTCGTCACTGGAGTGTTTGGAAGATGGTGATCATTCTAAAATCCTCCACCGGTTTTCGTATTGGGAGCACGCCGCTGCATGCCTCTCAACTGCAGTTCCTTGCTGTGTTGGTTGGGGTGAAACCTTTCAGGACACAGCTGAACTGTAGGACGCGCCGCTGTTGTGAGAAGCGGTGGGTTTCAGGTTGGGTGAGTACTGTTTGCTTGCGGCTCCACTTGTCTGTTAGTGCTATGGGGGCTAACTGACAATGTTTACGAACACCGGCCCCAGATTAAGGTCTTTTGTTCAGCCTCTTAGGCAGCAGTGGAAGACCTTGATCTGAAGCCCATTATAGTTTAACTAGTGGGCCACGACCATTAACACTGGTGATCCCTGTGTTTTCTGGACGAGTGGATGTCTCTCTGTCACCGTGTTAGGCCCCATCTTTCATATCCAAATGAGAGTATTCCCTCACGAGGAGATATGGGCATAGATGTTCATTAGCGGAAGATCTGTGTTCAAAGTCAGCTACACAGGCCAGTTGGGTATTGTGCTGGCTCCGTCGGGTGTTGGTAAAATCACCGTTGTAAAACTGTGTTAACATCTTGTTTCTCTTTTCTCTTAAAAAGTGAGGAGGGTTTCAGAACGGCGGCCTGTCTGGGTGAGTGTTATATCATTGTGTACAAGTTCAGGTGATAGCTGCTTAGCTTACGTGCTAGTGGTGGCCTACTGTTAGCCAGTCAGCTGTTAGCTGCGGCGCTAGCCTGCTGTGATCACTAGGTGGCCTATCTAGGTTAGGCTAGGGAACGTTAGCTTGCTGCTATCGCTGCTTAGCTTACGTGCTAGTGGTGGCCTTCTGTTAGTCAGTCAGCTGTTAGCTGCGGCGCTAGCCTGCTGTGATCACTAGGTGAGTAGGTGGCCTACCTGGCTAGGCTAGGAAGCGTTAGCTTGCTGCTATCGGCCGAGGCCCAGCGCGGGGTGGCTCCGGCTCCTCGCGCGCCGCCGCGGTTCCCAACTCCCCTCTCCCTCACGGGAAGAGGCGGGGGGCATTCGGCTCCCCTCTGGTCGCGTGCGCCGTAGCGTAGCGACCGACGGTTGGAGCGGCCGTTAGCTTAATGCTACTCTGTTGAACGTGCTTTGATTATAACATGTTTTAACACTCTTGACTACGACGTCATCTTTGACAGAGGATGTTCGTCGACCCTGCCTAGCCAGGACGGCAAGGATTGCGTCAACAAAGGGGACCATAGCGACGGGTTGGAGCGGCGACGCTGGCCGGGTCGGCAACACAGAATGGCTGTGTTTACTACGGTGCCTTGAGACTGCACTTCGTTGATCTACGCTCCGGGTAGGCAAGGTTTGGCCAGACCTTATACACTGCTTCTGGCTTTCCCTTCTAAATGTTTTGTAAATAACGATGTTTTCCAAAACGAGTGTTGCTGCACTACATTTAGAATACGACGCGAGTTATGTGTGAATTGTCTTGTCACTGGTATTTAGCTTCTCCATGCAAATCGGGTTGTTGTTACAGATGTGTAAATTATCTGGTTTGTTGTGTTGAGAAACATCACGTGTGTTTATATGTACCGTGTACTCACAACTAAGGGGGTTAACTAACCTATAAAGCTATGCTTAGTGACAAATGAGTAAAGAATGATTCTTTTCTCAGCCTGTAATGACAATGAACAGTGTGTTCACATATTAACAGGTTTTCCTGTTTTAACTGGCCGTATTAAGGGTAAAGTAGGAGGATTGTGTTTCCCCCCGGTTCCCTGGGGACTTCTTCATCCTCCTATCAGACATGTTGTTGCACTACATTGTGTCACTGTGTGGTAGGGATGCGATGTAACCCTTAGCTTGATTGCTGAGGTTGTGCTACAACTGCTGGAGAAACTTTATTTTCCTAAAAGAAAAGATTGTTTGGTCGCTTTCGTGTGTGCTTAGCAAGGCCTGTGGCCGATACTAATCGAGAATTATGTATTCTCTCATTATGAAAAACGGCGTTCCTCTGTAGAGTGTTTTTGCCATTTTTTGTAGGTGATGATGGGTTGTGTGTGTCATGTGACCTACAACTGGGTTGGACTGGCCACAGAAGCACATGTGTAAGTTTGGTACCGGGGCTCTTGAAGAGCCCTCTCTATTCTGTGTTTTTTCCTTAGTAAAAATCAGATAGCAGGTTAGCTCATGCGCTGTGTGAAGCTGTCAGACGCTTCATGGAGCTGACTATGACTGTGTCATACTCTCTTTTTGTCATTACATCGTATCATGGGTGTGGGGTCGTAAAGGGGTGAACTGGTAACCTTTCCTCCCCCCTTTTTTCTGTTGGTCAGGGGTAAACCCCCTGTCCTTCAAGGTTCCTGTCACGTTGCGGTTCGGCACGTTACAGGGTGAGGGGGGGGGGGGGGGGGGAGGGAGTTTCCTGGTCCCACGGCCTGGAATATTGGGCGTGTGCACCGCAGAAATTCCCCCGCCATAGAGTACGTCACTGTGCGCGTCTCTGTTGGTAGGACTTCCGTGTGCTGTTCAGGTCCATGTGATGGATCTGTTTTGGGGGGGTGGTCAGGGCTCCTCCTCACCAAGCTCCTATTCGGGCCTTCTGTGAGTTGGGACTCCTCCTTCCATGTGAGGGAGCCTCCTTCAGAGTACAGAGCCTCCTCCTCAGATTGTCAAGGTGGGTGGACCCTCAAGAAGGAGTCCTACTCTATTGTGTATGTATTCGATTCAATTCGATTATTGAGTGTGTATGGGTTCAGTGCCTCCTCCCCGGAGAGCCCTAAAACCAATTTTTTACATGGCTCAAGGTGCAATATATTCTTTTCAATCTGTACAGCTCGCGTGGGAAGTCTCTCTGGGGATTCCCGTCTCCTTCCTATGGGTGGTGGGATGTAAAAATGTGAAAAATGTTTACCCCCAGCTGTGTAGACTGGGATACATACTGTTGGTGCTTCCTGCTTTTCTATTAAAAAGAGTTGGAGTTAGGAAGTGTCACACCCCTCTTGTCGTTCCCCTGGGCGCCTTGGGGATTCAATGACAGGTCTAAATAGCCTGTTCATTGATGTGGGTGTGTCCCGACGCACGTATAGTGCTAGCTCGGGGTGTTCTGTAAACAGGCAACTGACTGGCACGCCTTGGTTGCTTGAGGTTAAAACGGCATTTTTATAAAGCAACTGGGATGGAGGTTTTTCCTCTTCCGACGACCAAATCCGACGACCTGGTTTGGTTATCGACGGATTCTCGTTCATATCTGGGGGATGATGACGGAATGGATCTGAACATATGTAGAGGGGTCTCACACCCTGGGGGTGGGCCACCGGGCGCGGTTCGCCCGAACGTCTGGGTGGCGCCTTCTTTTCATGTTTAAGATCAACACGCATATCTGCCCCTTCTCCTGGAGTAGGCATGTCGGCGTGGTTAGGGCACGGGACTGGTTCTGGTCACGCTGGTCCGGATCAGTTGAACCCGTTGTCCGCCGGGGATGCTGTTCTGGTACCCTGAGGGACTTGGGCTTTTTTCAGGGGGAAAAATGCCAGGTCGGTCCGGGTGTCACAGGGTTAAGCACTATGGAGACCCTGGTTGGGTACGTTTTTTACTCAGCACTGTCGTAATGGCTTACGGCCATGCCAACCTGTACACGCTCGATCTCGTCAGATCTCGGCCGCTACACAGGTTGGTCCTGGTTAGTACTTGGTTGGGAGACCGCCTGGGAATACCAAGTACGGTGTGCTTGGGGCTGGTTCTCCATTCTTTTTCGCTCCTCGCTCACGCATGGCGAAGAGGGGCCTGTTGGGGTGGCCTTTGACCTCCTCTGGTGACCCTGTGCTTCCCGTATCGCCGGGCCCGGTCCGAAGTAATGTTTCGTCGACCCGTAGGCCTGGGTTAACCCTTTTTTGAAAAACTGAAACACTTGTACTGCGGTATAGCCGGTGTATACCTGCAGGTGTGTTTTGGAGTTTTTTCTTGAGGGGTTATAGGAACAACCACCGCATTGAGTAACACCAAGGTGGTTGATTCCCTGGTGTGTTGGAGCAGTGTCAACTCCCGGGTTCACCGGTTGAGGGTGCCCCTGCACGTTCATGACGTCTGCCAATCGTGTCAGCCTTCTCTGCCTCAACCCCTCTGGGTGGTTTTTTTTTAATGGAGGCTTGGTCATGCAACACCGCCAGCTTACGCCCCTTCCGCCGGGGCGGCTGTGTTCAGCTGTCTCCTCTGGCGCCTGTCTCGTCCGCAGTCTCCAGGCTAGGGTTAACAGCCTGTTGCCTGGTTTTTCCCCGGTGCGCTGCCTGCTTCCGTTGGTTAACCTTTTTTGTGTGCTTACGGCCATGCTGACTGCCTGTTCTGCAGGGTCAGTGTGCCAGGCGGTGTACTATTGGGGGGACAGGGCCCGCTCGGCTGAGGAGCCTTTGTCCGAATACGCTGGCGATGTGGGGGGCGGGGTCACTAAGTGCCCACCTGGTGGGGTCTTGATGCTGGCATCATGGACTTCTCCGGGCCCCCGTTCCAGGGGGTCCAGTCCCTTTGGTGGGTCTGGGTCTTCCTTCGCGCTCCGCTGCTACAGCCTTGCCACGGGGTTGGGTTTACCCTTGACCCCGTGATTCTAGGGGGCAGTAACGAGGTTGTTCCCTCCGTTCGTTCCCGGGTGGCATGCGGGTTGTGCGTGTGTGTAGTCGTGGGGTCAGGCCACGGTCTGCTCATCCTGTGCGTTGAGTTGCTTGAGTGCCTCTTCGCACGGTCGGGTCCGTCGCCCTCCCGGGAAACCTCTAATAGGGGGGGGTGCCCTCCATTAGGGGGGGTCGGGGGGGCTCGGTCCTCCCTGATCTGATGGCTGTGGGGGGCCTCAGCGGGGTGTATTTGTCGAGCTTCTAGCTCCCGCTCAGCTCCTATTATGCAATGAGACGCAGAGCGGGAGCTAGTGTGATACAGAACGTTAGGTTATGACTATAACCAAGTTCTGTTAACACTAGTGGACGCTCTGCGTCTAGACGCCGCTGCGGCCCTTGATTTTTCATTGTGGTGAAATTTGTTGGGAAGGAGATGAGTGTGTGGCACCACCCCTGCTTATATAGGTAAGCGGATGGGGGTGTGGCCAGATTAATGCTGGCATTTAAAGGTACATTTTGAAATTTATTCAGTGTATATATGCTGAAGCGAGATATATGCAATGAGACGCAGAGCGTCCACTAGTGTTAACAGAACTTGGTTATAGTCATAACCTAACGTTAAAGAGCACCTACGGGAGGCTGCAATTCGAAACTGGCCACCGTAAATGCCCAAAACCCCCACCACCTCCTAATAGACAGTCTCCTCCCCACCGCATGTATATATTCCCTCCCCGCCGTATGTATATTTCTCTCCCACCCACCCACCCCCTCCTAATGTACAGTCCCCTCCCCATCATATGTATATACTCTGTCAGGATCTAGGGGTAACAGTACTGTATATTTGAATACCGTTTATGTCACAAATGTATCAGTACTAAATACCTATATGTCCCTATGTCATAAATGTCATGTATGTTGTGTATGTCATAAATGTCTATATGAATTGAAAATGGGGGACCCTGATGGAAACAAGACAAACGTCTTTCTCAAGTCTGCATCCCCTTAACAATTGTATGTATTGAGCCGTACTGTATTGTACCCATTCTGCAATCTGTTAAATAAAGTTATATATCGTATTTGCTTTTGCGTCCCGCTCTGAGCCTTATGAGATACGCCTTATCTCCTATGATACCTATTGTATCTCCAACGAAACAACTACATGCACCCCACCTGTATGGGGCCCCGCCCCTATGGTGGCACAGCCCATATAACCATGACTCTGGTCACCAAACGCCCTTCCTCTATTTTCGTCCCAGCGTACTGGCTGGGTGCACCATACGTTAACTAGCAGGATGAAAAAGATCAGAGTCATAATGTTGAAAGCTTACCGGAGGTTGCTGGCCCCTGGCATCTTCGACGCATGTTTTCGGCGACACGACGGGCCTATGTTGATGTTCCTCGTCTAATGACAGCAGATCGAGGTTCAGCTGTACAAGATTGGCTGTCGGGCCAGCTTGTACTCAGGTAGGCCCTGTGTCTTCAGGCATGGGTATTAGTGTTAGTAATGCTGGTTTGTTTTGTTACACAACCATGTTGTGTGTTGGCGCCGGGGGCAGGATGGTTTGGTGAACGTTCACTGCAGGGAACGGTTTCCAAGCTGTCTTGGGCGTGCTACTAAACATCTAATGCTATGCTACATGCTATCGCTAATGCCACATGCTATTGCTACTGCTAACTGCTACGCTGTTCTAATGTCTCCGCCGTGAGATGTTGTCACTTCTCCCTCCTCTTGCCCGGTTCATCAATGAAGGTCAGTCGGTAGCTGTTGTGGTTTTTTTTGCTGAATCCTATTTACCTTTTTTCGGGTAAATGGGTTGACAACAGGGTAGGCCGTGGCTAGGTATCCTAGCCAGGTATGTTACCTTGTGTTCCGGCGGGGTCTATGGAACGGTGTCCCCATCTGGGGCGATGCGTGAGCTCGGCGGTGTAGCAGTAGAGCTATATTACTGCAGGATGGGACTTAACGGCGGGTTATGGCTCAGCTGGCTAGTTCCTATCCACATTGGCGTCGGGTAGTGGGGCTATGGGTCCAGCCGACATGGTAAACATGTTGCGTGTCTGTGCGCAGGCGTTGTTGATCTGGGTCCCACATTGCCTCACGCTAGGCTGTAGTAGTATAGGGGCAGGGCCGCCTGGGAGAAATGTGAGGCCCTGGGCGAATTTAAACGCGAGGCCCCCCACCCCCTGAGGCAGCCCTGTGTAGTGGGCTATTGTTTCGTTCTGTCACTCTGCTATGAGAAGGTCTGTCTTGCTACAGTTTTCTCTCCTCTCAACCATTCATACTGATGGTCAATCGGTATACTGGGGGAGTAGTGCGGGGGGGGCTTTGTTTACCTTTTTTGGTAAATGGGCTAAGCTAGGGCTGGTGTGCTGTTGTGAATATTTTGAATGAAGGCGGGACTAGTTCGCTCTGGTCCGCCTCTCCTTAACGTTGTGTGTATGGGTTTGCTCATTCTACAGTATTTTGTGGTTTAGTTCTTTTATTCATTTAACCCTTTCATGGTGCACACCACAGTGGAGGTTGCTGTTTGCAACCACCACTGGTGCTCCGTGTTAACATCAGTCCTTTGTTTCTGACATATTGAAACAGTGCCCCGCCAGGCCGACGCCATGGGTGGGTCGGCCTGGCGAGTGGCTGGTGGGCTATTAAAGCTTGTACCGCCACGGTATGGAATTGGCAACGATTAGAACTGTGTTCGAATTGCTGTTTTTTTCTATTAAAAAAATGGTGTCTGGTGGCGGGGCCTTGAGGGCCAGCCGACGTCGACACATCGCGCGAGGTTGTTGACGTTATTAGCTTTGACCCAGCCGCAAGCTATAACCGCTCAGGGTTCCCCTCTCCGCAGGGGATTTTGGTCTTCTGCTGGAGCGCGGGCGGTATTGTCCTAGGCCCTACACCGCCTCACACTGCGCAGCCAGAAGGGGAGAGAGCACGGCCTCGTCAGCGGCGATGACGAGGCCCTCGACAGGCGGCCATGTTTTCCCCCGCCGGAGGTATCCTGGGCGTTGATTCGACAGGTGTCCACAAGGCCGACAGCCTTGGCGGCCGAGGGATCGGCCATGTAGGATGGGTTCGGCTTGAACAAACAAGCCGTCACCGTCCTGCCGCGAGCAGCCCGCTCTCCGATCACTCCCTTCCCCAACACCAGCGGAAAAAGTGGGCTCTGATTATTTCCTTTGGCTGCGGGCCGCGTGCCTTCGTTGATGCGCGGGCGGCCCTCCTTTCGCTTCTCATGGGGACAGGGGCTGACACCCAGTTGATGGCTGAGCCTGGGTCTGTCCGTGAGAATGTTGTGCTGTCAAGCGGCTCCCACACCTTGAACTGTGTTGGTTGAGCCTGGTGTTACGTCTGTCAACTTAAGTGTTGTCAGCAGGGGGGCTCGAAACCTTTTGAGGCACACAGTGCGGGCTTACCCGGCCTCGCCTTCGCCAGGCCAGGTATCATGTTGGTGCCTCCCACTCCTGAAATATTGGCAAGTGGTCGCAGCTCACATGATTTGGGGTGGTAGTAATATCACTGCAGGGCTACGGTGTGTAGGAACCCATGGGGGTCTTACACCTTGCATGTCCGGCTGCAGAACAACTCCTCAGCATGTTCTGGAGGGGTGTTCAGTGGGGGGGCTTTTTTCATCGGAAGCCCCCCGTATCAGACCGGCCCTTTCTGTCGGGGTTCCCCCTTGGGTGCGATTGCCTCGTGGGTGGTGTCAGGGTCAGATGTTCCGACACGGAACGCGCTGCTCGCACGGTTCCAGGGTTGGCTACGCACAGCGGGGGGACCGGGCCAACTATCTATAGTTCCTGGCGGACCTGCGCCACGTGACGGCGGGTGCGTTGGGAGTGTTGTCACATATGACTACGGCAGTACCATATGTCGAGGTGGATGGAGAGAACGCTGAGGCGGGGACTTGTGTTTACACAACCCCACCCGTTTTCAGGTTTGGTACAGACCCTATTGTCAGGGTCTCCAGCAGTGACAGCTCTGGTCAACGAGATCCAATCTCTGTGGACGAAGCAAGCCATCGTCGTGGCGTTCTCCTCCCGGTGTTCTCTGCCTGAGAAGAGGGAGGGAGGGAGGGGTGTAAGACCCAGGCTGAACCTGTCCCATGGGAAGGTTCAGCATTTTTTGGATCATCTCCTACCTGTTGAACACTGTCAGGTGAGGGTCTGGTTCTCCTCCATAGACCTGTAGGATGCGTATGCGCATCCCCGATCTTCCATCCTAGGGCTTACCTACGCTTCCTTTGCAGGGTTAGCGTATGAGTACCAGAGGCTGCCGTTCGGTTTTCTCTGGCTCCCCGCATCTTCACCAAGTGCGTGGAGGCCGCACTGGGGCCTCTGCGTCGTCAGGGGTTACGGAGTGTTCTGCCCTGATGACGTTCTGGTCCTTCGCGGTCAAGGTGGATCGTCAGGTCTCGTACCAGGCAGGTCTCTACCAGCCTGGGGTTGCTGTAGACTGGATGTAGAGTACTCCTCTTCCCAGTCAACGGTTGGAGGGCTATGGGCATCCATCTCAGAGCGTGTTGTCAACACGCTCGGGAGGTTCCGTCCTAGGACGGTTACGGCGCTGTCTCACGACGCCTCCCTCGCTGGTGACGGGTCGGGCCAACGCAGTAGGGGGCAGCTGGCAAACCATGCTGCCCGGTCTGCGCTACGTTCAATGTGTTGGTGTTGAAAGCGGTCCTTCTGGTCCACAAATGGTGTTGATCAGGACGGACGATACGACGTCAGTGTCGTGTATCGACAGACCGGGAGGAGTACGCTTCCCCTGTCTGCACCAGGCGGCGGGCGCCTGGCTATGGGCGTCCTCCATCTGCGCGGCCTGAGGGCTCCCCACGTCCCCGGCAGGGAGAATGTGGGTGCAGGTGTACTGTCGCGGGGCGGTCCTCATCCTGACGGGTGAGGATTACGTCTGGACATGGCCAGGCGGGTCTGGGGCCGATGCCGTGCCGCCAGGGATTCTTCCCCATACATCTGTTAGGTCAGTTGTTGGGACGGGTACGTTGAGGGGTGCAGGTTCTTGATCCTGATGGTGTTACCATCTGGAATGCGCATGCTCCCTCCACTGTCGCGCTTACGCGGGCAGATGACGTATGTTCCAAGTGTGGTGTAAGGCGGGGGGCCGGGACTCAGTCTCCTGCCCCCTGGATGCTGTCCTTAGTTACCTCCAGTCTCTCCTTGATAGACTGTCGGCTTCGACGGTGAGGGTAAATGCAGCAGCTATATCCTCCTATAATGAGGGGTTTGAGGGGATGTCTTGTTCAGCCACCCTCTTGTGAAGCGTTTTCCTGCTTGGCGCTCGATGCGTTAAGCCGGTGCAACGCTCCTTGGCTCAGACTTGGGATCTTCAATTGGTCCTCGGTCGGTTGTCCTTGGCCCCGTTTGAGCCGCTCGAGCAGGCGCCGTTGGGACAGCTGTCCTTCAAGACCGCGTTCCTACTGGCTGTCACTTCCGCTAAACGCGTAGGTGAGCTCTGTGCTCTCTCGGTACGTCCAGAGTGCCTGTCTTTTTGGACCGATTGCGGTGCCACTCTACGACCTAATCCTGCTTTCGTGCCTAAGAATATCCGGAGTTCCTTCCGCTCCCGGGATATTGTGGTTCAGGCGTTTCGTCCTCCTCCTCACACTAGTGAGTTAGATGCGGGCCTTCACCTGTCATGTCCAGTCCGTGCTTGGGGATTTACCTCAGCCGTACTCAGGACTTCAGGGTTACTGACCAGCTTTTTGTCTGTTACGGTGGGGCTCGTGCTGGTAAGGCACTGTCGGAGCAGCGCCTGTCCCATTGGTTGTGCGAGGGCATTACCCTCTGCTACACGTTGGCTGGGCAGGATCCCCCTGGGGGCGTCAGGCCGCACTCCACTCGTGGGGTGGCTGCTTCTGCCGCTCTCCTGGGTGGGACCTCGGTGGAGGACATCTGTGCTGCAGCTTCATGGTCCTCCCCGGGTCCCTTTGTAAGGTTTTACCTCATGGACATGACCGGGGGTTCTGTCTCCCAGGCGGTTCTGGGGTCTGTGGCCTTTCCTGCTTCCCGTCCTTTGGTCGGGTAGCAGGAGTGTATGGGTATGGGCCACAGTGTGTTGAGTCACACGTGGTTCCGCCTGTACGGTGTGTTCAAGGGGTTCTAGTTCCCTCTTGTTCACATTCAGGTGGAGTTGACTGTGCCCCCCCTTCATTAGGAAGGATGGGGTGACAGGGCTCCCCGCACCCCTTGATGTGGGCTTACGGGTCCTCAGGGGGTACATTTGTCGGGTCTCGCGTCCGCTCCTCCCCATATCTCATAAGGCTCAGAGCGGGACGCGAAAGCAAATACGATATATAACGATAGGTTATGTAGATAACCTAGTTATATTAGTATTGGCTGAGCGTCCCGCTCTGCGCGGCCCTGAGTTCCCTCTTGAGGGATCTTTTCCTGGGACGGGATTGGCGAGGAAGGGCTTTTGGTGACCAGAGTCATGGTTATATGGGCTGTGCCACCATAGGGGCGGGGCCCCATACAGGTGGGGTGCATGTAGTTGTTTCGTTGGAGATACAATAGGTATCATAGGAGATAAGGGGTATCTCATACGGCTCAGAGCGGGACGCTCAGCCAATACTAATATAACTAGGTTATCTACATAACCTATCGTTTTCATTCATTCATTCATTCACCAACCCCCATTATGCTGAGCTGTCTGTGACACATTCTGGGAGAGCCTTTAGACAACCCCCACTCAAGCTGTGAGAACAAACAACACCTTTCCAGGGGGTGACGGTTACACCGGGGAGAGAGAGGCTAAATTAAGCTGAGAAGCCTCTGTGAAACAAGACCAATGGGTAAAACTGATTGAATCCATACGATTACAGAATAGGAGACAAGCAGACTGTTACATCATCACCAAAACTGAAAATATCTGTTATAATCGCTAACAAGTAATGCCTTAAGTACATATATGACTAGAATGATTAGATCTTCCCACGCTCAGATTGGAAATCTGTTGACTTTAAATTCTATGTTAATGTGGTGATCACACCCCACTGGGAGCCGAGGACAGCTGGTCTGAACAAGGGCAGACCAGCCCAGACTTGTTAAGAGCAGAATGTACTTATAGTATGTTAGACTGGAACTAATTCAAACAATATCATATTAAAAGGTAACTGACTTATTAGATAAAAGAATATTTGAATGTCATTTAGAATGTCACCTGGTTATGAAAGTAATAATGTTATTTCACTCTTTTTGTAAAAGCTTTATATAATGTAAAACTTAGAACCATAAATTCAGTCTGGCAAAAGCAGGTTTGTGATATTTCATATAGGCAATTTGATATTAAAATATAGACAACGCCACATTGGGTTAATGCTGAATATATATGTAAACATTACATTATAGCTAAAGGTTCTAGTGTTAAAACTGTTAACTCATCGAGAAGCCACAGCCCAAAAGGAGGGGGCCAGGCAGACCCCCCCCCCCCCCTCTGTTGCTGCATGAAAACACACGGACAGGAGATCTTGGGACAGACGGCCCCCAAAGAATATTGGGGACAGAACACCATATATATAGAATGTAACTGATTGGCTATGAACCAAGTCAACTTATGACATCATTTTGAGTATATAGATGAGAACGCATTGTTAGAGAGAGCAGGCCAGACCCCCTGGGGTCTGCGTCCTCATCTCTACTGATCCACTGATCCACCCAGAGACTGCTGTTTGCCATTACATGTGAGTAAAATCATGGAAACCACTGTTGTTTAGAGTAAGGTAAAAGATTCCTATCTTAAGACCAGGTTTACTCATGGGTAATGCTCAGTATAGTCTCTCTTCATTGACATAACATGACTGCTATTTGTGTACAGACTTGTTTGATGTGTAAATCTCAACAATCCTTTTGTACAGCATGTTTTAATATGAAATCCCTGTATGTAAATGCTATATTCACCTCTTTGAGCCCCGCGGCAATAAACCATTTGAGTTGAACTATAGTTCCGTTGTCTGACTACACGTTTTATTCTCTACTGGCTATTTGGAGTCAGATGAGGACCATTCTATCATTCTGTGTCTTTCTTCCTTCTAGTTAGCAACCTCAATGCACTGTGAGTAACCCTTAGAAATGTACATAGAATATACCACACTTGCATTCCTTCAAATATATCATTAATCAATAAAACAGATATTGAAATACACTATGTAGCCTACTACACCAACACTGCAAACACTGCAAATGACAGTGGATAAATAAATAAGAACTAAAGCTAATCGCGTGGAAATAGATGTGTTTGAACAGAATGAACAGTAGACTTATATTATTCTAATTACTTGTTTCATTAGGATTTAGTAGATACTATATATATGCTCTGCCCTATACAGTAAGTACAGTACACATATTAACCTCTTCCACCTGTGGAATATTTTATGAAAATCCGCCTAAAATATATACCTAGGTAAATGGAATATTGCTCCACTTCTACAAGATCCATTTGCATATTCTTGGTATAGGTACATTTATGGACCTCAGGGAATGTATTCACAGTGTCAGAAATATTGTGTCTATTACTAGGCTTGCTTAAATTGTGATGAAACAAAGGAGAATATGAATTATGATTTTTCTTTGCATCTTTGACAGTGAATAACACCATGCTAATAATGACCAAACATTAAAAACTGCCACTGATCTCGTTCAGTACCTTCTTGAGATCATGTGTACAAAAAAATCTAAGGAAATGAATAAAGGGAAGATGATTAAACAGAAGGTTCTGTAGATACAGTACTGAATTCTCCCATCCGGACCGATGCAATTTGAAATATTATTATAGAATATAGAATAGGAGGCTTATAAATTACCTTATTATAGCCAATTCGCACATTTATATATATATATATATATATACTAGAGGTGGGCATAGATACATTTTTTGAATCTAGATTAATCTAGATTAAAATGGCTAAAAAAAAAAAAAAAAAACCTGCCGAAGGCATTCAAAATATGTGTGTTCTACCCAAATAATGACCAGAAGTAAGTCCTTACTTTTTCTTTCCTCCTTATGTTTCTCAGGCCATGTGGCCCATTACACCATGAGCCCATCTCCCGTTTCCAAAATGCATTACAGACTGTTTGAAAAAGCTGTTTTGCTATGATAATTGGTAATGAAATATCAAAATAATGTTCAATAAGATGTAGGCTACTTGTGTTTAATAAGTTGTTTTATTCAGAAGTTAACACAAATAAATAATATTACCAGTACAGTACAGTATCTAGCACACTCTCAGGAGCAAAACAGAAAGAATCATTTCAAACTTGAACTATGTGACATGGCTTGAATCAACTGCTCCAGTGGAGTTGCTCAGTGGCCAATGGTGTCAACTGTGGTTGTACTGGGCAGCTCCCAGGTGTGAATGGAACTGTGTGAATGTGAAGCAGGGCGTTCCTGAAAAAGAGCATCTGTGCTCAGCGAACCTACCCTGGGTAAAATTTTTTTTTTTTTTTTTTTTTTAGATTAATGCGTTAATTATATTATCGCGCGATACTAGTATAGCGTTAACGCAGCACGTTAACGCCGTTAACGGCCCAGCTCTAATATATACATATATTATCTTTCAAATGCCGAGTTCAATTTGGATTTAGTATCACCAGGTGTGCATAAGAACAGATAATGAAATCTACTGTAATCTACTGTACTTTTCTATTTTCCCCACAGTGCAACCGTTTTGAAACTAATTTCAGATCTAATTATTCCTACATGTTAACAATAGGGAAGAGAAACTTTCAATATTTGTCAAAAACCTTACCTTTTGTGGCTTATTATCCCGAATAATAACAGTTATTGAAATAATTCATACAGAACTCTGAACCTTGAACCCCATAGAACTTTAAGGGAAGTGTAGTTTTCCAAAATTCCAACGCAGAACCAGACCTGTGGAAGTCTGCTACAAAATGGCAGCAAAAAACTACAATTCCCATGGTTCAAAATATCCAAAATGGTCTCCCTCGCAAAATAGACTTGACCAAATCGAAAAGTTAAATCTATCTAATAACACTTTTAACCTATTGCTAAACTAACGTATTGATGATAATATACATTCTACATGCTGTTGTGACATGTTTATGATGTTTATACTTGAATACGTTTGAAATAAAAATCGCTACTTTTATACAACAGTCTGAAGAATATTGATTTATGACCAGATGTCATTTTGGGACCGGTAACGGTCCCATCGGGTGGAAGACACATATTAAGGCCGCCAGAGTTGGGCAGCGGACTGGTGGACTGTATCTGCGATCTCCTAATAAAACAAGTCATTACAATAATATAAGCCTACTGCGTTTATTCATTACGCATGTACAGAACTTGTCGTTGATTATGTCTCAGTCGGTTCCAAGAGAACTCTTCCAAGAGAACTCTTTGGAAAATATTCGGGAATGAGACCCATTGTACCTGATAACATCCTACCATCCTACCTGATCACATTCTACCATCATACATGATAACATCCTACATAATAACATCCTACCTGATAACATTCTACCATCATACATGATAACATCCTACCTGATAACATTCTACCATCATACATGATAACATCTTACCTGATAACATCTTACCTGATAACATCTTACCTGATAACATCTTACCTGATAACATCCTCCCATCATATCTGATAGCATCCTACCTGATAACATCCAACCTGATAACATCCTACCATCCCACCTGATAACATACTACCGGATAACATCCTAGTACCATCCAATCTGATAACATCCTAACATCCTACCGGATAACATCCTACCATCCCACCTGATAACATCCTACCATCCAACCTGATAACATCCTACCATCCTACCGGATAACATCCTACCATCCTACCGGATAACATCCTACCATCCTACCTGATAACATCTTACCTGATATCATCCTACCTGATATCAACCTACCTAATAACATCCTACCTGATAACATCCTAATATACTACCTGATAATATACTACCTGATAACATCCTACCTGATAACATCCTAATATACTACCTGATAACATCTTAATAATAATAATAATAATAATAATAATAATAATAATAATAATAATAATAATAATAATAATAATAATAATAATAATAATAATAATAATAATAATAATAATAATAATAATAATAATTTAATAATAATAATAATAATAATAATAATAATAATAATAATAATAATAATAATAATAATAATAATAATAATAATAATAATAATAATAATAATAATAATAATAATAATAATAATAATAATAATAATAATAATACCAAAGCGTAAGCTATTAACGAAATATAACGAAGGTTATTCTATAACCCTAGTTATATGAGTAATAGCGAGCGCTTTGCTCTATTGGAACTATCCCTTTAATCATATTCTAAAATGAAAATGTTCACCACGTGTACGACCTGCCCACCTGCCTGACCACTCCCACATCCTATATAAGTGGGGTCATGGCCACACCACAGCTCCTTCCCCAGTCTTTCACCACCAAAACGGAAGATCGTGGGGTCCTCAGTGAGTCAGAGCAAAGCGCTTGCTATTACTCATATAACTAGATAGAATAACCTTCGTTATATTTCGTTAATAGCTTACACTTTGCTCTATTGGAACACAAGAGCTGAGCAGAGCGTAAGCCTGACAGATGCACCCGCTGAGGTCCCCTACAGTGCATTGGTTTAGTGCATTTCCTATTTCCGGTTGCTACTGAGCGGACATGTTTGTGCGGACCTGTTCTCCCAAACTGGTAAGCAAATGACTGTTTTCATGTTTTCATTTTTACGTTATTTTTATTATTTTTATTTTTATTATTATTATTATTATTATTATTATTATTATTATTATTATTATTATTATTATTATTATTATTATTATTATTATTATTATTATTATTATTATTATTATTATTATTATTATTATTATTATTATTATTATTATTATTATTATTATTATTATTATTATTATTATTATTATTATTATTATTATTATTATTATTATTATTATTATTATTATTATTATTATTATTATTATTATTATTATTATTATTATTATTATTATTATTTTAAACATTGATCTTAACTGATCACTGTGACTTTATTGCTTTTATCGTTATATATGCCTATGTTTGTGTACAGCACTTTGAGCTACATGACATGTATGAAAGGTGCTTTATAAATACTTACTTACTTACTTACTACAACCATCAGAACCGGGGAGGATCCGGGCCCCCCCAGCGAGGGACGGGAGGGAGATCGGACCCGACTGTGCGAAGAGGGTTTAGCGCCTCAAACGCACAGGGTGAGCAGACCGTGGGACTTACCTTTGTTTAGAAGGACCCACGACTACTCAGACGCGCATCCCACATGCCACCAGGGAACGGACGTGAGCAAAACCCCCGTCACAGCCCCCAATATCGCGGGGTAAAAAAAAACCAACCCTGTGGCAAGGCCGTAGCAGCGGAGCGCGGAGGAGGTCCCAGCCTCAGGCCACCCAGAGGCTAGGACCCCCTAAAAAAAGGGGCCTGGTGAGGTCCATGAGGCCGTGGCATCGAGACCCCACCAGACGGTCACTGGTGACACCACCCCCCACATCGCCAGCGTATCGGACAGGGCCTAAACCAGGTGAAGGCCCTTCTCCCCTTGGCACGCCAGTCCGAAGCGCTCCCAAGAAGGCTTCCCCCCCACAATAACGTGGGGCCAGCCGGCGTGCCGGGGAGACAACCCTCCAAGGAGGTTGATCCCTCAATCCAGGCCGACAGGTCCCAAGAGTAGAACTCGACCTGCGCCCGGAGCACTGCGGACTAGACAGGCGCCTAAGGGGCTTACTGTAAGAACAGTATGCCGGCGGAAAGGGTGTTCCGGTATGCTGTGCACCATGTCACAATCTCCACGAACCCCGACCCCGCCAATTCATTAATCCCGCAGGGTCGAGGTTCAGAGAAAGAGTTTGACACAATTGGCAGACGTCATGAAAGATGCGGGGGCATACTCTCGGGCAGACGGGGTCAAGCCCGGCCTCAACCCGCGAGTCGACTCTGCTACCAACACACCGGGGAGACAACCACCCCCCTATGTTTATTATAACAGGAGGTGGGTGCTCCCTTAACCCACTAAGAAAACCCAGAAACACAACTGCGTGTATACACAAGCTATACAATGCAGTTCAAACGTTTCAGGTTTAAAAAGGGTTAACCCAGGCCAACAGGTTATTGAGGGCAAGGCCCGACCTGGGCCTGGCGGACCGGGACCTACACAGGGATGCATAGAGGCGTTGACAGAAGCAGCCTCCCCGACAGCCCCCTCCCAGCCCCGGTTTAACAGGGAGGGAGGGGTGAAACAAATGGAGAAGGACCAACCCCCTAACATCGTGCAAAAAGGTACAACACAGTATGGACCAATGCATGCCAGTTAAGGGCAACTCAAGGTGACATGTATATGACACACACATTCATGACATCAACCCCTGTGACGTCCGGCCCGACCTAGCATTTCGCCCCCGGAAAAGCACAGAGTCCCTCGGGGAACCAGAACCTGTCTGCGCCCCGGCGGACAACTGATCCGGTCCGGCACGACCAGGACCAGTCCCGTGCCCTAGTCACGCCACCGCCCCCAGTCCTAAGAGGGGGGTAGGTACGCGTGTCGATCCAAAACATCACAGAGGGCGCCACCAGCTCTTGGTGGCCCACCCAAAGGCGTGAACCACCCTGCCAATTTTTTATCTACTCATCTCACCCCGGAGATGTACGCAAGCCATCGAGTCTAACCTAGTGCACTGGCGCTCGGTAGAGACAAAAATCTCCTTCCCAGCCGACCGCATAAAAAAAGCCGTTTTTATGATGTTGGGCAACCAAGGCGCGCCGGACCCACAAAGCATATTCAATCATTGAAAAAACACCCTGGGCCAGCGCTGATCAGTCTCATAAGACCATACGCTGATTCATAAAACAGCGTATATGCTCGCAAAGAACCCGAGAACAGTGACAGCGAATTTCTAACAAGAAAGAGCCTCACAACGTCTCCCCTTGCTGTCTGGGATGAGCAGCAGGGAGCCGTTCTACAAAAGACACAGACACGGGTCCTCACATGACGAGCCTGGGAATAACAACGCGTCAGACCTCAACGTGAGTAAACAATTGAAAAAGGTTCATGTAACACATTGGACTAAGACTCTCTGAGGAGGAGGCTCTGAAACTCTGAGGAGGCTCCCTCACTGAGAGGGAGGTTCTGAAACCCAGAGGAGGCTCTGAAACTCCCTGAGGAGGAGGCTCTGACCCAATATACACTACTGGTAGGGAGCAGAGTAGAAGACAATTGTCTCTACTGGATTGCATCACCATCCTTTACAATGACAGCGGTCTGCAGCCAGTGGCGGCCGCTGCCGCTGGTGCCTTGTAGGTCGCAGTTCTCGTTAATAGGTCGAGTTGAAAATGTAATGCACTGAGATGCTCTGGAGCAATCTCTCTCTGTCTCTCGGATCAATCAAATCAAATAATTAACACATGTATGTTGTCATTTTAAACAACTCACCATTCATTCATTATGCATCAGCAGCAGCTAAATTAATGTTATAGTTCACAACACAGCAGCGCGTTTTGAATCGCTAGCCTATTAATTATCGTCTCAGCAAGCACAGTCGATACTTTTTTCCGTAGCCTCATTTCGCGGAGACAGCTGTGTATAGCGAGAGAGAGAGAGCGAGAGAGAGAGAGAGAGAGAGAGAGACTCACTGTTTAGTTGAAACGTCCAGGGCAGGAGAGCTTGATAAACGTGTATAATCCACTGTTGATGTATATCCACTGTCCACTGTCTCCAGACTGCATCCGCCATATAGCTTGTTAGCCAAGTGTTAGCTTGTTAGGCTGTTAGCACAACACAAGTACATTTCTTTGTCCATTTTTCCGCGTCGAACAGACTGCAAACTACCTGGCGTTCTATCGCCATGCTCTAAGACAAACTCTAACCTTAACCAACTTTGAAAGAGTGCCTAAGCTTAACCATCTAAAGAACTTGCAGTCACGGCACGCTCTGCTGCCTGCATTTCACAACAACACAACAACACAACTATCTCTCAGTCTCTCACCAACGGACCGGAAATTCCGGAATAAGCTAGAATTGGAACATTAGAAATTGGATTCGGCCAATCAGAGATCGTCTCTGTGAAATTCTGCTACGGAAAAAAATACTGGCGTCGGCCAATCAGAGAGCGTCTCCGCGAAATGCGGCTACAGACATTCTTGACGCTACTGGCTAGACCGCTTCAAATCGCGCCCGGATTCCAACATAATAGTCATATTTCAACGCACAACGCGTTACGCACTGATTGGCTTCGACGGATACAGCGATCAAACCGTGACGCGCACTCAGAGCGCTATTGCGTCTAGCCCGGGCCAAAAAAAAAAAAAAAAAAAAAAGTGATGTCACTTCCTGTTCAAGAAAACTAGTATTTTTTTATTTTATATAATAACGTTATATTGTGCATTGGAAACACAAACATACTTAAAATGAGTAAATGTTATTAATTTTAAACATGTTTATATTATTTATAGGGCTATAAAACTAAAAATGAAAAAGTTTTATTTTCTTCTTCTCTCTGATTTAACAGCAGTCAGCAGGTGGGTCGGCGCCCTTGCGCCCCTAGTGGCAGAGCCGCCACTGTCTGCAGCACAGGCCCTGTAACTCACGGACATGTCTCTTGGCCAATAAGAAAAACAGGCTTGTGTTTCATGGTCTCTCGAGCCTGGGAATAAAACCGCGTCATTCTGCTCTTCGTGTAAGAGCCAGAGAGACCACAACGTGAGTAAAACAATTGAAAAAGGTTCATGTTAACAATTGGACTAAGACTGTCTGAGGAGGAGGCTCTGAAAACTCTGAGGAGGCTCTCTCACTGAGAGGGAGGTTCTGAAAACTCAGAGGAGGCTCTGAAACTCCCTGAGGAGGAGGCTCTGACCCAATATACACTACTGGTAGGGAGCAGAGTAGAAAACAAATTGTCTCTACTGCATTGCATCACCTATCCTTTACAATGACAGCGGTCTGTAGTACAGGCCCTGTAACTCACGGACAAGCAAGAAAAAGCGCCTGTGATGTTTTCAAATGGCCGGGGGAAACCTGTGTCCCACCTATCCTGATTTGGTGTGGGAGACAGGAAACCCCCCCCCCCCCCCCCCCCCCTGTGACGAGAGAGAGAACACCCTCGACAGGGAGACTGATAGATAGAAAGGCACAACCTCTCGGCCAATCAGTTTCGTAAGGATATAACTATATCCGGGAGGGGGGAGGTTTATTTTATCCACCCCCTCACCACCTCACCCCTGATACGACGCCAAAAGAAAGCAGAGCCATGACACCAGTTGCATGGCGTGCCAGATGAAAGCACATACTTACCTGTAGAGTAAAAGCTTTACATCATGCATGCCAGCCACAGCCACCTCGTTTGTGTAAAAAACTGGCTTTATCCACAGCTCTGGTTTATGTGTGAAAAAAACTTGCCACCCGTTATTTTTATCATTACCCTTACACAAAGAAAAAATATCAAGCTAAAGAGAGGGACTCAAGGCCCTTGGTCATATGCCACTAACTCTGTAGGCTAACACCCAGACCAGTTGTGGACTCAATGCTACGTTTACCCAAATGTTACATGAAACACACACACACTAGGGCTGCAACGATTAGTCGACATAATCGACGACGTCGATCATAAAAACTCGTCGACGCAGAATGTTTGCGTCGATTAGTTGTTACATTTTTTTTTATAAAAAATTTAAAATTTTTATTTTTATTTTTTTTCACTACCTATCTTTGTGAAAGTGGCTTCTCAGCTCTGGTCCAGCTGAAGACAAAGCAGAGGAACAGATTGGACATTGAGCATGACCTCAGAGTTGCTTTGTCTACCATCACCCCAGACTTTGAGACTCTTGTCAGGAGCAAACAACATCCCCAGTTATCCCATTAGTTCCCTGGGATGTTAAGCTAAGAAGTCTGCTATATTTTTTTGTTTGTTATTTAAACACTTCCACTTTAATTTGTATTATTTAATTTATTTATCTTGTTATGAGTGATTGTTGTATTGTTCAAATACATTTTGATTTAAAGTTGCTTAAGATCCAAATTAAAATGTTTCATGAGTCATTATTTTAATTTGCTATGGTATCATCATGTTATGTTAAGTTAACTGTTAAGGCAGAGGGACTGGACAACAGGGTGACATTCACAGGTGTGCAGACTTGAGCATGTGAGGTAAAACATGCATTGGAGAAGGAGCCATGCCCACAGGAAGCAGAGATTGAGGGTGTGACAAAAATAATCGTTAGATTAGTCGACTAATCGAATGAAAAAATAATCGTTAGATTAGTCGACTAATCGAAAAAATTATCGACAGATTAGTCGATTACCAAAATAATCGTTAGTTGCAGCCCTACACACAACTTCTCATCATACAATAAAAAACCCCAGTTCACTTTTACCCACGTAAGAAGAACGCTGTTTTTAAGTAGAGAGAAGGACATAAGCCTTGGCCAAGTGCTAGAACTACAAGCCTTGCTAAGCTATACACAATAGTGACCGACACAATTTTCAAAGAAACTGCAAGCAAGACTCTCCACGCAAAACACTCCAAGCAAGAAAACGCAACCCCAGCATTTGTAGCTGTGAGTTCACATAGCACACGTCGTATCCCCCAAAATGCAGTGAGGTAACACACGTCTTGTTAAACAAAAAACACTGTTATTAACCACAACATTCTGGGGGGGGGGGGGGGGGGGGGGGGGGGGTGGGGCATAGTGTAATGTCCTACCTGACCCCCGGACGCAGGATGAATGGCCGCAACAAAAGGCTGGTCCACCACATCCTGCGGCCGGTCATGGTGCAGGCCGACGACATCTTCTGCCAGAGATGACGCCGAGTCAGAGCGCTCAGGGCCCGCTACTTCCCCATGGCTAACGCCAGCGGTTTAGCACAAGCTAACAGCTAACTCCAGGCTGACGGTTAGCATCAAACTAACGTTTCTAGCCTTAACGCAGCAGCAAGCTAACGGCTAGCACTCGTGTGTAATGTGAGGAATAGCGATGCAGGCCTGACCACTTCAGACAACCAACTGTCTCTTCTTCAGCCCACTCTTAAGAAAAAGGGGGCAGACAACACCCGTCCCTCTCACAGAACGGTGTTACCAGAGATATATAGCGGCGTCGGCAGCAAGCTCGCTTTCATGCGGGCTGCCACCACCTTGAGTTCGGGCTAAAAACACGCAAACTCGCATCCCTCACGCCGGGAGGATACACTCACTGTCTCCATAAGATAGGCGGGAGCCAGCATCCGGCGCGGCTAGCAGAGGGCATCCCTCCTCAGAGACTTGGGAATCGAACCCAGACTCGACTTGGGGCTCCCAGGAAAAACAAAGCCTCTGTTTCCGTGGGGCTTCAAACAGGAACCCCTCGTCCCCTCCATCCCGCGATGAAAAGGCAACGGAGGAATCCCCGCTTGGATCCGGCTGTTCTTCGGGGCCGCAAGCCTGCGCAGCCGACCCTGCACAACTGACACACCTGAGGCTCGCGTCGCGAGACACCACCCACCAGCCCGTCGGTCCAGCTGCACAGCCGGAGCACAACGCCGTCCGGGGAACTGCTCAGCGACGCACGCCCAAATGCGAAGCGCCGGTGGAGGTCAGAATGGATCATCATCCTCTAGTCTAGAGTCTCCGGTGGTGACGACATTGTCCTTTCTTTCTCCCGTAAATTAGTGAGAGAGGGAGAAACAAAAGACAATGCCAACACTGCTCCTATAACTAAACTAACTAATTTAACACTAAACTTAAAGCGGTGCTATGACACAGGCTTCGGTGGTGAAAATAGGGAAGGGGCTGTGGCAGGGCCGCCTCAGGGGGTGTGCGAGCAGTGCGGTGGCACAGGGCCTATTTTTTATTTATTTTTTATTTTTTTGCAAGGCCCCCTTCCCGCGAGGCCCTTTTTCATCACAGACCTAAAATCTAGTTTTGCTTATATGCTTATATATTTCACATTAGACACGTTTGTAGAATGTGTCTGACTTGTTCCTGGGTCTGCAGACATACTCACTATTGGAGCTCTGGGGCTCTGCAGCAGACATACTATTGGTTTCAACATAGGGAGTGGTTACATCATGTGTAGTACGCCGGCGTGCGTCAGCTGCGTTTGACTATTTCGCGTGTGCAGCTTTTGACTATTATGCTTAGTTATGCCAGCCAAGACGAAGAGGTCGGTCATTATCAGTCGGTCGGTCACCAAGGAACGTTGACGAAAGGCCTCTCGCTGGCGGGACAAATGGCCGGAGCCTTGTCATGGTGCAGTCGGGATATAGCCATGATGATGTCGGCTAGTAGCTAGCTTAGCTAAAGGCTAACTAGCGTTAGCTAACCTAGAGACAGCGCATGCAGCCAAGAGAAGAGGATGGTCGTTTGGCAGATGAACTTCGTCAACTCCACGCGGTTGTCTCCATCCTCTTGGACGTTTGGTGAGTTTTTAACCTATTCTAAGAACTCTATTCTATTCCCGCCGTGGATATCTCTCTCTCTCTCTCTCTCTCTCTCTCTCTCTGGAGCCAAACTGGCCGACTAGCTGTTGTAGTACTACTAGTAGCTAACGGTGTGTGGCCTGGTTTCAGTGGTAGCCGCATAGCTTGCTTCTGCGTTAGCTAATGGTTAGCGATAGCCGGGTTGAGCTAACTGTTAGCCAGTTAGCTGTTTAGCTACGACGTTAGCTGCCGGCTGCGCTCGGCTGCGAACGTTCGTTTGATGCTATCAGTTAGCCTAGAGTTAGCTGTTAGCTTGTGCTACGACTATTGACATTAGCCGTGAGAATAGCAGGGGGTTCTGGCACTCTGACTACGACATCATCTTTGACAGAAGATGTAGTCGGGCCTGCACTATGACAAGGCTCTGACCATAGCTTATTTTTGTCCCGCCAGCGAGAGGCCTTTCGTCAACATGGAGACCTGTGTTGCGGCCTTTCGCCCTGCGTTCCTTGGTGCAGGTAAGATTAATGAAAATGTCATGACATTACCCCACTCTTCCTTCCTTCCCCTCCCGAATGTTTTGTTAATAACCATGTTTTTTTCCAGGCAAAACATATGTTACTTCACAACATTTGGAGATACGACATGTGCTGTGTGTGAATTCATTGTCTTGGTCGTTTGTGTAGCTTGGGTAGCGTTGGGCCGTTGGCCAAAGCTGTGTGTGGCCTGGTGTCAGTAGCCTACCTGGCTAGCCTTTAGCTGATGTCGGCCATTGGCTCCTTGCTGCTTTGTTTTCTCTGGTATAGACCCTCCTCTCTTTGGATTTAAGTGTTGATCTTTGTCCTTTTGGATCTATGTATATTCATGTTGCCTTTGTGAAGTTATCTTTTCCTTCTGTTTTGTTCTTTCATTAAAAGTTGAATATCCTTTAGGGGTCATCTTTGCTTATCTCTCTCATACATGCTCTCTCTCTAACACACACACACGACAAACACACATGATCTCTCTCTCTCTCTCTCTCTCTCTTTCTAACACACACAGTCTGCCTATGGCGGCCTTTCTCGATGGCTAGGCTGTGCTCGCTGAGTCTGTACCTAGTCAAGGATCTTCAGTCACAGTGCTCAGGTATTCTGCCACTGTGTACTCTCTGTTTAGGGCCAAATAGCATTTCAATTTCTTTCCAATGTCTCTCTCTCTGTACACTGTATATTGACTGTAGAACGGGAGCTCTCTCTCGCTCTCTCTCTTGCTATATGTTGACTGTATCATGCCCAGCCTCGGGCAGCGCTATTATTTAAGAATATGTTGACTGTAGGGGGCTCGCGTTTAAATCTCGCACAGGGCCTCGCATTTCTCCCAGGCGGCCCTGGGCTGTGGTGTGGCCATGACCCCGCTTATATAGGAGCGGATGTGGGAGTGGTCAGGCAGGTGGGCAGGTCGTACACGTGGTGAAAACTTTCATTTTAGAATATGATTTTTTTTTGATCCACTTTTTCTCCCACTTTTTATTTTTCTCCCATCCCAATTTTCATATCGTCCAATTCAACCCTCCCCTGTCTTCAAACGTTGTTTCATGCCTCCCACAAGCCGGCTGCAATGTGGACTAAGTCATACATAGCACGAGTCCCCTCCGATACTCGAGGTAACAGCCGTCGCATGCTCGATCTTTCAGCGTCGGGGGTCTGGGCTTTGGGGGGCCCCGCCCCCATCGCTTCTTGATTCTACTGCGCAGGCGCACCAACCGACCTGTAGGAGTCGCTGTCCACAACGCCCGATCCCCACCCTTCAGTTTCCCTCCCCGTAATACTGCCAATGTGTATTACTGTGGACGACCAGCTAAACTGAAAGCAATGTGGAGAGCGGGGCTCGAACAGGAGGCAACCTGTTCGAGCCCAGTCTCCAGCATTCGTTGCGAGCGCCTTGCCCACTGCGCCACGTAGCCGCACCATTTTAGAATATGATTAAAGGGATAGTTCCAATAGAGCAAAGTGTAAGCTATTAACTAAATATAACATCCTACCATCCTACCTGATAACATCCTACCTGATAACATCCTACCATCCTACCTGATAACATCCTACCTCATAACATCCTACCATCCAACCTGATAACATCCTACCTGGATAACCGTTGTCGTCAATGTCAGTCCCTCCCCTTAGCATGAAGCCAAAGGCTGGCTGGTTACTAGACAACGGGCTGTCAATCACCTGGGAGGGCGTGGCCAAGATACCATCACTATTACCTAGATACACAAACACCTGGCCCCGCCCTCCCTTGCCCGCCCATGGAGCTCCTACTGCTACATCTGGAGAGACAGAGAGAGAGAGAGACAGAGAGACAGAGAAAGAGAAAGAGAGATTCTATTTGAGTAAAAGTAGAGAAGGCTGGCTGTCGGAATGTTAATAAGTGGTCCAGTTATGCTGGTCTGAGTAAAGGTTATGTTAAAGTGGTATGTGGTCCAGTTAAGCTGCTCTGATTAAAGGTTATATTAAAGTGGTGTGTGGTCAGTTCTGCTGGTCTGATTAAAGGTTACAGTATGTTAAAGTAGTATATGGTCCAGTTATGCTTTTTTTTTTTTTTTTTTTTTTTTTTATTATTGCAAAACAAAACTTATTAAAAGTCAGTACTCAACACACAATGTATAATGAAACTTTCAGTAAAGGTGGTTAAAATATATGCAAGTACAGAAACAGGATAAAACAAAAATAGTCAATAATAACATTTTAAACCGTATACCGTGTATATCCAGCGAAGTTACAATTATATAAATGTTAGTATATAATATACCCCGAATACCTATTTTCTAAAACCCTACACACATATGCTCCAGCTCAAATCCCCCCTCCCGGACCCCCTCTTGGATAGTACCTCTATTATCCCTCACTCCTAACCAGACATCATCATTATAGGCTATTACCAGTTATGCTTTTTTGATTGCATCCTCTTGGAGTTGACAGGCTTCAAATTTTAAAGTACATAATCTTCATACATTTTTGCCATGTTTTCTATGCAAAATATTTTTCTTCAAGTAACTATAGTAACTGATGGGTTCAGTGGAGTAAAAGTGCAAAGAGTACAGTACTTGAGTATAACTACTTAGCTATTTCCACCACTGGTAATAGGTAGTGTGACTTCGTTCCATCTCTGTTGTAATTGGTAGTCAGACAGTGTGATTTAGTTATATCTCTATTGTAATAGGTAGTCAGACAGTGTGATTTAGTTATATCTATGTTGTAATAGGTAGCCAGACAGTGTGGTTTAGTTATATATCTGCTGTATTACATACTGTATCTATTTACATACTGTTGCAAAGTTTACAACCTTTATCTCCAACGTTTCACTCAAGTTGTATGTGTTTTAATGTGTCTGATTTGTTATCCTTGCTCTTTGCCTCGTATTGTTGTGATTTTATATGCTGTGTGGTTGTATATGCTATTTTTCTTCCCTGTATCTTAAATTTCTGTATGTAAACTCAATGTGACTGTGAGGTTTTGAAATTAAATTAAATGTATGTGGATATAAATAAATCACTCAAGTGTGTGTGTGTGTGTGTGTGTGTGTGTGTGTGTGTGTGTGTGTGTGTGTGTGTGTGTGTGTGTGTATGCTAGATATGTGTGTGTGTGTCACCTTGGTAACCATCCATGTCCAGGTCTCCCAGGGCTGTGAGGGCGGAGCCAAATCGTCCATACAGGGTGGAGCCAATCAGTGATTGGTCGGGACGGGAGGGGAAGGGGGCCTTTCTTCTCTGAAGGTAAACATTCACCTACCGGAAAACAGAGAAAGTTCAAGTTCAAGTTCTTCAAGTTCTTTAATAGTTGTCATACAGAAGTACAGAATACTTTCATACAAAATGCTTCTTACTGTTACGCTCCAGAGACTGTGCTAGACAAGATAGTATCAAATAACATAATAACATAATATAGCATGAATTTAGAAGAAGAAAATGAGGTCACAGTTGTTCGGTATAGACATATGTACAATGTTCTGAGTTACCATATAATATACAATACACAAAGAGAGAACTGTTAAATGTGGTGCTGAACTCAGTGCTCTGGAGAGAACTGTTAAATGTAGTGCTGAACTCAGTGCTCTGGAGAGAACTGTGAAATGTGGTGCTAAACTCAGTGCTCTGGAGAGAACTGTGAAATGTGGTGCTGAACTCGGTGCTCTGGAGATAACGTAAGGTTATGTATATAACCAAGTTCTATGAATACTGATGACACTCAGCGTCATTCTGCACTAACCTCACTTGGTGCACAGCACTGAATAAAAAAACTCCACAATGTACCTTTACATACCGACATCCGTCTGGCCACACCCCTATCCGCTTACCTTCATAAGCAGGTGTGTGGTCACCTACTCGCCTCCTTCCCAAACTTTCACCACAAGGCGAGGTCAAGGGCCGCAGTGGCGTCATAGAACTTGGTTATATACATAACCTTACGTTCTATTTCATACTGGTTTCCGCTCAGCGTCATTCTGCACAACAGGAGCTGAGCGGAAGCCAGAAGCTCGACAAATGTACCCCGCTGAGGTCCCCCACAACCATCAGACCGGAGAGGACCGAGCCCCCCCCAGATACCCTCCCTATTGGAGGACGGGAGGGAGACGGATCCGACCGTGCAAAGAGGAACTCGAGCAACTCAACGCACAGGGTGAGCAGACCGTGGCTTGACCCCACGACTACGCACACGCACAACCCGCATGCCACCAGGGAACGAACGGAAGGAACAAACCTCGTCACTGCCCCCAAAATCACGGAGTCAAGAGCAAACTCAACCCCGTGGCAAGGCCGTAGCAGCGGAGCGCGAAGGAAGACCCAGACCCCCTGAAGGGACTGGATCCCCTGGAAAACGGGGGCCCGGAGAGGTCAATGACGCCAAGCATCAAGACCTCACCAGGCGGTCACTTAGTGACACCGCCCCCCACATCGCCAGCGTATTCGGACAGGGCCCCTCCAAGAGCGGGCCCTTCTCCCCACTAGTAGCACACTGACCCTGCAACACAGGCAGTCAGCATGGCCGTAACTTGAAGCACTCAAAAGGCTAACCATAACGGAAGCAGGCAGCGCACCGGGGAAACCAGGCAGCAGGCTTTAGACCCGAGCCTGGAGCACTGCGGACGAGACAGGCGCCAAAGGGGTCAACTGAAAACAGCACCCCGGCGGAAGGGGCGTATGCTGGTATTGTTGCGCACCATGGCAAAGCTTCCATAAAAAAAAAAACACCCAGAGGGGTCGAGGCAGAGAAGGCTGACACGATTGGCAGACGTCATGAACGTGCAGGGGCACACTCAACCGGGTAACCCGGGAGTTGACTCTGCTCCAACACACCAGGGAATCAACCACCCTCTTGGTACCACATACGGTGGTTGTTCCTATAACCCCTCAAGAAAAAACTCCAAAACACACCTGCAGGTATACACCAGCTATACCGCAGTACAAGTGTTTCAGTTTCCAAAAAAGGGTTATTCCAGGCCTACGGGTCAACGAAACATTACTTCGGACCGGGCCCGGCGGCTCGGGAAGCACACAGGGCTACCAGAGGAGGTCCAGAAGACCACCCCAACAGCCCCCTCTTCGCCATGCATGAGAGAGGAGCGAAAAGAATGGAGAACCAGCCCCTTTACGATAGTGCAGAGTACAACATGTACCCAACAAAGGGTCTCCATAACGCCTAACCCTGTGACACCCGGGCCGACCCGGCATTTTTCCCCCTGAAAAAAGCACAAGTCCCTCAGGGTACCAGAACAGCAGATCTGCGTCGCCGGCGGACAACGGGTTAACTGACCTGGACCAGCGCGACCAGAACCAGTCCCGTGCCCAGGGCCGCCTCAGGGGGTGTGCGAGCAGTGCGGTCGCACAGGGCCTCGCGGGAAGGGGGACCTTGCACAATTTTAAAAAAATAAAAATAAAAAAAAATATTTTTTATTTATTATTTTTTTTATTTATTTTTTATTTTTTGCGAGGCCCCCCTTCCCGCGAGGACCTTTTTCATCACAGACCTAAAATCTAGTTTTGCTTATATGCTTATATATTTTACATTAGACACGTTTGTAGAATGTGTCTGACTTGTTCCTGGCTCTGCGGCTCTGCAGATACACTATTGGCTCTGCAGATACACTATTGGAGGCAGCTCTGAGGCTCTGCAGCAGAATTGGTTTCAATGAGGGGAGGGGTTACAGGTAAGGTAGAGTCTGACTATTTCGCACGTGCAGCATTGGAGGTTATGCCAGCCAAGATGAAGAGGACATCGTTCGGCAGATGGACTGAAGATGAAAGTTGTTGCATGTTAGACAGTTCAGTCAGGCTAGCCATCCCGGCTAAAGACAGGAACAGCTAGTTAGCTTTAGCTACGTTATAATATTGAGTGCTAACGTGTGGTTCAGTCGGGATATAGCCATGATGATGTCGGCTAGTAGCTAGCTTAGCTAAAGGCTAACTAGCGTTAGCTAACCTAGAGACAGCGCATGCAGCATTGTTATGCCAAGATGAAGAGGACGGTCGTTTGGCAGATGAACTTCGTCAACTCCACGCGGTTGTCTCCATCCTCTTGGACATTTGGTGAGTTTTTAATGCACTCTATTCTATTCCCGCCGTGGATCTCTCTCTCTCTCTCTCTCTCTCTCTCTCTCTCTCTCTCTCTCTCTCTCTCTCTCTCTCTCTCTCTCTCTCTCTCTCTCTCTCTCTCTCTCTCTCTCTCTCTCTCTCTCTCTCTCTCTCTCTCTCTCTCTCTCTCTCTCGGGAGCCAAATGGGCCGACTAGCTGTTGTAGTACTAGTAGCTAAAGGTGTGTGGCCTGGTGTCAGCACCTGGTGCGAGGGAGGTGAGCTTGGTGTTTCATTATGAGAATATCTCCATGCTCAAGTCGGCTATAGTCCGCGAGGGACTTGTTGCCGGCACCGCTATGGTAAACACTGTGACGACCCCCACTCTACCTGCTAAATGGAGAGTTTGACTCACCAGGAAGCATGGTGGAGTGGGTGGCTCGTTAACTGTATGAGACTCACCTGTGCAGAGCAGAGCTGCCTGCACCTCAATATATGTGTCTCTGTCTAATTCCCTCTCTGTCTGCTTTCTCCACTCCCAGGCACAGGTTGTACCAACACCCAAGCTGCATCCTTTAACATATTGTAACACTGATACTTACACCAAACACACACCACAGCATATCTACTCACTCATCCACACACTGCACTCACCACTGATTCTAATACAAAACATTCCATGTGCTTATGTTTTTGTGTGGTTAGATAGGTTTAAATCATTCTTTGTTAAATTGTTATCACGTGTGGACTCCCTATTTGTCATAAATTACCTGTTTGTGACAACACCACTCTGTAGTGGGACGTGTATTGCCTTCTGTTTCCCTTCTCTCTTCGTATGAGAAGAGGAAAACACAGCGGCTGTCTGAAGTGTTGGCCTGTATTGCTTTTCTCACGTTGTACAGTTTTTCAGTGGTAGCCGCATAGCTTGCTTCTGCGTTAGCTAGTGGTTAGCGATAGCCGGGTTGAGCTAACTGTTAGCCAGTTAGCTGTTTAGCTACGACGTTAGCTGCTCGTTTTCGCTCGCCTGGGAACGTTAGCTTGATGCTATCAGTTAGCCTAGAGTTAGCTGTTAGCTTGTGCTACGACCATTGACATTAGCCGTGGGAATAGCGGGCCCTGGCACTCTCTGACTACGACATCATCTTTGACAGAAGATGTAGTCGGGCCTGCACCATGACAAGGCCCCGGCCATAGCTTCTTTTTGTCCCGCCAGCGAGAGGCCTTTCGTCAACGTGGAGACCTGTGTTGTGGCCTTTCGCCCTGCGTTCCTTGGTGCAGGTAAGATGTCATGACATTACCCCACTCTTCCTTCCTTCCCCTCCCGAATGTTTTGTTAATAACGATGTTTTTTTCCAGGCAAAACATATGTTACTTCACAACATTTGGAGATACGACATGTGCTGTGTGTGAATTGTCTTGGTCGTTTGTGTAGCTTGGGTAGCGTTGGCCAAAGCTGTGTGTGGCCTGGTGTCAGTACCTGGCTAGCCTATTTAGCTGATGTCGGCCATTGGCTCCTTGCTGCTTTGTTTTCTCTGGTATAGACCCTCTTCTCTTTGGATTTAAGTGTTGATCTTTGTCCTTTTGGATCTATGTATATTCATGTTGCCTTTGTGAAGTTATCTTTTCCTTCTGTTTTGTTCTTCCATTAAAAGTTGAATATCCTTTAGGGGCTCATCTTTGCTTATCTCTCTCATACATGCTCTCTCTCTCTAACACACACACACACGACACACAGACATGCTCTCTCTCTCTAACACACAAACACACATGCTCTCTCTCTCTCTCTCTCTCTCTCTCTCTCTCTCTCTCTCTCTCTCTCTCTCTCTCTCTCTTTCTAACACACACAGTCTGCCTATGGCGGCCTTTCTCGATGGCTAGGCTGTGCTCGCTGAGTCTGTACCTAGTCAAGGATCTTCTCGCATTTCTCCCAGGCGGCCCTGCCCGTGCCCTAACCATGCCGACATGCCCACTCCAGGAGAGGGGGTAGGTATGCGTGTCGATCTAAAACATGAAAAGAAGGCGCCACCCAGACCGCGCTCAGTGGCCCACCCCAAGGGCGTGAGACCCCTCTACCTATGTTCTGATCTATTCCGTTAACATCCCCCAGATATGAACGAGAATCCGTCGAGACCCAGTAACAGGCACTCGGAATAGGAAAAAATCCCCCATCCCAGTTGCCCTATAAAAACGCTGTTTTAATAACGAGCAACCAAGGCGTACTAGCCTCCTGCATGATTCTTATCAGAAAACACACCGAGCCAGCACTATGTACGCGTCGAGACCCAAACACATCAATGGATAGTCCAACCAGACACCAGACATTGGTCCTTCAAGTCGCCTGGGAGAACGACAAGAAGTTGTCGTGCTTCATATTCTTCACTCTTTTATTATTAAAAAGAAAGAAACACAGACTGACATGAATCCCACGTGACGCGGCCAAGGGTAAATATTGTTTACATTTTTACATCCCGCCACCCTCACCACAGAGAGGAGACAGGAATCCTCAGAGAGACTTCCCACGTGAGCCATAGATTGTAAAGTCACGGTAACATTGAGTCATGTGACCAACAGACTCAAGTCACACGTATATCGAGCGTAGTAGAACAGTAAGTTCCTACGCTCTGCCCCAACAACTTGACAATAACAGACCCTACATACGGGTCTGAAAAAACTCACGGAAGCTGTCGTCCAATAGAAACGTGCCTAGTGACGTTTGCTATGACGGGGGGAAACCCATGACTCAACCGCCTGTGATAGGTGCGGAGTCAGGGAAACCCTCCCCCCCCCGTGCCAAGCTGCCTAACAGCTTGGCCCTGACCGAATGAAAAGAGAGTCCCAGAAACCCCCTGACCAATCAGAATAGGGAAGGAGGGGTTTATCCGGTACCCCCTCGCAAGCCCAACCCTTGCATACGACAACAACAAACAGCCATATGATACCTTAAATAGCCAATATGCTAATGAACAGCGCAAAGCTAATGCAATGTACGCTAGCCACAGACACATCTGTGAACAGGGTTTATAACAAGGCCAAGTTATATATGTGTGAACCCGACACCCGTATCCATGTTGTAGGACACAGAAAAATCTGATAGAGAGAGAGAGCGGCTGAGCCGCGGTACTTTTTCATACGAGCATTACTGCAGACCAACACAATAGTGTTGCGACTCAATATCACTGTTTAAGCAACAGAGCACACAACTAACCTCTACCTTTATGTGAAGATTCAGGTCGAGGCAGAAAAAACCCTTTTCAACCGAGTGAAAGCTGCAGGCCTTGCTTAAGCTCTAACATGAATGTAGTGTCTAGCCCTCCTATCAAACCCATACTAGCAAAGATTCACACGTCGTATCCCCATCATATGTTTGGTGAATAAACACACAGTACACACACCTTTTAGGAGGGACTCTTTATTTTCTAAACAAATCATATTTGGGCCGGGAAAGGAACAGGGGGGGACCACAGAGGGAAAAAGTCTACTTTTTTCAGCGACGCCTGCCACGAGCCGCTCGGGACTTGCCACCACGGGGAGCCCCGGAGGGACGGTAAACGATCGGAGGCTGGTCATGACGATCCCTACCGTCACCTCCGGGCGTAGATGGGCCGGCTGCAGTGGTGGAGGCGCCCTCTCTCCTCCTGGCCTTCTTTGCCGAAGGTCCAGCAGTGGCGGTGGTAGCAGCGCCGGCTACGGCGGCGGAACCCCGACGACGAGCCTGCCGTCTGACTCCACCGGCGACATCGGGCGGGGGGAAATGAGGCTGGAGCACGGAACGCTCCTCCTGCATCTCCCTGCAGGTTGACGTCATCAGCTGCAGTGCCGACCCGAAAAGTCCAGCATCGGAGAGGGGTGCCGTCAGAAGTGGAGTCCTCTTCTTCTCCGGCACACTCGCCTGCTCCAGCCAAAGGTGGCGCTGGACTAGAGTGGCCAGGGCACGTACTTTCCCAGCGGCTATGGCCTGCGGCTGGATCAGATGCAGGATGGCTCCTGCCGACTGGGCGAGCTGATCATGTTGCAAATCAGTCAGCTCCGTACCGCCCGTCAGTATCCCGGACATGAATCTCGCCAGCTGTGCGATGTTAGAAGTGGCAGCCAGAGATTGCGTCGCGGAGATAAATGACTGGTCACTCCAGAAAGCCAACCACCTCGCCGATTTCCCTTGGGGAACCGGCTTCCGTAACGGCTCCCACACCACCTCAGGACAAAGGAGCGCCGCCATCGGCCTATCAAGCCGAGGCACGCCCTCCTTCATGCCTTCTACCAAACCCACCACCCTCGTGACTTGCACGTAGGTGGGGGTAAGGCCCATGATGTGGGAGACCACCTGTCCCTGATGGACGTGGGCCTCCATTGAGGGGAAAAATGGACAGACAACGTCCACCCCTCTCACCGGACGGCGTTGCCATAGATGACCTATGAGATCGTCAGGAATAGGAACAGGCAGTGGCTGCGGCAGCAACACGCCGTTTGCGACTGCCGCCGCCGCCATGAGCTCGGGGAACAAAGCATGCAGTTCCCCCTGCATACTTTCCCCCACCGAGCTCGCGTCCCTCACATGCAGCAGACTACTGGTTAAAGAGCCACATTCTGATGTGGCTGATAGCAGGGCATCCCGCCTCCGAGTCGGAGGTTCTAACCCAACATCCGCGTACGAGGAATCCCAAGGAGACATCTCACCCCCCTCCAGTGTTACCTGGACGGGCGGGGGACATGTCTCCACCGGGGCTTCGAACAAGAACCCGTCCGCTTCTACCATGTAGTCCTCTGTTTCCATCGGCCATGGAGAATCAGACGCATCCTCATCCGGCTCCAGCAACTCACCAAAACCAGGCCGTTTGCGTCTACAAGCCACCATCTTGCGACGGGAGCGAGCTGACGCAAAAAGTTTGCGTCTCAAATCCCCCGCAACCAGAGGAGCCGGCCGCCCAACAGCGGACGACTCCCCGGAAGCAGAGGAACCAGAGCCGGAACCAGGCCATCGCACAGGAGACGGCGCTGGTGCACCAGCTCCTTGGAGAGGCAAACTATCCATCGGACGCCTACCGGGCGTGGCTGCCGACCATGAAAGAGGCCTCAACCCCGCTCCAAGACGCACGACAGAGGAGGCAATGGAGAACCGCTGGTGAAGGGTGACGTTGCGAGCGCGACCCTCCGAGGTAAACATTATGACTTAGATTTTTTCTTTTTAAATATATGAGAGAAGAAAAAAGCAAGAACAAATGTAAACACGTATCAACTTTCTTCGCTAAACAACCTCGTCAAGTGGGGTATATACCAAGGCATTTCCTTGTGGTGAAAGTGAAGAAGGAGGCGAGTAGGTGACCACACACCTGCTTATGAAGGTAAGCGGATAGGGGTGTGGCCAGACGGATGTCGGTATGTAAAGGTACATTGTGGAGTTTTTTTATTCAGTGCTGTGCACGAAGTGAGGTTAGTGCAGAATGACGCTGAGCGGAAACCAGTATGAAATAGAACTGTGAAATGTGGTGCTGAACTCGGTGCTCTGGAGAGAACTGTGAAATGTGGTGCTGAACTCTGTGCTCTGGAGATAACTGTTAAACGTGGTGCTGAACTCAGTGCTCTGGAGAGAACTGTTGATGCTGTACCCATGTAATGGAGCAAATGTAACATGTTCATTATAATGTTGTTATATTCAATCTGTTGGGAGGAGCCATATTAACCAGTTGTAAAATATCATGCCTATCCAATATATCCCAGACTAGGGGCGACAGTGGTTCAGGAGGTAGAGTGGTCGTCTGTAATCAGAAAGTTCCCAGTTCGATTCCAGCTCCTCCCGGCAGCATGTCAAAGTGTCCTTGAGCAAGACGCTGAACCCCTAACTGCTCCCGATGAGCAGGTTGGCACCTTGCATGGTTGCCTCCGCCGTTGGTGTGTGAGTGAATGTGTGAGTGAATGTGAGGCATACGTTTTAATGTGTGTGTATGCTTCTAACACTGCAAGCTGCATTTTACTGTTGCTCCGTGTAACTCTGCTTTATCGCTACTGTGGTAACATTGACTGTATTTCATAATCCATATGTCTATAATTAGAAAAACCATATGCAAAACACTGGTGTTCTCAAAGGGGGATACTAGCATGACAGAAACTGTTTGAGTCCACATGAAACCCCTGCTGGTGTTGAAACTGTATTTAGACAGCCATTCTCAACCCCCACTCAAGCAAATGTGGTCAACCACTAGAAACAAAGGAACTTGAAAGTCACACCCCACAGATGGAACAGTCACTCACCCCACTCTAAACAAGATGTATTCTTGTTAGCAGATTTCAGAGACCAGATAACCAGCTCTGATAGAATGTAAAGACTCTATGTAAATGTACCCCACTAGAAACAAAGGAATTGAAAAGTTACACCCAGCGCCTAACAGATTACAGGCAGAGAAACACAGACCCAACTTGCTTTTGCTAAGAGTTCATGGAAACTAATTCACAAACAAGTTATCTATTAATCAACTGTTTAGTATCAAAATGCACGCAAAAGAGTAGAAACTGTGATAATACTGGAAGAGTGTAATTCATAATCCACTAGAGATATTTGGGTAAAATGTTTAAATAGGAGATGCCTCTGTGGAAGAAAGCCACAGACCCCCTGGACTGAGAAAGACCTGAGCAGCAAAGGAGGGGGGCCAAAAGAAGACCCCGCTGTTTACTAAAGGACAACACCCGACGAGCAGCAAAGGAGGGGGGGGGGGCAGCCAGCCCCCACACAGGAAAACAGGGGGGGCGGACCGCCACCCAGAAGACAAACCTAATTGGACCAAACGTATTATTAGAATATGCTAGGATTGGTGGAAATTATAGTATTTAAGAGCAAACACAGTGTTAATTCAGGAGGCCAGACAACCAGGTATGCGCCTCCAACCGCTCCCATCCAGACTGCTGATTATACGTGAGTAAATCATGGGAAACACCAATTGTTGTTTAGGTTAGAGTAATATACAGATCCCTGATCTGTAAACCAGATTTACTCATGTGTAATGCTTACAGTAGATTCTATTTTATTTATGTTAACATGACTGTGTATGTACATGCAGGGTTTGATGTGCAAACCTTATTAATCCTTTGTACAAACATGTGTTAATGTACTCTAAATAATCCTTGTATGTGAAAAGCAACCTTCTAATTCACTCTGAGCCCAGAGGCAAAATAAATAATGAGTTTGAACCATAGTTCCTCTTTGCCTGGCCTAAACAGTTATTTTCTCCACTCAGTGGAGAAAGACCATTTGAATCATTGATGACCGTCTTCCTTTTCCAGATAGCAATCGCATTGTACTGCAAATCACCTTAGATATTGATTAGAATATACCACAGAATGGTGCCGTGTAGTACCCGTTCTGCATTGTTCACATACTGTATTGAGAGCAAGCAGTAAAAAGGACCGGGGGTTGAGGGATTTACAGTGCAGGGTTGTTGCTGTCTGGGAGGGGAGGACGGAGCCAGTAGCCACCAGTTGGGGCCCGGGCGTGGATGTTGTTTTGCGTACAGGGGGGTGGGACGGTAAAGCAGGGATGGGTTCTATTACGTATTAAGTTTAGGCCGCGGCTCTCAGGATGAGATGTTTTTGTGTTGGCGAGGATAAGTGGAGTCGGAAATCACAATGATCGACTCTGGCCTCGGCAGTACAGACTGATTCTGAATGAGGGCGCAGAATAGGACATAAGGTGCTGAGGTTAATTTAATCTATTATTGGATGTGTCACGACGGTGTGGATTAGTGGTATAGAATCGCACTAATAAGTGAGTGGTTGCATGACGTTTGATATCTCGGGGTTGAATTGATGTCGTTAATCATACGTGGATGTAATGGGAGCATTTTGAAGTGACTAAGCAGGGTGGCGTTCAAAAATGTTAGGTTTGCTGGAAGGTCTGCAATTGTGCAGGGCTCCTAGCAAATCAAAGGTGTGTTGGATCATTCGAACCTCTAACGCAGGGGTGTCAAACTCATTTTCACAGAGGGCCACATCAGCATTATGGTTGCCCTCAAAGGGCCAAAGACCGTATAAATGTTAATGTAATGTAAAATAAATGTAGCTACACATTTACATATTGTTAAACATGGTGTTTCTGTATTTATTACTTATTCAAGTTATACATATTGCATATTCATTTGCATAAATGTAAAAATATATGTTAGCTTATGTTATTTTAACAAATAATTTTAGTTTATCAGAACCCCATATTACTCCACCAATCAATGATCAAACCATTCAAGTAAATAACAAAGAAGAATATCATCAAATACAAGCTATGACATTAAGTTTGTTCAAAACCTTTTTGTCACAGTCAAGAGGGGCAGAACTAACAACTGTGAGCTGCAAAGAACACGTGGGACAGATGTAGCAGATGTTACAAAAACAAATGGCTGCACACAACCTTGCAGAGGCCATACATCCAACTAATGGAAGATAGTTTAATTAACTTTAATTAACAGATTGCAGAATGGGTACAGTACAGTACAGCTCAATACACACAATTGTTAAGGGGATGCAGACCAGAGAAAGACTTTCGACTTGTTTACATCAGGGTCCCCCATTTTCAATTCATAATGAAATTGCTATTATGTGTCTGCATGAACACACAACTGTAACTGTACTCAAAAATAACAAAATAAGGGTTGTCTCAGTTCACAACTATATTGGTCAAGTTTTGGGTGGGACTTGTTTGCGTCCCTACAGCTTCTTATTCAATTGAGCGAGATGCTCGGTTATGTCACACAGCCAGTTTGCATCTGACAGTTCAGACAATATTTCTTCAACCCTTTGTTACCTATTCCGCCTGGATCTTTTTTGTATTTTGGGCTGTAAAATTGTCAAAGAATGTCTGAGGAGTAAGTGCTTTTGGCTTTTTTCCTTTGTTACCTCAGATGTTCAACATACATGTATGTGTAAGAATGTGTAATAACTAAGGCTGTCAAAGTTAAAGCTTTATTAACGCATTAACCCACAATTATTTTAACACTGCTATTTTTTAACCCAATATTAATGTAAAAAAAGAAAAAGGAAAAAAAAATCTTTTTTTATATACCTGAGCTCTTGGGGGGCCACATCAAATGACGTGGCGGGCCGGATTTGGCCTGCGGGCCGTGAGTTTGACACCTACTGTATGCTCTAACGGATCAGAAACGAATGAACTCCCGTGCCTGATGGCTGTCGCGTTAATAGAAGGGGCTTGCTTGAATGTATCCCGGAAATCTATCTCTAGCCGTGCTCAAGGCGAGTGAGAGATATGGTGGAATATATGGAAGGCGAGTATCAAACCTTTTGTTAGGCGGTGGACAGTAGACACGAGACAGAGTGGTGTCGAGGGCGCACAATTCTAGTTTTAACCAAGTAGCCGCCGGGCTCACGAATAACGGTGGAAGTATAAAATGTTATGTAGTCAATAAGTGTGTTTTGAGTATTGTGGCGTGACACCAAAAGCAGACCGTGTGGCTATGATGCAACTTTCGACGTATTACAACATTTCTTTGTTGATTACAGGAAATGATAGGGCCTTGTATGCCCAAGGGCCAACAGGGCCTCAGGGGAGACTGTATGCATAGGTCACGGGGAAGCCAAGGGGGGATGGTAACGCCTGTTGTGTATGATCACTGTTACAGGTCACAGGTGAAGATAGGAGAGAACAGTCAAAGTGAGTTATTTTTACAACTGGGAAAGAGGTTGTATGGTGACAATACATGATCAAAGGCAGCATGCTGGACATAGAGAGCGACAGGAAGTGGAGAAAGGGGGGCTAATACAGAAAGCAGCTTGGTAAGTGAGTGAGAATATCAATAGGCAGTCCTCAGACGCAGTTATGACGTTGAGTGGCAGACTATTTGGTAAGGGAATATTTGGGTCTGTCTGTGCACTGGAAGGCATGGATAGGTCTGAATTAAAGATGGATTCCAGTCCATCTTAGAAGTGAGGGTAGGAGTGCAGATGTAAGTGTAGATTGTGTTTAGCCTGAAGAAAGCTGAGAGCAGGAGAGAAGGAAAACTAACAACTTGTCTGTGGACCTGAATTAATGATGATTAATGAGTTATGTTGTGTTGTGTGTTGAATGACTGTTTTTGATGCAGGAGTGAGGCAGGCGTGAATGTTTTTTTCTTTGTGAATGTTTCACTAAAGTAAATCTGTGGATGATTGTGTGCCAGGTGTTTTTTTCTTTCAGTGGGTGATTGAGGCTGGGAGATATTGAATGAGAGGGTTTGTTTGGTTTCATATAATTTGATTGGAGGAGTTTATTTTATTACTTTCATTTGATTTTATTTCTTTTGAATGTTTTGTCAGTGTATGGATGAGGTATTGAATTTACATTTTTAGGTTTCTTTTATATTTTAATCTTTGATAGTGTGGACTGAAATGTGTTTGAATGGAGCCTGTAGGGGAGACTGTGCTAACTTAGAGGTGTCAAGTCACAAAGACATGTTTGAATGGAACAGTTGTGTGATGATGATGAGTGTGAAATGAGTGCATGTGGGTCACCACAGGAGTAATAGAGCGGGGTGGATTGTTTTGAAATTGTTATTTTTATTCCTTTAATGTTTTTAAATATGCGTGGATATTTCATGAGTGTGGACGCCACAATAGAGTGGTGTGTGTTTATTGGAGTGTATGACTTTGTTTAATTTCCTTTTTCTTTTGTGTTTAAATCAATTTTTTCATGGTCTGGGTGAGAGGGGAGAGAACTGGTGAAGGCTGAAGGACGTCAGAACAGGATGTCAAATGAGCTAAGTAGTTCGATCACATTTGTATGGATTATCAATGGCTTCTCTTACAAGTAGGTTACATTGTTGTGTAAATTTTTTTGCATTGTGGACAAGATTCTCTGAGGAATTATGATTGTAGCTAAGGGGCTACACAACCCTGACTGTATTTAAATGTTAGATTAGACCACTACTAGAATATTAATTAGCCAGACATTAAAGGTACACAAAATGGCGGACACTCCATTAACTGAGAGGGGACAGTGATACCAAGTTCAATAATCACTTTAATAGTAACGTCAAACATACATGTTATATCTCCTGTTACTAGTAGAATGTCAGTGCAACAATGTCAGAGGTAATGATAGTCCTGAACTACTAGTACTCGACCGTTGATGCTCTGAATGGAGTGAGAAGGAGTGAACAGCACAGGGAAAGCAAGATGGCGGATGGAGACGATATTCTCTCGAGCTCCTACTCCAGAGAGCTGCAGACAAACGTGGGATAATCCTGTCGTCGCTGGTGAGGAGGGTCTCGTACGGACCTGGTTCCTGTATTCCAAGCGCCCGATGGCAGGATTAATAGCTAATATTCCAAACGCCCGTTGGCATGGTTGCTAGCTAGTTAGCCCTTGTATGCTAAGGCTAACCCGCATATAGCCCGTAATAGGTAGTTGAATCCAGAATGCCGCTGGGTTCAGCTAGAAGTCTCTCAACGTTACTTCACTTCGCTCGAACAAGTCACTCTACTTTGCCAATAGTGGCTCGACAATATTATGGTGGTATCTAATTAGCTGTACAGCTGTCTATCAAGATACGTTGCTTGCCGTCTGTTTACTGCTGCACCAAAACGTTTCTTCTCTCACACTCTGCCCGGGCATGTCCTAAGAACCCTTGCGCATGCGCTCACGCTGTCTACAGGTGCATGCGCGCGCGCCTACGGCGTTAAGAATGGAACATATACAAAGAAGCAAATGATAAATACTGTTAGGTAATAGACAACGGGAGAATATATATCTTATATATATAAACAATATATAAGGTATACAAAATAATAAACTCAGACTTTATGTGTTAATCTGGACCTTCAGAACAGCCGCGCCCTAATTAGTCGGAACCTAATTAGCAAATTAAATTTGGGGCACAGATTAATATCAAAGGTCAAGTCAATTTCTCCATAATGGGCTATGGGGAGTTGGAAGTAATCTATAAAGTCGATGGGTTATCGTCATCGTCAGGGGGGTCAGGGAACGCAGGAAGCTCTATCAACTTAGCTACTGGTCTGGTATAAGTCCGCCCTTGGACGATGACCTCTGCCGCTCTGCCCTTCCCATCCGAACCATTGATTACTCGGCTCACACGGCCGGCTGGCCACGTAGCTCGGGGTAGTGACTGGTCTATGATCATCACGACGGTCCCCACGGTCAGGTTGTTCCTGTCTTTCACCCATTTCTGGAGGGCTTGAAGGGAGGGTAAGTAGTGTAGGAGGAAGCGGGCCCAAAACTCGTCGGCCAGTACTTGGCTGTGTCTTCACATTCTCCGTCCGCTCATCTCGTCCTGTCTGTACACAGTCTGAGGAAGGGCAGGGTCCAGCCGCACAAATCAAGAGGTAGTTTGGGGTGATGGGGTCGACGTCAGTTACGTCGCTCGAAACGTAGCCGAGGGGCTTGGAGTTCAGAACTCCCTCAATCTCGGTGAGGACCGTAGCTAGGACTTCATCACCCACTGTCTGGGCTCCAAGTACAGTGTACATAGCAGTCTTTATTGATCGGACCTCTCTCTCCCACGTTCCACCGAAATAGGGAGCATTCGGTGGATTGAACTGGAAGGTGATCTGAGCCGGAGCGAGGCGGGTCTTGAGTTCTTCACCCATGTTCAGGAAGCTCGCTCTCAGTTCCGTGTCTCCTCCTCGGAAATTTGTCCCTTGGTCTGACAATAGCACTGAGGGGTTCCCTCTCCTCTCTTGGAACCTCCGGAATGACATGAGGAACGAGTCTGTACTCATCGACTGGAGGAGCTCAATGTGGACAGCTCTGGTGGTCATGCATTTATACACGATGCCCCACCTCTTCTTTGTTCCTCTTCCTTTCTTGACATTGAATGGGCCGAAGCAGTCCACGCCCGTGGAATGGAAGGCCCGCTCGCCGACTCGGAGGCGGCAGGGAGGCAGGTCTGCCATCTTCGGGATAATGGGCTGTGCCCTCCACTTGCGACAGGTCGGGCAAGTTCGTTGGAATCGGCGTACAGCTTCTCTCCCTTGGAGTATCCAGAAGCGCCGTCGGATCTCCGCAAAGACTCGCTCGGTCCCCGCGTGGCACACCACCTCGTCGTATTTCTGAATGATCCGGTCGGTTACTCTGTGTCGGCTGCTTAGGACGATGGGATGCTTAACATCATCGGCCAAGTCCGGGGCCCGTCTCAACCGACCACCCACCCTGATGAGGCCCTGGGCGTCGATTTCTGGGGCTAAGGTGAGGAGTCGACTGTCTGAGGGGACTGGCTTTGCCCTTATCAAACACTCCATTTCCTCTGGGAAAGAGTCTCTCTGCGCCCTCTGCAGCACAGGCAGATGCACTGAGGTCTGTGGTGGGAGGGAGCTCCGGGTGGTGCCATAGGAATGTCCTTTTCTGGGCACTCTCCAGAGTTTGACAGTCGTCTAGGTCCGGGCCCGTTGGAGCCGGGGCTTGACTCAGCCCGCAGAACATGGACTTTTTTATTTCTGACTCGTCTTGGTTCGCATCCCGCGGTGTTGAGATAGGCCACTTCTCCTCCGGGTGTCTGAGGAATTCTGGGCCATCACTGTATGAGTTAGGACGGGTGAGGTCGGCTAGGGACATCCCCCGTGTGATGACATCCGCTGGGTTCTGCTTGGTGTCAACATATCTCCAACATTCCGCTCCTACCAGGTCTTGGATTTCGGATACTCGGACTCCTACGAAAACTTTGTACCGACAGGAGGCGGACTGGATCCAGGTGATAAACGGTCATGGAGTCTGACCATAGGATGATCTCACGCACCGGTATGGTGAGTTCACTTTGCACCATTTTGGCGAGTTGCGCGCCTACCAGAGCTGCGCAGAGCTCTAGTTGCGGGATCGACTGCTGCTTGCGGGGAGCGATCCTCGAGCGGGTCAGGACGAAGGCTACGTGGACTTCTCCTCCCTCTTCTCGAGCTCTCAGGTAGGCCACTGATCCGTACGCCACTTCAGAGGCATCGCTGAAGATGTGCAGGTCTATCTGACACGTCTCCAGTCGCACGGTAGGGGGGAAGTAACTCCGCGGGATGGCAACCTCGTGAAGTAAGACAAGTTCATCCTCCCACTCTCTCCATGTGGTCGCTAGGTGCTCGGGTATGGGGTCATCCCAGCCCTGCTCCTTGGCCCACAATTCTCTCACCAGCATCTTTGCTCGGGTGGTGTAGGGAGGATGCACCCCATTGGGTCGTACTGGCTGGCGAGTGTTCGGTACACACTCCGCCGAGTGGTCAGTGTAGTCGTGGACGTCTCCTGGTCCGTCCTCAGAGGTGTGTGTCGGTAGTGAAGCGAGTCCGTCTTAAAGCGCCAGACGAGGCCCAGAGTCATCTCTAGCTAGCGGCCTTAGTCTCTGGAGGGAGGTGCCGGAGAACTTGAGGGTCGCTACTGGCCCACTGTCAGAGGTCGAATCCACCTTTGGCTAACGAAGCCCGTAGCTTCATTAGGATGCTCTCTGCTTCTTCTGGCGTGGATACGCTCTGTAGACAGTTGTCCACGTAGAAACTTTGTTCAACGCTGTGTCGGACATCATCGTCAGCTCCGGGGTCTTCGGCCACGTGCTTCTGTAACACGAACGTGGCGCAGCACGGGCTGCAGGTGGTGCCGAAGGGGAGTACCTCTCATTGGTATATCGAGGGTTGTTCGTCGTCGAGCCTCTCCCTCCACAGAAACCTCAGTAAAGGCTTGTCTTCCTCCATCAGTCGAACTTGTAGGAACATCCCCTTGATGTCGCCGCTGATGGCCACTTTGTCCTGACGAAAGCGTATCAGGACGCCGAGGAGGGAGGGTCCAAGTGTAGGACCGGGCAGGAGTAGGTTATTCAGATTCTGCTGTCCAATCTGATGACTGCAATTGAACACAATGCGGTTCTTTCCGTTGTGGGTGACCTTGTGGTGGGGCACGTACCAGGACTCTGTCGTCCCTTCTGCCTCGTGGTCATCTATTTTCTTTATGTGGCCGGCCGTTACCAGCTTCTCGATCTCGGCGCGATAGATCGCCGCTTGTGGGGGGTTCTTGGCGAGGCGCCGCTCGGTGCTCTGTAGGTAGTGGTGCGTCGCTCCCTTAGGCACGTGCAGAGTGGGCATCTCTTCTCGCCTCAAGAGTGGGGTCGCGTATCTTAGCACTCCGTCGACCTCGACCCTAGTAGTCTTCTGCTCTAGTAGAGTGATGGCATACTTGTCCTCCTTGGACCGAACCATCTTGCGTTCGTTCTTGAATGGCAGCGCATCTAGTGTCCATAACCTCTCAACGTGCTGTAGGAGAGTGGGGTCTGTGTCGCTCGCCTTGGTGTAAAGGCAGCGTGTGGACGTTGGTCGGCTGGAAGGCCCGGAGAGGGGGCCCTGGAGCGTCCACCCCAGCCGGGTCTTAACCGTGGCTGGGCATCCTCTGGGTTCGATGTGGACCGCATCAGTAGGGACAATGAGGTCCGCGTGGTCGGAGCCAATGAGTAGGGTCGGTGTAGCGCCGCTGATAGGCGGTATGGGCAGTTGGCGTAGGTGGTCGTACTTTTCCCTCAGCTGTGGGATGGGGTAATCGTAGCGTGACAAACCTATGTCGTAGCTCGTGAACGCCTTGCTGATTGCGTACCGCTTCTCGGGCTGGTCGATCGCTGCAATGGTGAACGAGACGTTTTCACCTTTGATTGTCTTTAAGTCTCGACAAATGGTACAGAGGGTCATGGTCTCCTCTGGGCCCCGCAGTTCCAATTGAGTCGCGGCGGAGGCGAGGAGGAGTGTCTTCTCCGACCTTGTCCCTGTGACTGAGGAGTACTTGTACCACTTTGAGGAGCACTCTGGAGCTCCCACTCTTCGTGGGGTCGATGTAGAGTACTTCTGCTCTCGAGTTGCTTTGTGGAGCTGGGTTTCGCTTGTTGCTCTCGTGCAGTGCTTCGAGGTGAGCGCCGTCACACTTGCCACACTTCTTCTTAAGGCGGCATTCTGCTGCCATGTGGCCGTGCGCGCAGCGGCGGTTAGCTTTAATCCACTGACTTACTTCGGCGGTGGTCAGTTTCTTGAATGCGTCGCACTGTGACAGCCAGTGTTCGCTGTCGCAGTATTGACATGCGATCTTCCATTTCCCCTTGGCGGGGGGGTTGTGGCTCTTCTGCCGTGACACCGACTCGGCCTGGTGCATCACTGTGATGGGCCTGCTTTGGTCTTTAAACCTCCTCGGTCCCTCTTTAAAGTTCGAGCCACCCCATGCGAAGGTGTCAATCCTTAGGCTGCTAACCTCCCTGGCTAGGAAGTCGGCAAGATCCAACAGTGACTGTTCTGGGGCATTCGGGTCACGGTAGTTTCGTTGCCGCCGAAAACATTTCTTGGCAGAATGGGGGGAGCTTTAATATGCGCTCCACGTTGGAGTTGGCGTACAGCTCGTACATCCCCTTCTCTCGTTGGGACCCGAGCATCCCTACTAGGGACTGTACCTTGACGGATAAGTCATCCAGGGCTCGGTTGTCTTTAGCTGGGGGGAGGCGTTCGATCTCACGTATCTCCTGAATGACATAATCCCACGTACGTCCGTAACGTCCGTCGAAGGCAGCTAGGGCGTCAGAATAGGGAGATTGTGAATTGGAGTATGCCAGCGCAATGTTGTGCGCTCTAGTTACCTTGAGATGCTTAAGGAGAATGGCATACTTGTATGGCTCGTCCTGTACTCCTGACATGATTGTCTCTAGGCACATACGCAGCTCGGTATACTGCGCTCGGTCTTCTCTTGTGAAGTCTGGGAATATGGGGGTCCCAATGTAGGGTGCCATAGATGGCTGTGACACTGACACATGCGGGGGGAGAGGCATCCTCGGCGAGTCTCCCGGTACGTTGGGTCGTTGGTTCGTGCTGGGCGGGAACCAGGGGCTGGGTTGCCAGACGCTAGTCTTCAGTGCTGTCTGGTGCTCGAACTCTCCCCTGGGGCGTGTTGGGGGTTCATGACGCAGCGTGTCGTGACTGAGCCCGGGGCTGCGCTGAGCCTCCTGGTCTGAGATGGAGTAGTGCGGGTGGGCTTTCTGTCCTCCCTCGTCCTCAGTCAGGCTTTGTAGTCGCTCGGCTAGCTGCTCTGCAACGTAGGCAGGTTCTTCCCTTAGGCGGGTTCCCGTGTAGCTTCGTCGGGTCGGTGAGGGTGCCCTCGACCCTTGGCGTGATGATCTCCGGGAGCTCCGGGTGGAAGAATGGGGAGTTACATTCTGGAGTGCTTGCGCCATCATTTGGGCTTGTAGGCGGTCTCGCTCCATGTTTTCTTCAGCCTGGAGGCGCCTCTCTTCCAGTCTGAGATCAGCCTGGAGGCGTCTCTCTTCCAGTCTGAGATGTTCGCGCTCACTCTCTCGTTGCGCCTGGAGGCGGTCCCTTTCGGCCGAGGCAGTTATCGTGGCGATCAGGACTTGCGCTAGCCTCCTATCGGCTCCGCTTGGGGATGACACTGATGATGGTGATTCGGAGCTGACTGGGCTTGGCGGTGACCTGGTCTTCTCACGCGCTCCGAGGTCCATCTCGGAGGCACGGTACTCTGTCTTCTCCCGCGCTCCGAGGTCCATTTCGGGGGCGCGGTACTCTGTCTTCTCCCGCGCTCCGAGGTCCATCTCGGGGGCGCGGTGCTCTGTGGGTATAGTCAAGTCATGCCTCGCTTGTCCCCCCCTGTAAGCTAAGTTAGTTTCACTTAAACTAGCTTGGGTCTCTACATCTAGGGTTGACTCCTCTGTAAGGTTGGGCATGCTTGAGCTACTAAGGTTATCCCTGCTTAGCATCCTCTTGGATAAGCTATGAGGTAAATCTACAGCGTAGCCCTCCAAGTAGGGAGGGGGCTGACGCTGGCGCCTAGGGCGCGCTAATGGGGGAGATCTGGTTGGAGAGTGTCTGCCGCTGGCCATATTATCACTAATATTATCACTAATACCCTCCGGCTCGAAGGACCAATTGTAGCTAAGGGGCTACACAACCCTGACTGTATTTAAATGTTAGATTAGACCACTACTAGAATATTAATTAGCCAGACATTAAAGGTACACAAAATGGCGGACACTCCATTAACTGAGAGGGGACAGTGATACCAAGTTCAATAATCACTTTAATAGTAACGTCAAACATACATGTTATATATATATCGCAGATCTCCTGTTACTAGTAGAATGTCAGTGCAACAATGTCAGAGGTAATGATAGTCCTGAACTACTAGTACTCGACCGTTGATGCTCTGAATGGAGTGAGAAGGAGTGAATAGCACGGGGAAAGCAAGATGGCGGATGGAGACGATATTCTCTGGAGCTCCTACTCCAGAGAGCTGCAGACAAACGTGGGATAATCCTGTCGTCGCTGGTGAGGAGGGTCTGGTACGGACCTGGTTCCTGTATTCCAAGCACCCGATAGCAGGATTAATAGCTAATATTCCAAACGCCCGTTGGCATGGTTGCTAGCAAGTTAGCCCTTGTATGCTAAGGCTAACCCGCATATAGCCCGTAATAGGTAGTTGAATCCAGAACGCCGCTGGGTTCAGCTAGAAGTCTCTCAACGTTACTTCACTTCGCTCGAACAAGTCACTCTACTTTGCCAATAGTGGCTCGACAATATTATGGTGGTATCTAATTAGCTGTACAGCTGTCTATCAAGATACATTCCTTGCCGTCTGTTTACTTCTGCACAAAAACGTTTCTTCTCTCACACACTCTGCCCGGGCATGTCCTAAGAACCCTTGCGCATGCGCTCACGCTGTCTACAGGTGCATGCGCATGCGCCTACGGCGTTAAGAATGGAACATATACAAAGAAGCGAATGATAAATACTGTTAGGTAATAGACGACAGGAGAATATATATCTTATATATATAAACAATATATATGGTATACAAAATAATAAACTCAGACTTTATGTGTTAATCTGGACCTTCAGAACAATGATGTTTGGTTGGACTGTAGGGAACAGGGAAATGACTGAACAGATACTGATGGTCTTTGTTTTGTGCACATGTGATTTGATAGAAGGCACAGACAAAGGGCGGATAGATTAACACAACGCAGGGTAAGGACATACACATAGATAGATTAGGGTCAAAGTGAGGATAGATAGTGAAAAGAAAAAATATTTTTTTTGGGTGTCTGCTTTCCCCGCCCGAACTGAAGCTGTGGAGGCCAAGGTGGTAAGGTTATGACCGTTGGGTGGTCATAAAGGGGGGAGGATAGATGAGAAGACCAATTGATGAATTATGCAGAATGTGATTGAACTATTTTTAAGAAAGAATTAGCAGGAAGAAAAAATTTATGTAAAGTGCAAAATTGTGATACTAATGTATGTTTTCTCTCAACCAGATCATCTAAGGTGTTGGAACAAACTTTTCTGTAAATTAAGAATACTGGGTGTTAAATGTGTGATTTTTAGATTAAATTTATTTTTTATTGTTTTCAGCATATTCAAAGTTTTTGTTTAAAAGGAAAAAGTAGGCCTCTGGCTATGAGCCCAGAGGAACAAAGCCCAATGATAGTAGGTGGTAAACACTGGATCATGAGGGCAGAGTAGGTTAATTGGGGATCTGGATGAATGGGTCATTTGGATTCCCCGAGAGGGGGCCATAGTCAGGGTAAGTGTGGGGGAAAAATGAAGAAAACAGGAAGATCAGAGTTGATGATATGTACAAAGAATAATGAATATGAATGATGAAGAATTAGAAATTGAGAAAAATTGGAAAAATGTATTATTTTAATTTTAAAAATGAAAAATGTTGTATGGTTATGTATAGAAATCAAGTCAATGTACTGGTTATGACAATATTAATTGTCAAAGTGAGGATTGTGGTAACATTGACTGTATTTCAAAATCCATATGTCTATAATTAGAAAAACCATATGCAAAACACTGGTGTTCTCAAAGGGGGATACTAGCGTGACAGAAACTGTTTGAGTCCACATGAAACCCCTGCTGGTGTTGAAACTGTATTTAGACAGCCATTCTCAACCCCCACACAAGCAAATGTGGTCAACCACTAGAAACAAAGGAACTCGAAAGTCACACCCCACAGATGGAACAGTCACTCACCCCACTCTAAACAAGATGTATTCTTGTTAGCAGATTTCAGAGACCAGATAACCAGCTCTGATAGAATGTAAAGACTGTATGTAAATGTACCCCACTAGAAACAAAGGAATTGAAATGTTACACCCAGCGCCTAACAGATTACAGGCAGAGAAACACAGACCCAACTTGCTTTTGCTAAGAGTTCATGGAAACTAATTCACAAACAAGTTATCTATTAATCAACTGTTTAGTATCAAAATGCACGCAAAAGAGTAGAAACTGTGATAATATATTATATATTTGGGTAAAATGTTTAAATAGGAGATGCCTCTGTGGAAGAAAGCCACAGACCCCCTGGACTGAGAAAGACCTGAGCAGCAAAGGAGGGGGGGCAAAAGCAGACCCCTCTGTTTACTAAAGGACAACACCCGACGAGCAGCAAAGGAGGGGGGGGGGGGCAGCCATCCCCCACACAGGAAAACAGGGGGGGCGGACCGCCACCCAGAAGACAAACCTAATTGGACCAAACGTATTATTAGAATATGCTAGGATTGGTGGAAATTATAGTATTTAAGAGCGAACACAGTGTTAAATCAGGAGGCCAGACAACCAGGTCTGCGCCTCCAACCGCTCCCATCCAGACTGCTGATTATACGTGAGTAAATCATGGGAAACACCAATTGTTGTTTAGGTTAGAGTAATGTACAGATCCCTGATCTGTAAACCAGATTTACTCATGTGTAATGCTTACAGTAGATTCTATTTTATTTATGTTAACATGACTGTGTATGTACATGCGGGGTTTGATGTGCAAACCTTATTAATCCTTTGTACAAACATGTGTTAATGTACTCTAAATGATGCTTGTATGTGAAAAGCAACCTTCAAATTCACTCTGAGCCCCGAGGCAAAATAAATAATGAGTTTGAACCATAGTTCCTCTTTGCCTGGCCTAAACAGTTATTTTCTCCACTCAGTGGAGAAAGACCATTTGAATCATTGATGACCTTCTTCCTTTTCCAGATAGCAATCGCATTGTACTGCAAATCATCTTAGATATTGATTAGAATATACCACACTACCTTAATGATTAATTATCACCCTTTCAATTTTAAATACTATGCTAGCTTATCTTCCTTGGGGGTCTTGGTACTTCTCTAGAACTTTCTCTGGAAATTCAACACCTTGCTACTTTCTGACAAGGGGTTTTGTGACACAATGTCTAATTCGATTGATACCTTCATACTCACCAATAGATCTGATTCAATATCTCATTCACTGTTTTAAAAGTGGTTCTGTGTGGTGAAATTATTTCCCATGTATCCCATGCGAACAAAACCCAGTGGAAACAGTTGCAAGACCTTACAGATATTATTCTTCAGCTTGATGGCGAATATGCCACAGATCCTTCTCCTTAACTATATAAAAAGAAACTAGAGTTACAGTCTGAATTCGATCTATTATCCACGAGGAAAGCTGAACGTTTGCTGTTCCACTCCTGTGGTCTATCGTGTGAGTATGGAGACAAAACAGTCGGCTGCACATCAGCTCAAGCGCAGAGCAGCCTCCAGGCTGATTCCACAGATAAGGGATAGCTCTAACAACATGGTCTCCAAGCTTCAAGACATTAACAAGGTATTTGAATCGTTCTACTCCTCTCTCTACACATCTGAACCTCCTCCCGACAGAATATCTATGGATAATCTTTTAAATGGCTTAGAATTTCTGTCTATAGACCCGGAGCTGTCTAAGGATTTAGACAGACCATTGGACATTAACGAGATCAAAGAGGCTATCAATTCTATGCAGAGTGGCAAGACACAAAGTCCGGATGGCTATGGGGCGGGGTTTTATAAGAAGTTTTGTGGCAAGCTCGCTCTACTTCTTATAGAAATGTTTACAGAGTCCTTGAGGAATGGGTCGCTGCCACATACACTCGTCACTCTCCCAAGCAATCATTTCCCTCTTACTTAAAAAGGACAAAGACCCCACAGATGTCCAATCTCATTAATTAATAACAATGGAAAAATTATCGCTAAGGTGATTATTTCTGAAGACCAGACTGGCTTCATCAAAGGTCACCACTCCTTTTCCAATATTCGTAGAATCTTGTTATTCACACTTCAGGTCATTCTCTCCCTCCTGAGGTAATTATATCTCTAGATGTGGGGATGCAGAGAAGGCCTTTGACTGCGTGGAGTGGGAGTACTTGTTCACAACTCTGCAGAAATGTGGGTTTGGTGACATATTCATTTCATGGGTCAGGCTGCTCTACCCCGCCCCCTTAGCTTGTGTTACTACCAACTCTATACATTCTCCTTATTTCCCACTCTCTAGAGGGACACGCCAAGGTTCTCCATTGTTGTTTGCTGTCGCGGCCGAACCTCTCTCCATCACAGAATCTAACACAGGGTTTCTCTATGGACCACAATGGAAACAAGCCTTGGCTTTATTGTGTTTTATCCATTTTTGACCAGCGTGTTGACACTGTTATTGTTAGTTTTGTCAAATGTTTCTCCTACGATTGTGTCAAAATAAAGTATTCAATCAATTCCCTTTACGCTGATGACCTTCTGCTTTATTTGACACATCATATAACCTCCATCCCTCACATTGAATCTATTTTGAGACAGTTTAGCTCCTTCTCAGGCTATAAGCTGAATTTTCATAAAAGTGAATGCTTCCCTATCAACAACCCAGCCTTACAAAGGTCTGGTGGTCTTGCACTTCCTAATTTTATGCACTATTATTGGTCTGCCAACATCCATAAACTTATCTTTTGGCTGAAAACCCCTGAAATGGACTGGTGTAGCTTAGAAGCACAATCATGTTATTCCTCCTCCCTGACAGCCCTGGTTTACTCTTCTCTCCCTCACTCTCCTCCCAGACACTCCGCAAACCCTGTTGTTCTGTCCACTTTAAAGATTTTGATACAGTTTTGTCATCATTTTAAACTCCGTTCAGCATCTGTCTTGGGGGCTATTGGTATTAACCAGCTGTTTGTTCCCTCCACTCTGGACTCAGACTGGGAATAAACAGTTTCAAATATCTGCATGATGGTGACACTCCAGTTTTAACTCCTTATGTCTTCAATTTGGTCTTCCACGTTCAGATCTATTTTGCTATCTTCAGATCCGTCATTTCGTACGTGCACAATTTGACTCATTCGCTACCCCCCCTCAACAATCAATCTGGGAGAGACTCTTTGACCCATCACAAACCAAAAAGGGCTTATATCTGATATTTATCAAAATACTATGTGTTTGATTAAAGACAATGGTGCTAAGACGAGATCCAGGTGGGAGGAGGAGCTGGGGTGGAACTGACAGAGTGGTGGTGGAGGGGAACACTGGATAGGGTGAACTCTTCCTCCCCTTGCACTCGACTCAGTTTAATACAACTGAAGGTGTTTCACAGAGTACTCTACAGCAAAGCGAGACTGGCTGAAATCTACCCAGACTCCAATTCCAACTGTGACCGCTGTAGTAGTTCACAAACTGATCTCTCTCACATCTTTTGATCCTGCCCAGGTCTTAGACCGTTTTGGTCTTCAATATTTTATTTGATTGCTTTCGACAGTCCTGAATACTACTGCCCTGTCCACTATTGGCCATTTTCGGAGTATCGGCTGAGCCTCTTCCTATTATGGGTAGAGATTATATAAATATATATATATTAAGGCTTTCAAAGTGAACGCGCTATTAACGCGTTAACACATGATTCTATTAACGGCACTATTTTTTTTAACTTACAATTAACTTTTTCGAAAATACATTTTTTTTTTTATTTTTTTTTTTTTACTTTCTTTTTTTACTAGATTTCACTCACGTGTATTATTGATACTCTCATTGATACTATGTTTGTTTCTGACTCAAAGTGTGTGTGTGTGTGTGTGTGTGTGTGTGTGTGTGTGTGTGTGTGTGTGTGTGTGTGTGTGTGTGTGTGTGTGTGTGTGTGTGTGTGTGTGAGAGAGAGATAGAGAGAGAGGGGGGGTGAGAGAGATGAGGAAGGGGCAAGAGAGAAAGAGAGCTGGGAGAGTGTGTGTGTGTGAGAGAGAGAGGGGGGGGGCGGGGTGTGAGTCCTCAGCCCTTGTGTGGGTGAATGTAACAAGTTCCCAAGGATGCGGGAACTACAGGTGCGGCGGGTGCTCCAGCACCCCCTCCTGGCGGGGAGTGTAACTGCAGCGTCAGAAGATTTACAAAAAAAATAAAAAAAATAATACAAAACTTTTATTTTTTTAGTTAGCATTTGAGTGTAAGCAGTCTAAAACATGTGTTTTTTTTTTAAATTGTTAAAATCCACTATTTAATGATATTTTCTGTGTATCTGATCTGAGTCTGATCTGAGTCTGACGTGATGCACAATTGCAGCGCCGGCACAGACAGTCACACACACATCGGCGACGCCTACTACATGACGTGGATTTCGGCGCGAAGCCGCAAACGATGAGGACTTGAGGTTGAATAAACAGTAGTGTGTTTACTTGTGTCTCAGTCTCAGAAAAGAAATATCAAAAACGAATATCTGATTTTGTGAGGTTTTGTCCGCTCCCCACCCACTCGCTCCGTTCCTTTAAGGTATTTTGTTAATTAATTGCATTCCCCGCCACGCTCCGTTCCTTTAAGGTTTCTGTGAGGATTCTGTGATGATTGGTCCGTGGCCGAACGCACACTTCTAAGTCAAGTATCAATTACCATCACGCACCTGATGTGTGTTCTAATCAGCGCCCCAGTGGGCTTTATATACTCTTTTCCCCCTAATATCGAGGTTGGATCGTTTTGAATATTCCCTGCATCTGCCTTTCTTTCCCGTTGCTGTTCTCGTGAAGTATCCCTGTTACAAAGGGTCAGATTAAACCGAATATATATATTTATTGCCTGAGATCCCATGTATAATATTTGTATATCGTTTGATATCCCTTGTATATTCTTTGTACAATATACACTGAATGTCCCTTTAGTCTACAGGACAGACCATAATATTCGTTCTCCTATTGGAAGCGATCCCCTGGCGCCACTGCCTTACCCCCTAGAGCTGACTTCAAAGGTACCGACGAGATATGTCTGTACATGCCCAGCTTCTGCCCATGAATACGGCTGGCGAAATACAAATGGTACTATTTGTTCACAGCGCATATATATATGGCGCAAGTAAATGTAGAACTCTCTCTTAGTCTCTTAGTCCATTGTCCCGTTCAGTCTCGTTCAGTTCCAGTTACCCAAGCAACGTCTCACCCACTACGCAACGTGGGCAGAGCAGGGCTCGCATTGCCCCAAGATAGAGTCTCGTGTTATCCTAATACATTTGTTTAATGTATCGTTCGCTATTTATTAGTAAACCTTCATTACGAGTCAAAGACCACGTGAAGTGGGTAATTGTGCGTCTACATAGAGCACTTATAGCCGCGTGCAGATAGGATAGAGTAACGTCAAGTTCAACTGTGAACCACGGACCAACCGGAGGATTTACACCGGACCAGCAGCACCACGGAGGATTTACACCCCGCCAGCAGTGCCACTTTCCGGCAAGGATTATTATTCTTCATTCTTCACCAAGCTGCTGGAAGCAGAGAACCGTCTACACCCACTGCTGTGGGATCTACGTGCCCGTGGGGACATCACTCAAGCCCGTCTCTGTCGTACCAGAGGCACCACGGCTTTCACCTGCACGACGCGCACCCTGGGACCAGGCTGCTTTTCCCGCTGCTCCAGGGGTGATATCGCCTCCGTGAACCATTGACTTGCATAGAGCTTTGCCCCCCCCTGCTGGCTTACAACCGGTAGTACACCCCCCCTTCCCAGAATATCCCTAGATCTAATTACTTAATATTCATTATTGATTTGCCTGCACATTCTTTGCCTTATAAGCGCATCTAAAGTGAACAAAGTATATAATGTAATACTATTTTGATGTAATAAATATTCTAAATGAGTATTTGAGTGGAAACCTGTTATTGTGGAAGTGTTGTCATCTAATATACCTTTGTACGGTATTGGCCAGTAATGTACAAGACGGTAGTGATTTAATGATATCAATACTTGATTAATACAGTCAGGGAATTGTACCCCTCAGTTACAATTGGTCCTTCGAGCCGGATAATAATTAGCGTAATATTAATATAATATTAATATTGACATGGCCGATGACGAACACTCCACAAACGGTTCTCCTAAGCTAGATCGCCCGCAGCGCAGACGGCAGCCACCTCCCTATCTAGAGGCATACTCTGTCAGTCCAATACCTAGTTTTAAAGGGAAGTTAAACGCGGAAAAAGTAGAAAGTAAAATTATGTCCGACCCTAACAACCAGGCTACCCCGCCAACAGAGGCCCTAGAGGGTTCTAATGTAACTGACCAAGCTCACGGTGGGGACCAGGAGGGAACTGACACGACTTTACCCCCAGACAATACCGAAGAAATAGTCCCCGATCAGCTCCGGGAGGAAGACAACCCTAGAGAGACGCGCACCCAGGAGACGGATCTCCTCGGTACGCAACAGGAGAACGGATCTCCAACAAGTACTGCCGGGAGCCGATCGCCCCGAACGGCGTCTTCCCCCAGCGAGGCGGACAAGATGCTGGCGCAGGCACTCATCGCCACCCTGGCAGCCTCCACCGAACGCGATCGACTTCAAGCGCAACAGACGTGCGAGCGCGAACATTTCGCAGGTGAGCGAGAGCGCTTCCAGGCGCAACAAAGGAGCGAAGACGACCGAATAAGACTGGAGACCAGACGCCTCCAGACAGAAGAGAACATCGAGAGAAGCCGCGCCGACGTCGCAAATGCACAGCTCCACGCCGCCCATGCCAGCGCCAATGCCCAGCGCGACGTCGCCAACGCGCAGCGCGACATCGCCAATGCCCAGCGCGAAGCAGCGCGCGACGCAGCCCATGCCCGGCGCGAGGCAGAGCGCGACCGGCTGCAGGCGGAGCTGATGGACAAACTGGTTGCCATGGTGACACCCCCTCACTCCGCACGGAGCTCCCAGAGATCGTCAAGACATGGGTCTAGGACACATTCCCCTACCCGACAAAGCGACCCGGGACCCCGCCTACAGGAGGATCCTGTCCACGTCTCCGAACCCCCTCCCCGGCCGGTCCATACGAGACCTAGCAACCGGGAAGAACCGGACCACGCCGAGAGACTGAACAGAAGACTCCAGGTCCTAGCAGAGGGAGAGGAGGAGGAGGAGGAGGAGTGTCAAGCCGACCAGCAGCAACGTACTCTGGCCCAGGAGGCCCAGTACAGCCCCGACCAGCAGCAACCTACTCAGGACCAGGAGGTCCAGTACAGCCCAGAAGTCAGCCCCGAGGCCCTGCGTTACAAACCCCCGACTCAACTCACGGGTGAGTTTGACGCACCGTCAGCCCCGAGGAACAGCACCTGGGTACCCGACCTTCGGTACCCACCAAGCACCAGCCCAAGACGACACGCAAGAGGAGACTCGCCTAGGAGGCCTCTCCCCCAACGCTCACCGATGTGCCAGTCATCCATGACATCATACATTGCCACGCCGTCATTTCCCGACTTCGCCTATGAGAGTCGAGCACAGTACACGGAGCTCCGGATGTGCCTAGAGACAATGATGGTGGATGTCGCTGATGAACGCCACAAGTATGCAATATTACTGAAGCACCTGAAAGTACCGCGAGCGCACAATATAGCGCTGGCCTATGCCACCTCTTCGACACCATACACAGCGGCCCTAGCGGCGCTGGACCAGAGATATGGACGTATATGGGATTACGTAATAGAAGAGATAAGGCATATTGACCGCTTACCCCCAGCAACAGACAATCGCTCACTAGACGACCTGTCAATCAAAGTGCAGTCCCTGGTAGGGATGCTGGGAGCGCAACGGGAAAAGGGCATGCATGAGCTATACGCCAACTCTAACGTCGAGAGGATTTTAGAGAAGCTGCCACCCGCAAGACAAGAGCGTTTTAGGCGGCAGAGAGACCACCGGGATCCTAACGGCCCCGAACCATCCCTCCTTGATCTAGCCGACTTCCTGGCGAGAGAAGTCAGCAGCTTACGACTGGATACGTTCGGGCGGAGCACGCCAAGCTCCAGAGAGGGACCCAGGAGAATAAACGATGGAAGAAGATCGGTGACGGTTATGCACCAAGCCGAATCAGTACCGCAGCACCAGAACCACAACACCCCCTCGACGAAAGAGGACCAGTGGAAGATTGAGTGCCAGTACTGTGAGGGAGAACATCGGCTCTATCAGTGCGAAGATTTCAAGAAGCTGACCACGGATGATGTGAGCCAGTGGGTCAAGGACCACCGCTGCGCGCGCAGCCACCTAGCAGCTGAGTGCCGCTTGAAAAAGAAGTGCAGCAGGTGCGGTGGCACCCACCTGGAGGTCCTGCATGACATCAACAAGCGTCAGCCAGGACAACCGAGTGGGCCCGTCGCGGTAATGTACCATGCCGAGGCGGTGGCACCAGAACCAAAGTTCCACCAGACCGCTCCCTGGTGTCCCGACTGCTACGGCAGACACTGGGAGTCAAGGTGCGACTCGTGCCATATAGAGTCTACGTCACCACCCGAGACAGGAGTGCTCCACATAGACCCCCAGCATAGCGGGACCCCCCGTGTGCTCCTCAAAGTGGTCAGGGTGCTCCTGAGCCACGAGGACAAAGTCATGGACACTTACGCCGTCCTTGATGACGGGTCAGAGAAGACCCTTCTGCTCGCGTCCGCTGCGGCCCAGCTGGGACTGCGGGGGAGCGAGAACCAAATGACGATTCGGACAATAAGAAGAGATTTAAAGACGATAAAGGGCGAGAATGTCTCCTTCACTATCGCAGCAAGCGGGCAGCCAGAGCGACGGTATAGGATTACAAATGCTTTCACCAGCCAAGAAATAGGACTATCACAGTACACCTACCCCATCCCACAGCTGATGGATAAATATGTGCACCTGCGTCAACTACCTATCCCGCTCATAGACGGCGCCACCCCGACCCTGCTGATAGGCTCCGACCATGCAGACCTCATCGTCCCGATAGACCGGGTCCATACCGGAACCCGAGGCTGTCCTGCAGCAGTCGAGACCCGCCTAGGGTGGACACTACAAGGCCCCCTCGCTAAATCTATCAACCGAACAGCAGCCACTAGCTGCCTCCACTCCAGAGCGACAGAAGAAGACACTGGCCTCTCCCCCGTACAGCAGAGGCTATTGACATTAAGCGAGAGGCCCGTGAGAGAACCGTGGGTACCAGAGGGAGTTCGGAACTCCACCCCCCTCAGCTGCGCTTCAGACGTAGCTGACCTCGAACCCAGCACCCCAAGCGACTCCTTGACGGGGCGGCCGGGACCGGCCCCTCCTCACACGGGGTACAGAGCGAACAAGAGAAACAGACGGAGGAGGAGAAAGCACAGCCAAGCACAGATCAAAGTAGTCTCCGGCCCGCTTCCTCCTAAGCCCCCCTTCATCCCGTCCAGTCGTCATGACCATAGACCAGTCACCACCCCGAGCTGCGTGGCCGGCCGGCCGCGTAAGCAAAGTGACCACCGGTGCCGACGGAAAGGTCAGAGTGGCAGAAGCGCTCGGCCAAGGGCGGATCTACAACCGACCCGTGGCGAGGCTGATAAGAGTCGCCAAGGCTCCCCGACTCGCCTAATGACGACCATGACCCATGACTTTGTGAACTGCCCGACCCCTCACAGACATTGAGTAGTGGACAGTGCGGTTAATCTGTCTCTGCTTAGCTAATTAGGTGGGACTAATTAGGGGGCGGCTGTTACAAAGGGTCAGATTAAACCGAATATATATATTTATTGCCTGAGATCCCATGTATAATATTTGTATATCATTTGATATCCCTTGTATATTCTTTGTACAATATACACTGAATGTCCCTTTAGTCTACAGGACAGACCATAATATTCGTTCTCCTATTGGAAGCGATCCCCTGGCGCCACTGCCTTACCCCCTAGAGCTGACTTCAAAGGTACCGACGAGATATGTCTGTACATGCCCAGCTTCTGCCCATGAATACGGCTTGTCCATTGTCCCGTTCAGTCTCGTTCAGTTCCAGTTACCCAAGCAACGTCTCACCCACTACGCAACGTGGGCAGAGCAGGGCTCGCATTGCCCCAAGATAGAGTCTCGTGTTATCCTAATACATTTGTTTAATGTATCGTTCGCTATTCATTAGTAAACCTTCATTACGAGTCAAAGACCACGTGAAGTGGGTAATTGTGCGTCTACATAGAGCACTTATAGCCGCGTGCAGATAGGATAGAGTAACGTCAAGTTCAACTGTGAACCACGGACCAACCGGAGGATTTACACCGGACCAGCAGCACCACGGAGGATTTACACCCCGCCAGCAGTGCCACTTTCCGGCAAGGATTATTATTCTTCATTCTTCACCAAGCTGCTGGAAGCAGAGAACCGTCTACACCAGGGGTGGCCAACCAGTCAGAGACTAAGAGCCACAAAAAAATTACTGTGGTACCACAAAGAGCCACACCATATACCAGCGTTTCTCAACCTTTTTTTTCAGTCACGGCACCCTTCATGTGTTTATAGGTCTCACCCTCTGGCCTCTGAAGTTGCTAATGTCTTTTTTATTTGGGCCTCACAGGGTTAAAAGTACCCTGTGAGACCCACGGTTGCAAAATTACAAAATCACTTTTAGCCATTTAAAAAAAAAATTATTTAAAAAATGTTAAACTATTTTACTATTTCTTTCACTATTTGGGCACTTTTACACAATTCCTGTGAGTCTATGGAACACCTAGGTTTTTTTCAAAAAAAATGCATTGTTTTGTATTTCTAATCAAGTACTAAAAACCGCATTTTTCTACCTCAAGATCTTAAGCCGTTTTGAGGCTGGGCTCCAACCACTGTGTGGCCTGGTGCCAACTGCCACATCAACTGCCACATTATTATGCAGCTGAGAAATCTCTGACATCACAGATATGCACATTTTCAGATGACTCAGTTCAGTGAGGGTGAATATTGTGAGAGGAGAATTGGAAGAATTCGCCAATATGAGAATTAGAGACATATATCCTATTAATATAAGTCCACATAGCTAAGAAACAATGGTAAACACTGAAAAAAGCCATTTATAAGATAGTTCCCCTTTAAGCACATGTATAGTCAATTGGTCCTGTTGTTCAGCCTCACAATGCTATTTGATAGTAAATGTGTTTATATGTCCCACCCTCTGGCCTCTGAAGTTGCTAATTTCTTTTTAATTTGGGCCTCACAGGGTTAACCTCTTAAGCCCGAGATATACAGTAAAAGTGTATATTTTCAGCATTATGTTTGTTTACCAATTATTTTAACTGTTATTAGTGAAATATAAGATTATAGAAATCTCAGGGCATTGAGTCGGAAACCGGCGCATATTGACAGGAGGAAGTGGCACAGCCAAAAGTGAGTGTAGTCTTTTGAAGGAAGAGACTCAGGGCTTTCAAATTTCGAAAAACTACCCTACCCAGCTCACACCAGCCCCTGTCAATCATCTGACTTCTGGATTTACTTTTTAATTTCTCTTATTTTTTGGGATCATCTCCCACAAACCTGAACGTTATTGCCATAAAACAGAACGCAGTTAGTTTCTCTACCTTTCTGTGAACGTCTTGCAAAAAACGGTGTTGCAATATGATGAAAAATGGTGGAGAAATTTACATTATAAAAAAGATGGCAGAATTCAGTACTGTATCTACAAAACCTTCTGTTTAATCATCTTCCCTTTATTCATTTGCTTAGATTTTTCAGGTCTGGTCAATTTTAGCATGGTGTTATTTACAGTCAAAGATAAATAATTTTTTTTAAATAGAATTGATATTCTCCTTTGGTTCATTACAATTTACTCAAGCCTAGTAACAGACACACTATTTCTGACACTGATCCATATATGTCCCTAGATTCAGATACCAAGAACATGCAAATGGATCATTTAAAAAAAAATTGTAAATGTTTATTCTACGTCCTTATGGAATGAGTGACATAAAAAAAAAAAGGTAAATTTTTTTTTTTTTTTTTTTTTTTTTTTATGGATGGAAGAGCCGCACATTGACGGGCAAAGAGCCGCATGCGGCTCGCGAGCCGCGGGTTGGCCACCCCTGGTCTACACCCACTGCTGTGGGATCTACGTGCCCGTGGGGACATCACTCAAGCCCGTCTCTGTCGTACCAGAGGCACCACGGCTTTCACCTGCACGACGCGCACCCTGGGACCAGGCTGCTTTCCCCGCTGCTCCAGGGGTGATATCGCCTCCGTGAACCATTGACTTGCATAGAGCTTTGCCCCCCCCTGCTGGCTTACAACCGGTAGTACACCCCCCCTTCCCAGAATATCCCTAGATCTAATTACTTAATATTCATTATTGATTTGCCTGCACATTCTTTGCCTTATAAGCGCATCTAAAGTGAACAAAGTATATAATGTAATACTATTTTGATGTAATAAATATTCTAAATGAGTATTTGAGTGGAAACCTGTTATTGTGGAAGTGTTGTCATCTAATATACCTTTGTACGGTATTGGCCAGTAATGTACAAGACGGTAGTGATTTAATGATATCAATACTTGATTAATACAGTCAGGGAATTGTACCCCTCAGTTACAATCCCTGTTGGAGAACCTGATTCCCCGTACGAAGCTACGCCTCGTTTATCTGCCCGCTTTACGCGTTGCGCTCTGGTGAGTTTTTGGAAACAGTCTTTTTTGGATCAATCGTTTTTGTGTGTTTGTGAAACACCGAAGAGATCCCGTTTTTGTTATACTGTTCTTACCTATTTTTGTTGTTGGATTTACTCTTTGGATTACCGTATTGTTTTTTCTCTGGACTCTGCTAACTGTGTGTATCACACCGAAGATCAAGTCACTTGGATATTAATTTGGATCAGTCACCTCTCTGTTATCTGTTGTGCGCTGAGCTAACTGGGATTCTCTCTCTCCCTCCGTGTTCCATCTGGAGTGTATGCTGGGGGGATCTGCAGAGCGGCTCAGACGTCACAAGCAAATTCCTCACAACACTGTCTGGGAGAATCTGCAGAGCCGCAAGACATTCTTCACATGCCAGATTCCCCGTTTGTTCTGTTTTCCACCTAATTCAATCTTGTGACTCTGAGAATAAACACGCCCTTGTTTTTGGCTAACTCTGAAAACAACTCTCTCTGTGCCGTTGCGTTTGGGGTCGGTTACAAACCATAACATTACGATCCAACCATGACGACCCCAGCCGACACAGAGAGAGCCCCTGCAGCTTGCCAGGCCTCTACTACCAGCATGGCCCCAGTCTGCTAGCTTAGCCCCGGCTGCTAGCACAGCCTCTATGTTAATGCAGCCCTTGCAGCTAGCATAGGCCCTGTAGCTAGCCATGCCCAGGCAGCTAACCCGGTCCCTCTGCTAGCCCCACTTTACGTGTAGCTTCCCCAGCTAGCATGGCCTCCACTTTGTGTGTAGCTTTCCCACAGCTAGGACTGCCCTTTCAGCTAGCTTGTGCCCAGGCGGCTAGCCCTGCCTCATCGCCTGGTCCGGCTCCCACGCCTGGCCCGGTCCAGCCTCTACGCCCGGCCCGGCCTCCACGCCTGGTCCGGCTCCCTCGCCTGGCCCAGTCGCCTGGCCCGGTCCAGCTTCTACCCCGTGCCCGGCCTCCGCCGTTGGATTCCAGTCCCCGTCTCCGGCCTCCCTCGCCGGTCCTCTGTCCCCGTGCCCGGCCTCCGCTGTCGGGCCCCTGTCCCCGTCTCCGGCCTCCCTCGCCTGTCCTCTGTCCCCGTGCCCGGCCTCCGCTGTTGGGCCCCTGTCCCCGTCTCCGGCCTCCCTCGCCGGTCCTCTGTCCCCGTCTCCGGTCCCCCTCTCCGGGCCTCTGTCTTTGTCCCCCTCTCCAGTGCCCCTGATCGCCGGCTTCCTTCGGTCCCGTCCGGGCAGGCCAGGGCCGAGTTGGGTCGCCGGGTGGCTCCCATGGAGGGGGGGGTACTGTGAGGTTTTGTCCGCTCCCCACCCACTCGCTCCGTTCCTTTAAGGTATTTTGTTAATTAATTGCATTCCCCGCCACGCTCCGTTCCTTTAAGGTTTCTGTGAGGATTCTGTGATGATTGGTCCGTGGCCGAACGCACACTTCTAAGTCAAGTATCAATTACCATCACGCACCTGATGTGTGTTCTAATCAGCGCCCCAGTGGGCTTTATATACTCTTTTCCCCCTAATATCGAGGTTGGATCGTTTTGAATATTCCCTGCATCTGCCTTTCTTTCCCGTCGCTGTCTGTTGCTCCCAGGACTCTCGTGAAGTATCCCTGTTGGAGAACCTGATTCCCCGTACGAAGCTACGCCTCGTTTATCTGCCCGCTTTACGCGTTGCGCTCTGGTGAGTTTTTGGAAACAGTCTTTTTTGGATCAATCGTTTTTGTGTGTTTGTGAAACACCGAAGAGATCCTGTTTTTGTTATACTGTTCTCACCTATTTTTGTTGTTGGATTTACTCTTTGGATTACCGTATTGTTTTTTCTCTGGACTCTGCTAACTGTGTGTATCACACCGAAGATCAAGTCACTTGGATATTAATTTGGATCAGTCACCTCTCTGTTATCTGTTGTGCGCTGAGCTAACTGGGATTCTCTCTCTCCCTCCGTGTTCCATCTGGAGTGTATGCTGGGGGGATCTGCAGAGCGGCTCAGACGTCACAAGCAAATTCCTCACAACACTGTCTGGGAGAATCTGCAGAGCCGCAAGACATTCTTCACATGCCAGATTCCCCGTTTGTTCTGTTTTCCACCTAATTCAATCTTGTGACTCTGAGAATAAACACGCCCTTGTTTTTGGCTAACTCTGAAAACAACTCTCTCTGTGCCGTTGCGTTTGGGGTCGGTTACAAACCATAACAGATTTCTATAATAATGAGCCCAAAGCCAAAGGCAAAAAAAGAAATACACTCGACTCAGACTCCGCCTCCGGAGGAGAGAACACAGACAGATGTTGTCATGAAGGAGTTTATTTCCACCACTCCTGAACGCAAGACCACCTTTGTTCTACCGTCTTCGGAATAGGTAATGTGTGTTTATTATCGCTCCTGCGGCCTGCCCAGTGCGCTGTGCTCACTTGGTTAATGTTTCAGCACAATGTTTCCCCTATTATTTCATGCACACTTTATTCATTGTTTTAAATTATTATATATTATAAATAGTTATTTTGTGCATCAATCTGTTTTGAATTTGATGCAAATTTGCAATGCATGAGGGTCATCCCTTTGTGTTAAATGGCTGCATAAAGCAAGCATTTGTTGACTCTCATGTTGATAAGGGTATTAAAACTTGGAACTTGAAAAAGATCCGTTTAAGGTAGATACATTTTTATTTTTAAATACGATTAATTTGCGATTAATCGCGAGTTAACTATGGACAATCATGCAATTAATCAGATTAATATTTTAATCGATTGACAGCACTAATATATATATATAAATTATTTGTATAGCACTTGTTTCACCAATAGCAATGTTGTTTAAAAAAATCATTATTACCATAAAATAGGTAATAGTTTGTTTCTTTACCTTTCTGTGAACGTCTAGAAATAAACCGCATCTCAATCTGATGACAAATGGCGGAGCTATTTACAAAGAAAGTAACTGTACTTACAGTAGATTTCATTCACAGTCTTTGCTGCCCTGTTACGGGCACCTGGTGGTACTATTTGGAATTCTGCCATTGAAAAGAGGAGATTTGGCCTGATCCATAAATGTATGACTTGGCCATAATAAGGTCATTTATAAGCCTGATATTCTATATTCTATGTTCATATTTCAAATTGCATGCGTCCGAATGGCAAAATTCAGTACTGTATCTAAAAAACATTTTTGAAAAAAATGTCACATCCAACCTGTCCCAGCTCCTGGAGTTGTCCTGCTACTCTGTCCATGTAGAGAGGAGCTCCAATCAACACATCATCTAACCTAGAGAGAGAGAGAGAGAGAGAGAGAGAGAGAGAGAGAGAGAGAGAGAGAGAGAGAGAGAGAGAGAGAGAGAGAGAGAGAGAGAGAGAGAGAGAGAGAGAGAGAGAGAGAGAGAGAGAGAGAGAGAGAGTCCTTCAGCAATACACTTAACCCCTAACTGCAGTGAGCAGGTTGGCACCTTGCATGGTTGCCTCTGCTGTCAGTGTTTGAATGTGTGAGTGAATGTGAGGCAGAAGTTGTAAAGGGCTTTGGATAGTATATATAGTTGTATGCTGTATACATGCTGGGGCTAGTTGAGATATGAGACTAGCTGTCAGTCTGGCTGAGAAAACTGAATGACGTCAAAACGGTTTTATGAATCGCTGGCGTTAGCATTTAAGTGTAAACAGGTTTGTAAATTAACAGATTTTAATTAGGGTTAGAAAACAGCCTCACCCATCACTGTTGATGTCAGCTACAGCGACACTGTGACCAAAGTAGGACGCCACCTAGAGGATACAACACAGAACTAAAGTTGGACACCACCTAGAGACTATATACTGTATACAGTATGTGTATGCATGCATATATATATATGTGTGTGTGTGTGTGTGTGTCAACCTGTGTCCCTGTAAATGTGTGGGAGCCTCTCAGTTGTCCACTGCTTCTACCATCATAGATCTGTACCTGGAGGGTTGGTACAGAAACATCATGAGAACATCTAGAGGCACATCTAGAAGAACATCTAGAGGACATCTAGAACATTGAGATGAACATCTAGAGGAACATCTAGAAGAATGTCTAGAGGAACATCTAGAAGAACGTCTAGAAGAACATATAGAGGTACATCTAGAAGACCATCTAGAGGAACATCTAGAAGAACATCTAGAAGAACATCTAGAGGAACATCTAGAAGAACATCTAGAGGAACATCTAGAGGAACATCTAGAAGAACATCTAGAGGAACATCTAGAAGAACATCTAGAGGTATATCTAAAGGACCATCTAGAAGAACATCTAGAGGAACATCTAGAAGAACATCTAGAGGAACATCTAGAAGAACATCTAGAGGAACATCTAGAAGAACATCTAGAGGTATATCTAAATGACCATCTAGAAGAACATCTAGACTAGAGGAACATCTAGAAGAACATCTAGAGGAATATCTAGAACATTGGAATGAACATCTAGTGGAACATCTAGAGGACCACCTCAAAGAACATCTAGAGGTACATCTAGAAGAACATCTAGAGGCACATCTAGAACATTGAGATGAACATCTAGTGGAACATCTAGAGGACCACCTCAAAGAACATCTAGAGGCACATCTAGAAGAACATATAAAGGAACATCTAGAAGAACATGTAGAGAAACATAAAGAGGAACACCTCAAATAACATCTAGAGGAACATCTACAATAACATCTAGACTCTAGAGGATGTTCGTTTACATTTGGATCACATTTGGCCTAGATTCAATTACTTGTTACAATGGAGATTTTGTGTGCAGGGTTGGAAGTTATATATGTCTTGACACACCTTCATGTAATTTAGTACACAACAACTAAACAAGCAGCTCTGCCTGTCAGAACATAGAAGATAAATATCTTACTGATCCTGCTGTGTTTCTATCATTAGGAACCCCCACCAGATAATCTGAAACATACAAGAGATAGATACTGTATAGATACATTTATTGATAAATTGATTGGTAGATAGATAGATAGATAGATAGATAGACAGACAGACAGACAGACAGACAGACAGACAGACAGACAGACAGACAGACAGACAGACAGACAGACAGACAGACAGACAGACAGACAGACAGACAGACAGACAGACAGACAGACAGACAGACAGACAGACAGACAGACAGACAGACAGACAGACAGACAGACAGACAGACAGACAGACAGACAGACAGACAGACAGACAGACAGACAGACAGACAGACAGATAGATAGATAGATAGATAGATAGATAGATAGATAGATAGATAGATAGATAGATAGATAGATAGATAGATAGATAGATAGATAGATAGATAGATAGATAGATAGATAGATAGATAGATAGATAGATAGATAGATAGATAGATAGATAGATAGATAGATAGATAGATAGATAGATAGATAGATAGATAGATAGATAGATAGATAGATAGATAGATAGATAGATAGATAGATAGATAGAGTTTAAAACCTGGTATTGAGTCTCCGATGAGTTGCCCGCTCGCAACGGAATAACCTGAAAAACACACACACACACACACACACACACACACACACACACACACACACACACACACACACACACACACACACACACACACACACACACACACACACACACACACACACACACACACACACACACACACACACACACACACACACACACACACACACACACACACACACACACACACACACACACAGGCATATTGACTTTTGATGCTGTCAACATAACAGGCTATCTAGAGGCTAACGGATATCTCCTAGAGGCTTTGGATCCATGACTTCACACATATTAAAGGTTCCATATTGTGAAAACCTCACTTCTACACTGCTTGTGCAGCACATACAGTACATCTGTGTTTCTGATGGGCCTCCTGACTCAAACTGTGAAATAACACAACCCAGGCAGATTTAGCACCAAGCCTGTATTCAGAAACTGTGCCTTTAAATTAGTTGTTTGGAGTTTTGTCTTTATGTGATGTCACATAAAAAGCTCATTGCAATGCATGGTCCTGTGAAAAACGCAGCAATAAACTTTGCTTAGACATGTTTAGGACCTATATTAACTTGTTGAAAAGGACTTACAGTATGGGACCTGTGAGTGTGTTTCAGTATGTGATCTGTGATACTGTATGCAATAGAGGTTTGTATGAACACCCTAAATTCCAATCCCACAATTCTTTGTGCCAGGTCATTTTGGGTTACAGGTCACCGAAGATTTTCCAAACAAACATCAACAAACAACAACATACTGGCCACTGAAGTATACTTTTAAACTGACAGTAGATCCTCCTGACTGCTCAGCTAGGTGACCATGCTGTCTTGAGGCCTGTGTTTTAGTTGAGCTCTGGTATCCCTTAACTGAGCTTGCCATGCCAGGCATCTATCGTGGTGTGTATTGTTTGTAAATAACTGTAACCATAACCATAACCATAACCCTAATCCTAACCCTAACCGTAACCCCAACCCAAGAGATGGATGGATGGATGGGGAGAGAGAGAGATATGTGTAGCATCCTGAATATTCTGCTAAGTATTCAGAAGTGCTGACTAACTTGTTACTTCCCCTGTGTGTATAAAGTGTGATAAACAGTGTTCCTTTTGATATCTCGCCCCCGGACTACTAATGATGCAAGGTGCTCCTCTTTCTCCGGCTTCGATATGGATCATTAACATGACATTGAAGCATCTTTCTTCCTGCCTCGAGTTGTCCTATAGTGGGATCAGTTGCAGTCGCCAGCAGGGGGCAGTGGTGGCAGGTGGAGCGGAGGAGAGAGAAGCAGCGAGCGAGAGATGATTACCTGGAGGGCGGAATGGAAGGAAGTCCTCTTTGACAGTGAACTCGGACGTGAGCGGTCGCAACAGGCGTGTGCTCTGGACGAGCCCCGTTTGAAGAGTCCCGTTGAAGAGCCCCGTTGGAGAGCAACGGGTGATAGAGAGTACTTGCTATAACACGGGTTATCCTAGAAGTACAAGCGATAGTGAAGTGTGTGAGTAAGCGATACAGAAAGAAGAACCAACGTCCATAGATAACGTGTTATCCCAGAAGTGTGAGTGGTGTATTAGCATGCTAATACACTAACGGCTATAGTGACTCAAGTATATCACCAGGCGAGCGTCGCTGAAGACCGGTGGTGCATACAGCCACGTTGCGTTAGTAGTACAGACGATAGCAGGAGGGTTTACTAAGACCCACAGTTTAGCTGTGTTTAAGATAGCCAAACAGTTTAGAGCGCGCCAGCCCAGTCAGCAGCCCCGCAGTGAACGTCTCATCGACGCCGCAGAGGACACCTCTCCCACCAGCAGAGGTCGCCACAACACAGCACGCTCCTCCAGTTCCACCACTGCCCATGCTGTCTACCCCAGCCCGCTGGCTGTGCTCGCGGGATCGCCCGACGCCATCTTGTCACCCGGATGAGGGGAGTGGTGAGAGTGGATCCGCCATCTAGGCTAAGTACAACGGTACCTCGTGTGCCAAAAACAGTATCCATTCGAGCGAATGCTAACGACCAGTGTCTAGGGGTACCCCAACCATTATAAGCTGGCTTTAGTGTAGGTTTTATTTGGTAACGTGGGCCCACATGTAAATTATTTCTTTTGTATTGTGATAACTGTGACGTTCTTGAATTCCCATTGAACTCTTTACCATGTGCCTGGGTCTTCCCCTAATCCAAGCGGGGTTTACTAATAATGTATTGAGCACGAGGTGCCTATGTTGGGAATAGTGTTCCCCTATAATACAAGTGAGAGCACCCGGTGCCTAATGTGAATACATGCCATATGAACCACATAAAGTATAACTTGTAACTTGCTAATTGACCAGGCTTACATAAAGGAGAAGTAAATGGGAGCACGGTGTGAGTGTCTATTTCTGATCATATGCTAACCTTGTTGACCGGGTAAATACATATGACTGTGGTATATTTATTTAACCCTTCCACCCCATTCGCAGAATATTATGAAGGGTCTCTACAGGTGGTCAAGGAAGGGTACTGCTTAAAGGGAAGCCCAATATCTTTATTGAACTAACAGCCACAGGGTGTGGGAGGGCTAACGGAGGTACTGGGGGAAGTGAGAGTGTGTGGGGAGCTACTGTTGACCGCCCTGGAAGGCGAGGAAGACCAGAGTACCACCCCCCAGGTTAGTAAATCCTGGGCCACATCCGCTCCTGCTGCCTGCCCTCCAGAACGACGTTCCGGGCCCAAAGACGGGGGTGCAGATAGATTGAACTTTACTGTATCCTGCTACCAGGTGGCTGTGTATAACTACTCCCATAAGCAGGGATAATCCACACTTCTACATTTGGAGTCACGAACAGGATCAACATCCTACTCCACTTCCTTGACGTCGACCAGTAGAGAGACCATGACGTCAGAAGAAGGGACCCGCGTCGCGCAGGAGATGGCGGCGAGGTTCGAGGAGCTGCAGGAGAAGTGTCAGACTCAGGCGGCACTCCTGAAGCAGCTAGCCGACGCAGTGAAGGAGTTGACCGAGCAGGCACTCCTGGACCGACAGGCGCTGGCCCTGGAAAGGACCCAGGTCGCCCTCGACAGGGAGGGCCGTGAATCCCGCCCACCCCTCTCGCAGACCGTGTATGTCCAACGGGACCGAGAATGCAGCGAGTTCTGAGGGGGAAAAGAGAGAGGGGAGTTGCCGGTGGAGGACTGGATCCGAGAAATGAAAGCCCTTTTCCGAATCAGCAGAGTGCCCGGCGATGACCAGGCTGAGTTCGTACAGCAGCACTTAAAGGGCGAGGCTAAGCGGACGGTACGCTTCGCCATGGAAGGAACCGCCCCAGAGCCAGACGCCCTGTTTCGCTTGCTGCAGGAGACGTACGGAGACAAGACCCCAGTCAGTATCCGCCTGGGAGAGTTCCTCGACCGCCGGCAGTCAGACGGTGAGACCGTGCGAGAGTTTGCGTACGACCTACAGGAGTGGATGCGGCGCATTCAGGGCAGAGACCCCGGACAGGTCACCGATCCTGCCGCCCGGCTGCAGGAGCAGTTCGTGCTCGGCCTGAGGGACGAGATGCTGAGACGGGAGATGAGGAGGCACGTGAGGGAGGACGGGGGACGGACGTTTATCGACCTGATGATGGCGGCGATAAACTGGTCTGAGGAAGAGATGGTCCTGCCCCCCACGAAGGGTTCCGCCCGGGGCCTGATCCACGCCGCCGCCGCGGAGGGACGCAAAACCCCTCCTATCGCAGACACTCCAAGAGTCGATCCGACACCTGTTCGCAGGCCAAGAGCGGTTGGGCGTGCGCCAGGAACAGCTCTTCCAGGCATTGCAACAGGAGCAAGACGCGCCCCAGAGAGGCGCCGCCGGACGGCGACATAGGGGAGACGTGTCCGCGCCCCCGCGTGGAATGCCCCGCCGAGACGAGGACGGGCGATTGATATGCTACACCTGCCAACAGCCGGGCCATATCGCCAGAGATTGCCCCTGCCCTGCCGGTGGACCACGCCCCGCCCCTTCCCCCGCTCCCGAAGCGCCGGACCCGTCGAGACCCCGACCTGGACCGCAAAGGGCGATTGACGCCGTTGTGACAGGAGCCGCCGACCCAGTTGCTGAGGGCCCGGACGCTCAGAATGTACACGGGGAATGCTTCACCCTGAAGGTACAAATAGACAGTGTGGACACCCGCTGACTATTCGACACTGGAGCCGAGGTGACGACCATGTCGGAAAGCCACTTCAAGCGAAACTTCCCAAAACAGAAGCTGACCTCCGCCAACTGGATCACCCTCACGGCCGCCAACGGTTTGGAGATCCCCGTGGTGGGGTGCCTGTATGCGGAGGTGAAGTGCTTGGAAATGACGTTCCCCGGGAAGTGCATATTCATTGTAAAAGACGACCCCCTCCGAGGACCCGCAAGAGACGCCGTCCAGGGACTTTTGGGGATGAACGTACTCGGCGGAGTGGACGGCCTCTTCAAGGGGATCAAGGGGATGCGTCTCGCCAGTAGTTGGCCCCCCCGGCGCCGGAAGTGTCGCACTGCGCAGAGTTGTCACTGCCATGAGGCAGACAGAACGGGAGTGCACGGCCCCGGGAAAAATGGGCTATGTGAAGGTGGCCGGCCGAGACCTGGTGGTCGTCCCCCCGCACAGCGAGATGATCGTCTCAGGCCGCTGCGAGACGTCGGCGGGGATACGGCGTCCCGTGATGCTCGAGAGCACTCCGAGTGCCAACCTGCCACCCGGCCTACTAATAGCAAACGTGGTGACGTACGCCCTGAATGGAAGAGTACCCGTGCGTCTAATGAACCCGACCGACGCCGAGATCGTGCTCCGGCCCCGGTCCCGACTGGCGGAACTCCACTGCCCCAGTCAAGTACGGCCCAAGGAGAGGGTGACCGTGGAAGTAGTCCCCGGGGGAGTTAGGGTGACGGCGATTGACGCCCGAGACAAACCGACACTGGCGGCGGCCGATGAGAGGACCCGAGAGCTCGTCGTGCCCGTCCAGGCGAATCTCCAAGACCTCACCCCGGCCCAAGTGAGCCGACTGAACGAGGTGTTGGAGAAACACAAGACGGTGTTCTCCGTCGATGATGGAGATTACGGCTACACGACCACGGTCACCCATTACGTCCCCACCGGAGACGCACACCCTGTCAAGCAACGGCACCGCCAGATACCGCCCCACGTCTTCCAGGAGGTGAAACGGCACGTGCAGGACCTGGTAGACCAAAGCGTCCTCGTGGAGAGCTGTAGCCCATGGGCGTCGCCGGCCGTGATCGTAATTAAGAAAGACGGCTCTGTGCGGTTCTGTTGCGACTACCGCCGCTTGAACAATGTGACGCACCGAGATGCGTATCCTCTACCCCGTATAGAGGAGTCCCTAGACGCCCTGGGGCAGGCCAGGATCTTCTCCTCTCTCGACCTCACGGCAGGCTACTTTCAGGTGGCGGTGAAAGAAGAGGACCAGGAGAAGACGGCCGTCATGACGCTTATTCGTCCTTTATCAGTGGACCCGTATGCCCTTTGGGCTGTGCAACGCCCCGGCGACATTCCAGCGGTTGATGACCGCGGTACTGGGAGACCTGGCCTTCGATGTCCTGTTGGTCTACCTGGACGATGTGCTGGTGTTCGCCAGCGACTTCGAGAGTCACTGCCAAAAACTGGACCTGGTGTTCGGGCGCCTCCATGAGCATGGGCTCAAACTCAAGCCCAGGAAATGTTTTCTCCTCAAGACAGAGGTGAAATTCCTGGGACACATCGTGTCAGCGGCCGGTGTCCAGGTCGACACCGACAAGGTAAAGGCGCTAGAGGACTGGCCGGCGCCACGCTTGGCGAAAGAGGTGCGACAGGTGATCGGGTTCCTGTCATACTACCGGCGGTTCATGCCCCGCTTCGCCCAAGTAGCCCAGCCCCTGCATGCCCTGATGGGGAAAGAAAAGAAGGGGTTCGTTAAAGGATGGGCCGAGGCCTTCAAGTGGACTCCCCTGTGCCAAGAGGCTTTCGACCACCTGCAGGAGTGCCTCATGAAGCCCCCAGTGTTGGCCTACCCGGACCTCCGACTTCCCTTCATCGTGACCACCGATGGGAGCTACTTGGGGCTGGGGGCAGTGTTGAGCCAGAAGCAAGAGGGCGTGGAGCGCGTCATTGCTTTCGCAAGCCGAGGTCTACGAGGGTCCGAGAGGAATGACCAGAACTACAGCGCGTTCAAGCTGGAGCTCCTCGCCCTGAAGTGGGCGATCACAGAAAAGTTCAGAGACCTCCTGCTATACGCGCAGTTCACCGTGGTCACCGACCACAACCCTGCTGCGGTACCTGGGCACGGCCAATCTGGGGGCAGTGGAGCAGCGTTGGAACACTCAGCTGGCTGAGTATGATTTCGTGGTCCACTACAAACCCGGCCGGCTCAACCAGAATGCCGACGCCCTGTCACGCATGCCGATGAGGCCGGAAGTGGAAGACACCGAGAAGGACTTCCTCACGATCACGGCACCCATACCGTACTCGACGGGCACCCATACTCGGCTGGTCCCTGAGGAACGGGCCGCCCCATCGAGGGCCCCCGCCCTAGTCGCACGCGACGGCTACGGCGGAGCTACTACTGGGTCGGGATGGCCGAAGAGGTGAAGAGCTGGGTGCAGCAGTGCAAGCGGTGTGCACTGGCCCGGGACGTATTCCCGAAGGCACAGGCCCAGATGACCTGCACCAATGTAACGGCACCCATGGAAGTCCTAGCCATGGACTTCACCCTACTAGAGATGTCGGCGGGCGGTTACGAGAACGTACTAGTATTGACAGATATGTTCACTCGGTTCACCATCGCCATCCCGACCAAGGACCAGACCGCAAAGACCACCGCCGTCGCGATCATCAAACACTGGTTCGTCTATTACGGCTGCCCCGCCCGGCTTCATGCCGACCAGGGGCGAAATTTCGAGTCCAGTGTGATCAAGGAGCTCTGTAGGCTCTATGGAATCTCAAAGAGCCGCACTACGCCGTACCACCCCCAGGGAAATGGGCAGTGCGAACGGTTCAACCGAACCATGCACGACATGTTACGTAGCCTGCCCGTGGACAAGAAGAGGGACTGGAAGGAACACTTGCCGGAGTTGGTACTCACGTACACTCCTCCACGGGATACTCCCCCTTCTATCTGCTCTTCGGGAGGGACGCAAGGATGCCCCGAGACGTCCTGGAGGGCAGGGATGTCGTCGACGACGGTGCAGAGAACCTGGACGAATGGGTCCAGGGACACCACGAGCGACTGAAGGCCGCCGCGGAGGCCGCGAATGCCACCGCAAAGCACGCGTCTCATCGACGCAAGCGGATATACGACCGGAAGTCCAGGGGCGCACTCTTGAGGGCGGGGGACCGAGTCCTGATACGCGACCACCGACCCAAGGGCCGCAACAAGATACAGGACAAGTGGGAGCCCATGCCCTACATGGTGGTTAAGCAGAGCCACAAAGGGACATCGGTGTTCACGGTTCGTCCCGAAGGAGGGGGCCCCGAAAGGACCGTGCATAGAGATCAACTCAAGATCTGCTCCTTCCCAGCCTCCGACCCAGAAGAGCAGACGAGGGCTCCCCTGAGGATCCGAATCAGACATGGGGGGTGCCTTCGTTTACCCTCGAGAACCGCACCCTAGGGCGTGTAACCCACCCAGGGCCCCGCGGGTCGTCGCTGAAACAGCGCCAGACGGGGGAGGAGAGGACGGCGAGGACGGCGAAGACGGCGGAGACAGGGGCGAGGAGGGTGCCGCTGGCGGCCCATCAGAGGCCTCGGAGGGCGAAGCCGTGGCCGATGACCTGCCGGCAGGGACAGACGAATCTGACACGGAGTCAGACGCGAGGGGGGTCGAGCGAACCCGGCCCCAGAGGAGCACCAGAGGTCGGCTACCCGCTCGGTATCGCCAGGACTATGTGCTAAAGTGTGTGTTTGTGGAACAATGTGTACAATTGATGAAACAATGTGTTGGTCTAAGGACCGTTTTCATGTGATTAAACTGGTTTCATTGAGGTAACTTGCAGAGGACTTGGCAAGTTTAAAGTGGGGGGAAATGTAGCATCCTGAATATTCAGAAGTGCTGACTAACTTGTTACTTCCCCTGTGTGTATAAAGTGTGATAAACAGTGTTCCTTTTGATATCTCGCCTGGACTACTAATGATGCGAGGTGCTCCTCTTTCTCCGGCTTCGATATGGATCATTAACATGACATTGAAGCATCTTTCTTCCTGCCTCGAGTTGTCCTATAGTGGGATCAGTTGCGGTCGCCAGCAGGGGGCAGTGGTGGCAGGTGGAGCGGAGGAGAGAGAAGCACCGAGCGAGAGATGATTACCTGGAGGGCGGAACGGAAGGAAGTCCTCTTTGACAGTGAACTCGGACGTGAGCGGTCGCAACAGGCGTGTGCTCTGGACGAGCCCCGTTTGAAGAGTCCCGTTGAAGAGCCCCGTTGGAGAGCAACGGGTGATAGAGAGTACTTGCTATAACACGGGTTATCCTAGAAGTACAAGCGATAGTGAAGTGTGTGAGTAAGCGATACAGAAAGAAGAACCAACGTCCATAGATAACGTGTTATCCCAGAAGTGTGAGCGGTGTATTAGCATGCTGCTAGCGGCTATAGTGACTCAAGTATATCACCATGCGAGCGTCGCTGAAGACCGGTGGTGCATACAGCCACGTTGCGTTAGTAGTACAGACGATAGCAGGAGGGTTCACTAAGACCCACAGTTTAGCTGTGTTTAAGGTAGCCAAACAGTTTAGAGCGCGCCAGCCCAGTCAGCAGCCCCGCAGTGAACGTCTCATCGATGCCGCAGAGGACACCTCTCCCACCAGCAGAGGTCGCCACAACACAGCACGCTCCTCCAGTTCCACCACTGCCCATGCTGTCTACCCCAGCCCGCTGGCTGTGCTCGCGGGATCGCCCGACGCCATCTTGTCACCCGGACGAGGGGTGGTGAGAGTGGATCCGCCATCTTGGCTAAGTACAACGGTACCTTGTGTGCCCAAAACAGTATCCATTCGAGTGAACGCTAACGACCAGTGTCTAGGGGTACCCCAACCATTATAAGCCGGCTTTAGTGTAGGTTTTATTTGGTAACGTGGGCCCACATTACACAAATTATTTCTTTTGTATTGTGATAACTGTGACGTTCTTGAATTCCCATTGAACTCCTTACCATGTGCCTGGGTCTTCCCCTAATCCAAGCGGGGTTTACTAATAATGTATTGAGCACGAGGTGCCTATGTTGGGAATAGTGTTCCCCTATAATACAAGTGAGAGCACCCGGTGCCTAATGTGAATACATGCCATATGAACCACATAAAGTATAACTTGTAACTTGCTAATTGACCAGGCTTACATAAAGGAGAAGTAAATGGGAGCACGGTGTGAGTGTCTATTTCTGATCATATACTAACCTTGTTGACCGGGTAAATACATGTATTTAACCCTTCCACCCCATTCGCAGCATATTATTAAGGGTCTCTACAGGTGGTCAAGGAAGGGTACTGCTTAAAGGGAAGCCCAATATCTTTATTGAACTAACAGCCACAGGGCTAACGGAGGTACTGGGGGAAGTGAGAGTGTGTGGGGAGCTACTGTTGACCGCCCTGGAAGGCGAGGAAGACCAGAGTACCACCCCCCAGGTTAGTAAATCCTGGGCCCCATCCGCTCCTGCTGCCCGCCCTCCAGAACGACGTTCCGGGCCCAAAGACGGGGGTGCAGATAGATTGAACTCTACTGTATCCTGCTACCAGGTGGCTGTGTATAACTACTCCCATAAGCAGGGATAATCCACCCTTCTACATATGGATGGATGGAGAGAGCAATGGATGGATGTAGATATAGAAAGAGAGAAAGCCTATAGCTTAGCTGGGTGGAGAGATAGAGAGATGGATGGATAGAGATGTGTTACACTCCCAGACCTGACCAAGGTTGGGAGAGGCAACCCCACATGGACATTAGAAACAATATGAGTTACTGCCCCACACAGGGGGTTGATGGTGGGGTCATAGCTCCATCTGGTGCTCACCTGCAGTTAATGCAGTCAGTTAAGATGCTATCTGATTGCATTAGAAATATAATATTGTTAGAAGTAGGTTATTTGTTACAAGTGTTGTCTGTTTAGGTTGTTCTTGTGTTTGGTATTCTTTCCTGTGTTTTGTATCGCTTAGTTCCTCTTCCTGTTGTTTTGATTATTGTTTTTTTCTTTGTGCCTGTCTTTCCCCAGCTGTTGTGATTGTTAATTGGTTTCAGTATTTATTACTTGTTGGTTGGTTGAGTTATTGTGGCGTCATTGTCTCCTCGTTTTCCCCGTGTCGTGCCTGCCTTCCCTGTTGTTGTCAAGTGAGTTCATGCCTGTCTACCCCTGTCGTTTTCTTGTTTTCCTTCGTTCTTTAGTTAGTACTAGTTCCTTTCGTTTGTTTTGTATTTTTGATTCTCAGTAAAGCTCCCTTCATCAAGTATCACCCTTCGTCTCTGTCTTGGTTCTCTCTTCCTTGTCTGCAACTGTGTTCTCCTCACCTTCATCGCCACCCCGTTCGTAACAGAGATGGATGGATGGCGATATAGAAAGAGAGATGGATGGATGGAGAGAGATAGAGAGAAAGATGGATGTTGATATAGAAAGAGAGATGGATGGATGGCGATATAGAAATAGAGATGGATGGATGGAGAGAGATAGAGAGATGGATGGATGGCGATATAGAAAGAGAGATGGATGAATGGAGAGAGATAGAGAGATGGATGGATGGAGAGAGAAATCGATAGATGGATAGATGGAGATATAGAAAGAGAGACATCCTATAGCTTAGCTGGGTGGAGAGATATATAGAGAGATGGATGGATGGAGATATAGAAAAAGAGATGGATGGATGGAGATAGATATAGAGATGGGTGGATGGTGATATAGAAAAAGAGATGATGGATGGCGATATAGAAAGATAGATGGATGGATGGAAATATAGAAAGAGATGGATGGAGAGAGATGGATGGAGAAATAGAAAGAGATGGATGGATGGAGATATAGAGGGATGGGTGGATGGAGATATAGATAGAGAGGTAGATGGATGGGGTGAGAGATAGAGAGATGGATGGATGGAGATATAGATAGAAATATAGATGGATGGAGATATAGAAAGTGTACCAGGATCAGGAAGAGTTTTTCTCCTCACCATGGTAACGGTCATAGCCTCCTCTGCTCGTCTCAGTTGATTGGCTGACCCCTGACACATAATCAACAGGGTCCCGGCTCCGCCCACTGGTGAGGATGTCACTCACACCTACTGTGATCACCTGACCTGGGACAGGAGGGTTGTTGAACCATGTTTAGATGGTTGTCACACACACACGCACGCACGCACACACACACACACACACACACACACACACACACACACACACACACACACACACACACACACACACACACACACACACACACACACACACACACACACACACACACACACACACACACACAAACAAAAAGACTGACAGACAGACAGATAAGGCAACAGACAGACAGAAAAACAGACCGACGGATATGCAGACAGACAGACGAAAAGACTGACAGACAGGTTCCTCACCCAAGAAATAGAAACCTCCAGGGGCACCAAGTACAAGTTTGCCTTCCTAAAGATACACACACACACACACACACACACACACACACACACACACACACACACACACACACACACACACACACACACACACACACACACACACACACACACACACACACACACACACACACACACACACATTAACAAACGCATGTATTTTTTAAACACTGGCTGCAGTACAGTAGAATATGGTTCATTTTGTATTCTGTACATTTGAATTAATTAAATCCCCATCACTTGTGGCAGCAGTTAGTGGATATGACATCATTGCTCTATAACCTGATGTTACCCTTACCTTAGTGACGTCAGAGCTGAAGCCCACCTCACAGTAACGCTGGTCATTTCCTAAGCAAAAATTTGTTAAAGGGATAGTTCAGATATTTGTACATGAAGTGGTATGAAATACTTGCTAGTTGTGTCTCTCCGAGTCCTGAGTTCTGGTTTCACTTGAGGCTGACTTGATTTTACGATACTTCTAGTATAAGTCTATGGTGTTAGACTGTCTCTAATCTAGTGTATCTCTATGGTGTTAGACTGTCTCTAATCTAGTGTATCTCTATGGTGTTAAAACTGTCTCTAGTGTAACTATATGGTGTCAGACTGTCTAGTGTATTTCTATGGTGTTAGACTGTCTCTAGTGTAACTCTATGGTGTCAGAATGTCTCTAGTGTATCTCTATGGTATTATACAATGGCATGCAAATTTCTCGATTCTGATTGGCTAAAACAGTCTAGTTACACGTGGTTATTTGTCATAACCCCACGCTCGTGGTCCTAGAACCCGCCCACAACCGAATTACGATCACTCCGCCAGTCATGGATTTAGAAGTGAAAGCAAGATGGCAATAACCTTACGAATGGATATGTTGATAGGGTCATAACGACTCAATCAAAAACGATTCTGTCACGGCGAATGTGTTAGTTTGTTAAACAATATTGGATTATGTAATTGGTGGGTCATGAGTCATTGTGGAACAAAATAAATATCACACGAATTGATTGATTGATTGATTAATTGCAAATAATTTTTTTTAACCTACTTTCTATAGAAGCAGCTGGGAGGTGCGCTGTTTTAACTTTTAAGTGAGCGTGGATTATTGAATTGATTGATTGATTGATTGCAAATTTTATTACTGTCCGCCTTGTCTCCAACTGGTTAAGCTTGGCGACTCTTTTGAAGTCGCCCTCTTTCGAAGTTGGTTATGCTTAGAGTTTGTCTTTAGAGCAGGGCGATAGACCACCAGCCCTGATTCCAAACTCTAAGCATAACCAACTTCGAAAGAGGGCGACTTCGAAAGAGTCGCCAAGCTTAACCAGTTGGAAACAAGGCGGACAGTAATAAAATTTGCAATCAATCAATCAATCAATAAATTCAATAATCCATGCTCACTTAAAACAGTGCACCTCCCAGCTGCTTCTATATATAGAAAGTAGGTTAAAAAAAATATTTCCTCCTATAGGGCAAAGAAAACTTATTTTTCCCCCCTATAGGGCAAAGATTTTTTAATTTTTTTTAACCTACTTTCTATAGGAGCATCTAAGAATGAAGTTCTATAGAAAGTAGGTTCAAAAACAAAGAAAAGTTGGATGTGTTAGTTTGTTGGATGTATTAGTTGAGAGACAGTTGGATGTGTTAGTTTGTTGGATGTCTTAGTTGAGAGACAGTTGGATGTGTTAGTTTGTTGGATGTCTTAGTTGAGAGACAGTTGGATGTGTTAGTTTGTTGGAAGTGTTAATTAAGCATTACATCACGCGCAGGAGTGGGTTGTGACAATTAGACCATGCCTAGGGATGGTCGTTAGGCCCGAGGCGCAGCCGAGGGTCATTAGACCCCCCTAGGCATGGTCTAATTGTCACAACCCATGACTACAAGTGGTGTAATGCTTTTATACAACTGGCACATTCATCCAACCTTATTGCTATACAATAAACACACATTAATTGAAGATTTATTGAAAAAACCATCCGCCAGAAAAAGCAGTTCCCACAAAAAAAAAGGGAAGTTGCCTCCATGTGGAAGCAGCTCGGAAGTTCATCCAACTGTTCTCAGTAGGACATCCAACAAACTAACACATCCAACTGTCTTTCAACTAGGCATCCAACAAACTAAGACATCCAACTGTCTTTCACCTAGGCATCCAACAAACTAAGACATCCAACTGTCTTTCACCTAGACATCCAACAAACTAACACATACAACTTTTCTTTAGTTTTTAACCTACTTTATATAGAACTTCATTCTTAGATGCTTCTATAGAAAGTAGGTAAAACAAATTAAAAAAAAGTTTTCTTTGCCCTATAGGAAAATAAAAGTTTTCTTTGCCCTATAGGCCTATAGGGGGGGGGGGGGGGGGGGGGTTCTTTGCCCTATAAGATTTTTTTATTTTTTTTAAACCTACTTTCTATAGAAGCAGCTGGGAGGTGCGCTGTTTTAAGTGAGCGTTGGTTATTGAATTGATTGATTGATTGATTGCTAATTTTATTACTGTCCACCTTGTTTCCAACTGGTTAAGTTTAGGCCCTCTTTCGAAGTTGGTTAAGGTTAGAGTTTGGAATCAGGGCTGGTGGTCTATCGCCCTGCTCCAAAGACAAACTCTAACCTTAACCAACTTCGAAAGAGTGCCTAAACTTAACCAGTCGGAAACAAGTCGTACAGTAATAAAATTAGCAATCAATCAATCAATCAACCAATTCAATAGTCCACGCTCACTTAAAACAGCGCACCTCCCAGCTGCTTCTATAGAAAGTAGGTACATTTTTTTCTTTTTCTTTTTGCAATTAATCAATCAATCAATCAATTTGCGCGATTTTAATTTTGTTCCACAATGACTCATGACCCATCAAGTTCAAGTTCAAGTTTCAAGTTTCTTTAATAGTTGTCATACAGAAGTACAGAATACTTTTGTACAAAATGCTTCTTACTGTTACGCTCCAGAGACTGTGCTAGACAAGATAGTATCAAATAACATAGTATAGCATGTAAATTAGAAGTAGAAAATGAGGTCACAGTGTTCAGTATAGACATATGTACAATGTTCGATGCAGAATAGACGTAACTGAGTTACCATATAATATACAATACTATGCAGTGTACTAATGTACAATATTATATAGTGCAAGGCAGAAATGCAGAAATGGGATGAGGTACAATTTAGGTACAATTTACAGTAAGGTGTACGAGTTGTAGTGCAATCCTTCATCAATAAATATAAAGTGTGGGGAGTGGGTGCTACAGTGTGTTTGTTTAAAGTGAGTGTGTGCTATAAAGTGTGGGGAGTGGGTGCTACAGTGTGTTTGTTTAAAGTGAGTGTGTGCGTGTGGATGTGTGTGCTATGTGTGTTTGATGGTTGTTGTTGTGTAGTGTTCATTGTTCGTTAAGCAGCCTGATGGCCTGGGGATAGAAGCTTCTTCTGAGTCTTTCTGTGCTCGCCTTGAGACTCCGGTATCGCTTGCCTGACCGCAGCAGTTCAAAGAGGCAGTTGTTCGGGTGGCTCAAGTTAGGGCTGGGCGATATGACGATATTATATAAATATCGGGTACAGTTCATTAACGATACACTTTTTTAACGTATTGTGGATATCGTGATGTTTTGCCCAAGAGGATTGTGTCGCGTCAATCTGGTCCACACCCGTTCAAACTTTTGAACAACGCCGCCCCCACACACACTACTGCATCAAAGTTACTAATTATTATTAACAAAGACATTCGTTTTGTGGCATTAACGTTATATAGTTACACGTTCAATAACATTAGCGTATTTACCCAAACATAGCAACGTCCGATGACGACATAGATTAGCAAGCGTTACTGTTCATATCTCAGCCCGTGCGGAGTTGTGCATGCCCATTCTGCGGTCTGTTAATAAAGTTTTCAATCAGACAGATGTATGGAAAGGCTTTTATTATAACATTCGTTGCAATAAAATCATTATGGCTTGTTTAGTCATGCTGCGGTGCGCTGGTAATCACTCGTCTGCCGCAGGGAGCTGTTGTTGTCGTTGAGCTGAGCTCAGCTCTCGTCAAAATCAATTGCGGAAGTAAAAAACGCATAGAGCTTGCCGATTGGTGCTAAGAACAGCAGGGCGGGTTCAATCGGTGTGACGTAATTGGCAGACTCGACTGTCAATCAAAATTATTCTGTTGCTGAATGATCGAATGAATGAAAACGTTATTAACGATTGCAGAATGGGTACAATACAGTACAGCTCAATACAACAACAGTGGACTGGGGGATGAAGACCAGAAAAAGACTTTCGGCTTTTTTACATAAGGGTCCTCCATTTTCAATCCATCAAAACATTTAGAGACATATATATATCCAGTAGTTTCATAAAAATGCTAAAATGCTATTTATTGATTGATTGATTGATTGATTTAAAACTTTATTAACATATTGCAGAATGGGTACAGTACAGCTCAATACATACAATTGTTAAGGAGGATGCAGACCAGAGAAAGTCTTTTGTCTTGTTTACATCAGGGTCCCCCATTTTCAATTAATCATATTTCATATCTAAATCATATAATATCTCATTGCTAAATATATGCAATATATAATCTAATAATCCAATAATCTAAATCTAATATATAATATAAAAATGCTAAATGCATGGGTATTTTATTTAGTTTTATTTATTTAGCAAACTCAAATACTGTCTTGGTAAGCCTCATAATGAATTGTTTGGGGAAAAAAAGAAAAACATCGTGATGTGTATCGTGTATCGCCGAAAGGTCAGAAAATATCGTGATATCATATTTAGGCCATATCGCCCAGCCCTAGCTCAAGTCCTTAATAATTCTCTTAGCCTTCCCCCTGCACCGCTTGTTGTAAATGTTCTGGAGGGTGGGGAGCCCCCCTCCGATTGTGCGTTTGGCTGAACGTGTCACTCTTTGTAGTCTGCTTCGGTCTTGTGCAGTGCTATTCCCAAACCAGGAGGTGATGTTGCCAGTCAATTACATCATTCAACATTGTTTAAGCAACTAAGACATTCGCCGTGACAGAATCGTTTTTCATTTAGTCTTTATGACCCTATCACCATTATCCTTTCGTAACGTTTACTGTCCGCCATCTTGCTTGCATTTCTAAAACCACGAACGCGCATTGATAGTGATGCGGTTGTGGGCGGGTCCTGGGACCAAGAGCGTGGGTTATATCAAATACCCACGTGTAAGTTGACTGTTTCAGCCAATCACAATCGAGAAATGTGCATGCCGTTGTATACTGTAAGTTGAGAGACAGTTGCACTTCCGAGCTGCTTCCACACGGAGGCAACTGCTCTCTTTTCTTTTTGGGAACTACTTTGTCTGCGGATGGTTTTGTCAATAAATCTTCAATTAATGTGTGTTTATTGTATAGCAATAAGGTTGGATGACATCGGTCATTGTATAAAAGCCATTACACCACGCGCAGTCGTGGGTTATGAGAATTAGACCATGCCTAGGGGGGTCTAACGACCCTCGGCTGCGCCTCGGGCCTAACTACCAGCCCTAGGCATGGTCTAATTCTCATAACCCACTCCTGCGCGTGATGTAATGCTTTATTAGACTGTTTCGATTGTATCTCTATGGTGTTAGACTGTCTGCTAACTTTATTGTATTGTCTGTCTTTCTTACTGCCATGCATGCGTTTGTAATCAGCATCCACCAGGCTTCCTCTGCACGGAGAAAAGTGGGTGGAGTCTCCAGTCACATGGTCCAATAGGAGACAGTTTCCCACTGGGGCGTTCCCTGACTCCCCCCCTTCCTTCATAACATTCCAATGGAAGAGAGGAGCGCATGCCTGAGAGAGTGGGTGGGGTAGGGGGGGGGGGGGGGAGACAGTGACAAGCTGAGTTGAATTAGATTCCTATGACAAGGGCGTCTGGGTAGTGTAGAGGTCTAAGCACTGGGGCATCTGGGTAGTGTAGAGGTCTAAGCACTGGGGCATCTGGATAGTGTAAAGGTCCAAGCACTGCAACATCTGGGTAGTTTAGAGGTCTAAGCACTGGAGTGGCTGGGTAGTGTAGAGGTCTAAGCACTGGGGCATCTGGGTAGTGTAGAGGTGTAGAGGTACAAACACTCGCCGACCACTGCAGTGTGGTATGGTTTATGTGTACATGTGTGTGTGTGTATGTGTGTGTGTGGGGGGGGGGTGCTCACCAGTAGATGCTTGCTGCTGACAGATCGTACTGAAGCTCCAAACCATTGATTCGACTTAGAGGCCTGATACACCACAGACTGACTGGAGTATAGCTCATCACCTAGTGCACACAAACATATATATATATATGACCCGGCACTGTATAGGTCGGATTGTCCCGGCAGAGAAGATTCTTCAGAAAAGCTGAAAACGTTGTGCGATTCAGAAATAGGTCGAAATAGAGATATTGGCATTTTTGAGTGCTTTGAAATGTTCTCTCTATCTGTTTCCGTATTTGCAAAACTTAATACGACTTGTAAATGTGTTAATTATTGTTAAACTAGCTGAACTCAGAGAGAGGTGAAGCAGCACTTTAAACTAGCTGGACTCAGAGAGAGGTGAAGCAGCACTTTAAACTAGCTGGACTCAGAGAGAGGTGAAGCAGCACTTTAAACTAGCATGGACTCAGAGAGAGGTGAAGCAGCACTTTAAACTAGCTGGACTCAGAGAGAGGTGAAGCAGCACTTTAAACTAGCTGGACTCCGAGAAAGGTGAAGCAGCACTTTAAACTAGCTGGACTCAGAGAGAGGTGATGCAGCACTTTAAACTAGCTGGACTCAGAGAGAGGTGATGCAGATCACAATACAAGGCATACAACAACAAAAAAACACTGGATCTACATCTAAATCTCCCATTCATTGTCTATGGAGCAGCTCCAGACTTTATACTTGATGACATCACAAGTTTGAGTTACTTACTTGTTCACAAATATTGATTGAACATTCCTTGACCATGGAAATAACATATTGGAATTGCTCATTTGGGTGGCGTTCCCCTTTATCAGGAGTTGTAAAGGGTAATTAAGTAAAATCAAGCTTCTAAAACAGGTTGTTACATATTTAACCTCTATGAGGTCGAAGGTCATACCTTTCTGGTCGAAGTTGATAATGTCACAGGCCCCGCCCTCTGGAACCCAGGGACAGAGGAATACTGCTCCTCCCTCCCTCACTCCTGATTGGCTGGTGTTGGCTCTGGGAGCTCCAATCACAACATAGGCTCTGAGAAGATGAAACAGGTAATTGGTGAGAAACATAGATAGATTTTACATTAGTTTAGAGTGGCACCATTGAATTTACATTACTTTAAACCTCTTAAGCATCGGACGGCCTGACGGCGGGCTGTCACGCACGCGTGTGCGTGACAGCCCGATTGCAATGAGAAAGACAAAGAAGAAGCTGGGGAAGTTCTTTGTTTTGACTAGTGCCTCGGAATCAATGGCAGCGGATGGCCATTTTGGATAATCATGCCGAATTAACGCCGGTACACACATAACAAAAACCTTTATAAAACACACATTTTCCGTGGGATTGTTATCAACTTTGGACCTGTACTAGATATGACTTCAGGCTATGGAACCATTATGTTTTATTTTTTTGTGAATAATCTTTTTCCCCCTTCTTTTTCCGTTTTTCTCCCCTCCCAATGTTAGTCGTTATGCCAATTCCCAATCCCCTTCCTGGTCGTTGCGCACTCTACCCCCTACCGTCGGTCTGGGAGGGCAGAGACTATCACATGCTTCCTCCGACACATGTGTACCCAGCCCACCACTTCTTTTCACCTGGCAGCGCGGACTCTCACTGGGAGAGTGTAACGTGTGGAAGGTCACACTACCTCCCTCCAGATCCTTCCCTCGCTGTGCAGGCGCCCCGACCGAACTGTAGGAGTCGCTGTTTACAACGACCCGGACCCACCCACCGGCTTCCCTCCCGCTGACTCTGCCAATTGAGCCAGTATGACGGCCGGTCAAGCCGGAGGCAACGCTGACAGCCGGATTCGATACCAGTGTCTCTCGCGTTGGTGACGAACGCTTAGTCCGCTGCGCCACCTAGCCGCCTGGCTGGAACCATTATGTTTTGAACCTCCTACCTCTCAGTTGGAACTCAAAAACAGGCATATGGCAACAAGTAACAAGTAAACAGAAATGTGAGTAAACAAAACGTTTACTTCAGTGTGTTCAAACCTCTGTAACTCTATTTCATTAGCACTCAGAATAATTCCTATTGTGTAAGAAAGTTCAGAATGTTTCCTTTCAAAAGAGACCAGACTCATGCATGTGCTATACGTATAATAAATCGCAAATTACTTTGGGTATGCATGAGTCAGGTGTGTTATGCAAAACTAGCCCCATTTTTGCCCGATGCACAAGAGGTTAATGCGGCCTCATTAACTTTACATAAAAAGGTGTGTTGTTGTCCAGCAGGGAGCACTCTGTCCTCTGGGCTTGTCAGTAACAATGCCCCTGTTACGGTGATAGGGACACCGACACCGTACAGCTGCGAGTGCCGTCCTTCGGATGAGACGCTAAACCGAAATCCTGACTGAATTTGGTTGTTAAAGAACCCAGGGTGCCTATCGCAAAGAGTAGGGGGTTCCCTGAAGTTCCTGGCCAAATTCCCAATCAGGTCTCTGACATCATCCCTTCCTCTTAATTGGCTGATATCAATCCCTGTCTCCTGAGCCATTCAGCCATTGTAATAATAATGCAGGACTTTAGAGAAGTCTTTATTTGGCATGCAAACGACACACACATGCGATGGGCGGCACACACACACAGGAACACACACACATGCAATATATAGATGCGATTGAGTCTCTGCACTTGACCCACTTGTGTAGTGTGATGTGTGCCTGGTGCCAGTGTATGGCAGCCATTGAGCCAGCGTAGCCCAAGGTTGGGTGCTACCAGTGGTGGTGAATGAGGTAATTTCCACCCTACACTGTGGGGAGGGCTTTGAGTCTGAGAATTATTATTATTAACCTCTGAAGTCTAGACGGTTATGCTCCGCCTCCTTAAGAATTTTCACTATTTTCTTTTTTACATAATATGAAACTACAGGTTCATACCTTCAAACAAAGTGCACCAGATTGATGCATTTAACTTTAAAATGTACAAAAAAAAGGTTATGGGGGGCATGCCCCCGGACTTAGAGGGGCCGAGGTTCACCCACCACAGTCTCACAAAATCCTGTGGGAAACACTGTTACTATTATTAGGGCTATTATTAGAGAGAGAGAGAGAGAGAGAGAGAGAGAGAGAGAGAGAGAGAGAGAGAGAGAGGAGAGAGAGAGAGAGAGAGAGAGAGAGAGAGAGAGAGAGAGAGAGGAGAGAGAGAGAGAGAGAGAGAGAGCGAGAGAGAGAGAGAGAGAGAGAGAGAGAGAGCGAGAATGAACGAAAGAGAGAGATACAGAGACAGAGATATAGACAGAGAGAGTGAGATCAACCCTGTATTGTACATATGCAGCAATTCTCAGACCGGTCATTGTGCATTTGTATACAGTACATGGCCAAGACGGGGTCATCCCTATGTTCCCCGGGTTCTATGTTCCCCGGGTCCTATGTTCCCTGATTGATTGATTGCTTGAAAATGTTATTAATTTTTATTATTTTATTAATTATTAATGTCCGCCTTGTTTCGAACTGGTTACGCGCGGGCCCTCTTTCGTTGGTTAAGGTTAGAGTTTGGAATCAGGGCTGGTGGTCTGACTATCTATCGCTACCAGGGAACATAGGACCCGGGGAACATAGGACCCGGGGAACATAGACATGCTCCCGCCAAGACTTCCAAATACAAGTACACTATATCTACACCTATACCCAAGGTCGGCACACACACACACACACACACACACACACACACACACACACACACACACACACACACACACACACACACACACACACACACACACACACACACACACACACACACACACACACACACACACACACACACACACACACACACACACACACACACACACACACACACACACACACACTCACACACACAACCATCCTCTCATCAATGGAAAGGTTTCGCCTGGGGTGCCTTGATACTAGCAAGACATTCCAGTAAAAAGTAGCCTATCTTAGCACAATGAATGGAAGAGGACAGTGCGGGTTAGCTAGGCGACGTCATCTTTCCTTCACAAATTTTCCTTCGATGCGTAAGCTGTCAATTGGAAAGCAGTCCGTGTTTAGACAGCAGGGCGGGTGACCAAAACACCAAACTTGTCACACAGCAGTGGCTGATACTGTAGTTCACGTAGCCCGCTTGAATGAACTGCGAGAGATGATTCATAACTCGTATACACACACGCACTCTGCCATTCAGCACATTATTCTGCGAAGCAGCCCAGCGCACACACATGCACACAACACATCACATTATTCTGCTTAGCTTAGTTCGAATACTCAGTGAGCCGATAACATTACAGTAGTTAATGTTTTAGTGCGACGTGGGCAGGGCCGCCTCAGGGGGTGTGCGAGCAGTGCGGTCGCACAGGGCCTCGCGGGAAGGGGGGCCTTGCACAAAAAAAAATATATATATATATTATTTATTATTATAATAATTTTTTATTTTTTTTTGCGAGGCCCCCCTTCCCGCGAGGCCCTTTTTCATCACAGACCTAAAATCTAGTTTTGCTTATATGCTTATATATTTCACATTAGACACATTTGTAGAATGTTCCTGGCTCTGCGGCTCTGCAGACATACTCACTATTGGAGCTCTGGGGCTCTGCACATACTATTGGTTTCAACTAAGGGAGGGGTTACATCATGTGTACGCCGGCGTGCGTCAGCTGCGTTTGACTATTTCGCGCGTGCAGCTTTGGAGGTTATGCTTAGTTATGCCAGCCAAAACGAAGAGGGCGGTCATTCGGCAGATGGACTGAAGATGAAAGTTGTTGCATGTTAGACAGTTCAGTCAGGCTATATTGAGTGCTAACGTCGGGATAGCCATGATGATGTCGGCTAGTAGCTAGCTTAGCTAAAGGCTAACTAGCGTTAGCTAACCTAGAGAGAGCGCGTGCAGCATTGTTATGCCAAGATGAAGAGGACGGTCGTTCGGCAGATGAACTTCGTCCAACTCCACGCGGTTGTCTCCATCCTCTTGGACATTTGGTGAGTTTTTAATGCACTCTATTCTATTCCCGCCGGGGCCGGCTAGCTGTTGTAGTAGCTAACGGTGTGTGGCCTGGTGTCAGCACCTGGTGCGAGGGAGGTGAGCTTGGTGTTTCATTATGAGAATATCTCCATGCTCAAGTCGGCTATAGTCCGCGAGGGACTTGTTGCCGGCACCGCTATGGTAAACACCACTCTGTAGTGGGACGTGTATTGCCTTCTTTTTCCCTTCTCTCTTCGTATGAGAAGAGGAAAACACAGCGGCTGTCTGAAGTGTTGGCCTGTATTGCTTTTCTCACGTTGTACAGTTTTTCAGTGGTAGCCGCATAGCTTGCTTCTGCGTTAGCTAGTGGTTAGCGATAGCCGGGTTGAGCTAACTGTTAGCCAGTTAGCTGTTTAGCTACGACGTTAGCTGCTCGTTTTCGCTCGGCTGGGAACGTTAGCTTGATGCTATCAGTTAGCTTGTGCTACGACCATTGACATTAGCCGTGAGAATAGCAGGCCCTGGCACTCTGGCCTCGCGTTTAAATCTCGCACAGGGCCTCGCATTTCTCCCAGGCGGCCCTGGACGTGGGTATATACAGGACTGGCGAGGATGCAAAGCATGTTAGACTATTGGAACCGCTCAGTGGTGCAGTGCTGGGCAACCGCGGTCAAACGGCGTTTGGGCTTCGAAGTGCGCGCATCCTATTATTATGCAAAGTCTAGGTGATAAGTGCCTAGACTTTGCATAATAATAGGATACCGTTTGGCCTCCGCCCATATTACGACTGCACGAGAATAGTCTAACATGCTTTGCATCCTCGCCAGTCCTGTATAGACCCACGTCCAGGGCCGCCTGGGAGAAATGCGAGGCCCTGTGCGAGATTTAAACGCGAGCCCCCCCCCCCCCTAAAAGATATATAAAAAAAAAAAAAAAGCAGCCCAGCACACACACATACACACAAAAGCAGAACAGAAAAGCCAATCTGTTTAGAATTTGGATCGGGGATAGGCTGATACCTCTCACCTCTGCAGGGTCTTAACACCTTTTCACAGCGCACACGCCGCTCTTGTGTGTGCACGCGTGCGTGTACAGTATGTGCATTTCTTGACGCAATGTAGTTCTATGGCAAACGGAGATAATTACATTCATACCATCTAGCAAGAATTAAACGTATTTACAAGTCGTATTAAGTTTAGCAAGTAAGAATACATATAACATCTCAAAGCACTCGAAAATGTAATTTTTCTATTTTTACCGATTTCTGAAAATAGGTAGGCTACTTTCTGAGCATTTGGGAGAAATTCGAAATCCTTTTGTTCTCCGCCCACGGGTGCAAACAGGACTTTCGACTCTCAAGGGTTAAGCTTAGAGTGACCCAACCTTGGTGGCAACTTCAACCTGCCTGACTCATCTCAGTCAGACACAGTGGTCTCCCTCCTACAATCCTTTGACCTGACTCCCACTGTCATGCCTCCCACCCACAAAGCAGGAAACTCCTTGGATCTCATATTTTCCCGTAACTCCAGCATCATTAACACCACGGTAACTCCCCTGCATGTATCTGACCATTCCTTCATATCCTTCTCACTAACTCTCATGCTTAACCGAAAGCCCTCCACCCAACTCAAACCGTCTCATTCAGACACAACCTGCCCTCCCTATCCCCCTCCACCCTCTCCTCTGACATACTATCCGCTCTACCTTTGAGTGACACCTTCTCTGCTCTCCCCCCAGAGACGGCAACCTCCACCCTCCTCTCAGCCCTCGCAAAAAAGTGGAGAACATCCGCAGCTCCTTCTCCCAACCCCCATCCATTCCAAATACTGAATCGAGAACCTCATCCTTCACTCTGTCATCTTTCTCTCCCATTACAGAAGAGACCCTGACATTGGTAACGTTGAACCGTCCAACTACATGCCAGCTGGATCAGTTACCCTCCCGACTCCTCCAGACCAGTGGTTCCCAAAGTCGGGGTCGCGACCCAAAGGTGGGCCGCGAGCAGCCACGGATGGGCCGCGAGATGATTAAAAAAAAAAATAAAAAAATATTTTTTATTTTTTATTTTTTTTATTTATTTTTTATTTTTTTTAAATTGTCAGGCCACTGAACTTAGAAGCAGGCCAGGACAGTGTTTCTAGTTGTATTCTAAAATTCTATTCTATTGTATTCTAAAATGTGACTATATGGTTTTATATTAACTTAATAAATAAACAAAAACGAAAAATCTACTTATTTCAACGAACATTTCAAACTAAATAACAGATTATGCACATAAAACGCTGAAAACAACCGAAGCAACAATAGTATTTTAATGAGGCTATTATTATTATCATTATTATTTTGCAACAAGTTAGCCCTCTCATAAATAGCACATATAAATGAATAACTAACTTGAACTAACTTAATAGGATTGAAGTGATATTTGGCTTAAAAAAAAAAAAAAAAAAAAGCCAGACGATGTGCATTGGGCCGCGGCTCTCTGACGCCTTATTTTCTGGGCCCCGGCCTGAAAAGTTTGGGAACCCCTGCTCCAGACCATAGCACCAGACTTCCTCCCATTCCTAACTGCAACTATCAACTTCTCCCTCAACTCAGGGGTGGTCCCCACCTCCCTAAAACAAGCCAGAGTCACACCGCTCATAAAAAAACCAACCATGAACCCCACCGCTATAGGCAACTATCGTCCTGTCTCTCTTCTCTCCTTCCTTTCTAAAACACTTGAACGTGCTGTATCCAACCAACTTACTGCTTAACGCTTACAGAATGACCTCCTACCTAGACCCTAATCAGTCAGGCTTAGAACCTTGGTGTTGTCCTCGTAGACTAGTTGAACTTCTCCGCTCACATCGCAGCGACAACCAAAACCTGCAGATTCCTCCTGAGCAACATCAGAACGATCGGCCCCTTCCTGACAAAAGAAGCCACCCAATACCTCGTCCAATCAACAGTCATCTCCTGCCTCAACTACTGCAATGCACTGCTTGCTGGCCTCCCGGCCACTTCCACCAGGCCTCTTCAACTCATTCAGAACGCAGCGGCCCGCCTGATCTCAAACCTACCGAAATCAGCCCACGTCACCCCACTTCTTAGGGACCTGCACTGGCTCCCCATTGCTGCACAAATCCGCTTCAAGGCCCTCGACCTGCCATACCGTGCGGCAAAGGGAACCGCTCCCGCCTACCTCCGGTCAATGGTCTCTAACTACCCACCCTCAAGACCCCTACGCTCTGCATCTTCTGGCCGTCTCAGACCCACTCCTATCCGAGCTCCGGGAGGGTCATCAAGGAGAAGCCGCATTTTCTCAGGCCTTGCCCCACAATGGTGGAATGAACTGCCCACCCCAGTTAGGACAGCCAAAACCCGTCCAATCTTTCGCCGTCGACTAAAGACGCACTTCTTCAACCATTATCTGAAATAATTGAATTCTTTTTAATATATAATAATAATCTAACCCTAACTAACCTTACTGTCATGCACTTGTCCTAATAAACTAAACTACGTAGCACTCAACACTTTGATGAACATTGTTACTCAGCTGATAGAGTTGTGCCCTTCCTGATGACTTGTCGTACAGAACTTGTAAGTCGCTTTGGATAAAAGCGACTGGTCTCTGATGACCTCAGAACTCTAGAAACAGTTAACAGACTGGTCTCTGATGACCTCAGAACTCTAGAAACAGTAACAGACTGGTCTTTGATTACCTCCAAACTCTAGTAGGAACAGTTAACAGACTACACTTCCCAGCTCACGCCAGCCCCTATCAATCATCTGACTTCTAGAGTGAACTTTCATCTGCCCTTTATTCATTTTGTACATGTGATCTCAAGAAGGTGCTGAATGAATTCAGTGTACATTTTTCATGTGTGGTCAATTTTAGCATCCCAGCTGGAGATGGAGCTCACCTGGGAGCTTATTGCACTTAAACATTCACCGTCAAAGATAAAAAAAAAGTTTAAAAGATTATTGATATTCTCCTTTGGTTCATTACAATTTACTCAAGCCTAGTAACAGACAATATTTCGGACACTGGGAATACATTCCCTGAGATCCATAGATGTCCCTAGATACTGGCTCCCCATTGCTGCACAAATCAGCTTCAAGGCCCTCGACCTGGCATACCGTGCGGCAAAGGGAACCACTCCCGCCTACCTCCGGTCAATGGTCTCTAACTACACACCCTCAAGACCCCTATGCTCTGCATCTTCTGGCCGTCTCAGATCCACTCCTATCCGAGCCCCGGGAGGGTCATCAAGGAGAAGCCGCCTTTTCTCAGGCCTTGCCCCACAATGGTGGAATGAACTGCCCACCCCAGTTAGGACAGCCGAAACCCGTCCAATCTTTCGCCGTCGACTAAAGACGCACTTCTTCAACCATTATCTGAAATAAAAACTTTTCTTTAATATATAATAATAATCTAACCCTAACTTTACTGTCATGCACTTGTCCTAATAAACTAAACTACACTGTAGCACTCAACACTTTGATGAACATTGTTACTCAGCTGATAGAGTTGTGCCCTTCCTGATGACTTGTCGTACAGAACTTGTAAGTCGCTTTGGATAAAAGCGTTAGCTAAATTACTAAATGCAACCTTTTTATACATGCCTTGTGTGTTTGATCCCTTTTTTATGCTTTTATGCCTTGTTTTTTAATTGCCTACGTTTTTAAAGTCTGTTTTTACCCTCTGAGATTTGGTTTCCAAATGTAAAGTGCACTACAAATCAAATGTATTATTATTATTATTATTATTATTATTATTATTATTATTATTATTATTATTATTATTATTATTATTATTATTATTATTATTATTATTATTATTATTATTATTATTATTATTATTATTATTATTATTATTATTATTATTATTATTATTATTATTATTATTATTATTATTATTATTATTATTATTATTATTATTATTATTATTATTATTATTATTATTATTATTATTATTATTATTATTATTATTATTATTATTATTATTATTATTATTATTATTATTATTATTATTATTATTATTATTATTATTATTATTATTATTATTATTATTATTATTATTATTATTATTATTATTATTATTATTATTATTATTATTATTATTATTATTATTATTATTATTATTATTATTATTATTATTATTATTATTATTATTATTATTATTATTATTATTATTATTATTATTATTATTATGTAAATGTAAATGTAAATGTAAATGTACATGTACATTAGCTTAGAGTGGAGCTCACCTGGGAGCTTAATGCACTTAAACATTCACCGTCAAAGATAACAAAATAAATAAAAAAGATGATTGATATTCTCCTTTGGTTCATTACAATTTACTCAAGCCTAGTAACAGACAATATTTCGGATACTGGGAATACATTCCCTGAGATCCATAGATGTCCCTAGATACCAAGAACATGGGCCATGTAGAAGTGGAGCAATCTTCCATTTACTTAGGTATGTATTTGTAGGCACATTTTCTGAAAATATGGCTAGGGCTTAAGAGGTTAAACCATTACCACACCTTTTCCTCCAACAGGGAGCGGGTTCCGCTCCGGTTTGTGCATTTAATTTTGGACCGTTCAGAGCACTTCCACCAAAGATAAGTTGGTTCTGAACACGAAAAGCCCCCTCCTACCTGTCTGACCTCCTCCAACAACACACCCAAGTGTTGTTTTTACTTGTTTTATATAATCCCACCACGTCTTTGGCTACCCAGAAAAGCACTATATAAGTCTGATGTATTTTATTATTACATTAGATAGTTAATTAGAAAATAGTAGGTAGTTCATTTTATATTTAGACCTACGTGTGGTTGATGGTGTGGAAGTCAGCTGAGAATCCAAACAGACTGCCGGCTGGTCCAGAGTACACCGTCACGTTCTCTACCTGTAGGTTCATACACACACAGCCTGCAAACACACACATATGCAACACACATACACACAATACACTCCTGGCTTCACCCATTTCACCTGTCTTGTCTGTCTGACCGACCAGAGTACTTAGTTGTCCTGTGTGTGAGGGTACAGCAGTTATGTATCTAATAGTTTGTGTGTGTGGGAGTGGTGGTAAAGATATCTCTCTGTACTTTATGACAGAGCAGAAAATAGTGTGTGTGGCAGACGTGAGTGTGTGTATAAGAGTCGTGCGGTTATGTGTGTATGTGTTCAGCTTCCTGTGCTCTGCCAAATGATGTAGTTGTCAGGGGAGACACGTCAATCAAACCAAATATGGTCGACAAGCTGTCCCTGTTTCCTGTTGATAAGAAATAGGACAGGAGAGATGAGGAAATGAGGGGAGAGAAGGATACGAGAGGAGAGAACTTATATTGTACATCGTTTTTAGTTTCGATAAGTGCTTACGTTTGATACGTTTTGATTGTTCTAATGCTGGCTTTGACAATGTAAACGTATGTTTCCCATGTCAATAAAGCCCCTTTGAAATTGAATTGAGGAGAGGGGAGAAGAGAAGAGAGGCGAAGAGAGAGGAGAAGATAGAAGAGAGGCTAACCCTAGATAGTAAGGCTCTAAACTGTTAAATACATCTCAATTAAATGTAGATGAATAAACTCTATTGCAATCCTCATTTCTATTTTCATCTACATCATTTCATTGAGCTAACACAACACAAGGATTCAGTGTCCTCTGATAACATCACAGGAGGAGGTATTCAAACTCATTAACTCTCAAACTAAATTAATGTGTGCAAAATTGTTCATGACGACGACGACTCAGCCCTGCTGGTCTCTGACAGGGACAAGTTGCAGGTTGAAAAAGCCCTCAGCTCTGAACTCGGCAGAATCTGCACCTGGCTCGCTGATAACAAACTATCATTACACCTGGGTAAAACAGAGTCCATTCTCTTTGGATCAAATAACAAACTCAGCAAGGCCAAAGGCTTCTCTGTTACAGTGGGTGACTATATTGTCACAAGGAAAGATGAAATACCTACCTGGGTTCCATGCTAGAGGCAAATCTTTCCTGTGACAAAATGGCAACGAATGTAATAAAAAAAGTCAACCAACGAACAAGATTCTTGTACCGGATTGTATCTTGAAGACTCTAACAGTCTAACAGGAGCACTCATTCAAGGGTACTACGACTATGCTTGCACCTCATGGTACCAAAGCACCTCAAAGGCCCTAAAAACAAGACTACAAACATCTCAAAACAAACTGGTCAGACTACTGCTTGAACTTACTCCTAAAACACACCTCACCCCTGTCCATTTTGACAACCTAGGATGGCTTAGAGTAGACGACAGAGTACAGACACTTGCAATGGGCCTGGTCTACAAGATACACTACACCACTAAGATACCCATGTACATGTCGACCCAAAGGTCAGTGAATTCCACGACCACAACACCAGAGGGAGTTCCACAAATCATGTTGAACCCAGATTCGGCTCAAACAAGGGACTAAACACGTTTAGCAATTATGGCACAACAATGTGGAACGCCCTACCCCACAGCCGTAAAATAATGTGAATCCCTACCCTCCTTCAAAACTGCTCTCAAAGAGCACCTACGGGTGGCTGCAATTCGAAACTGGCCCCGGTAAATGTCTACCCCCCCCACTCCCCCACCCAACCCACTCTAATGTACAGTTTCTTCCCCCTCGAATGTATATATTTTTTATGATCTCTTTATCTGAAACAGTACTGTATATCTGTATATCTTGTATGTCATAAATGTCTGGATGTAACAGTACTGTATATCTGTATGTCGTGTATGTCATGATGAATTGAAAATGGGGGACCCTGATGTAAACAAGACGAAAGTCTTTCTCTGGTCTGCATTCCCTTAACAATTGTTTGTATTGAGCTGTACTGTATTGTACCCATTCTGCAATCTGGTAATACAGTTTTCAATCAATCAATAAATTAGCCTTGGGATGTGTGTGAGAAATATGTGCAAAATAAATAAATTATAGTTTTTCAGTGATGTGCCTCTTTAAGAGTTTGAGCAAACTAGTACATGGGAAATTGTATGACATTTTCTGCAGCCCAGATATGCACTAGCAAGCTGAGACACTGTTGTCATTATTTATCTAGTCCAGCAGGGGGAACCAGAGACATACAGTAAATTATTTATTTAGTCCAACAGGGGGAGCCAGATACATACAGTGTATTGTTGATTTAATCCAGCAGGGGGAGCCAAATATATTCAGTGTATTGTTTATTTAATCCAGCAGGGGGATTTCGAGACATACAGCATATTGTTTATTTTGTCCAACTGGAGGAGCCAGAGACATGCAGACATAGTGGACACCATAGATGTGGCAAGTCTTCAAGCAGCAGCAGCAGTAGCAGCAGTGACTCCAAGAGGCTGTTCTCACAGAATCACAATCACCTTTATTCACCATATAGATAGCACACATATTTAGATCAACCAGAATATGAAGAACGTGGTTATCAGCACAGGGATATACAACACTGACATATTGACAACATGTCACAGACGCATATATACAGAGTAAAACATATAACAAAGACTAAAAAACACAGTGCAGTCCAACTGCTTTATAGATGAGGAAAGAGGACCAAGATCACCAGACAATAAACAAACAAAATGAATGGTTATTATATCTGAAATGAAGGAGAGAAAAAAAAAATGTCTTTATTTACTCTTTATTTTTTTAAATAAAGCGCTACGAGGGCCATTTCATGTATGCACGAGGAAGGATAATAATGTTACGTTATGCTTCTTCTTCATGTTGAACCCAGGTGGCAGAGTGAATATAGCTGAGACAGGAGTCGAACGTGGTGACGATAACAGTTTACTTAGACAGGAACAATACAGAACTCACAAACATAGGTAACATTGAACAATGATCGCGCACAGGAGGGCAGGACAGACAACACTATATACACAGACTAATTGACAAGACACTGATAGACACAGAGGGTAATTACAAACAAGACACAGGTGTGGTAGACAGAAACAATAGAACACAGAGTACACTGGGAAAACAATAACAAATAAACAACCAGACTAAAACATATTTACAAACCACAGACAGGGGAACACAAGACTAACAAAGTGGAGACAACAGACAATAAACATAATAAACATAACTGACAGTAAATAATAATAAGTTGGTGTGTGAGCTGATGCCAGATCTGCATCAGCCCACCGGTTGGCAATGTTATGTTCTGAGGGTTATTGATGGGGCGTTGTGAATGTCTGGGTCCTGGTCCCACAGGACCAGGACCGGGGGAAGTGTTACAGTACCCCGCCCTCGAAGGTCGACTCCCAGACGACCCAGCAGGCCCCCCGGGAACGGGGAGGGTGGGGGGGACGGAAGCCGCATCAGCGAAAAGGTGAGGGGGGAGGAGGGGGGCTCGAGGGACGGGGCTTGCGGGAACTGGATCGGGAGGAGGGGGCTGACGAGGAGGACTGGAACAGGGAAGGATGGAACAGGGAAGGATGACCTGGGGCTGGCGTCTCCACGGCGGCGAGACCCACCACCGAACCCCAAACCGGAGGCTCCCTGGCGGCAGGACGCGGTACAGGACCCCCCACCGGGGTTCCTCCGGCAGCGGAATCCGGCGTCGTCCTCCAGGTCTGCCATGGTGGTGGCTCGTCCTCTGGAACCTCCCAGGGCGGAGGAGACCTCGACCAGGCCGGCGAGGAAGACCTGCGTCCCTGGGAACCCCCTCCTCTGGGGCTGTGGCGTCGGGATCCGTGCCCCTTCCCCGACGCTCCCCTGCGGACCAGGCGACTCCCCACCCAGGAATCCAGCACAGGAGTGGCCGCGGCGCAATCACCCGATGTCATCGGCGCCGCTGGCCCAGCCACTGCGTCCCATGGTGCCAGATCCCGAGCGGTCGCCTGGGGGGAAGTGTTACAAATAATGATGATCTAGCGTTGATTTCAGGAAGATTCGATAATCAGCCGAAAAATTACAACGTGTTTTGTGTATTCCACTAAAGGGCTATTATTGCGTCTCTTTCTCTGGAATGACTAGAAATCACCAAAACTATACTTGTATTCAAAACGGTATAAATCGGAAATGTACAGATGAAAAAACAATCCGTTTTGTACATGTTGACTGCAAGCAACTCACTGATAATCGACGGGTGTATTAGACCCATAGCCATAATTTAAGATATATTTTAAGCACTCGCAAATCTCCCAGTGGCGTCCAATGAGTTAAGGAGACAACCACCACCACTAAACAAACATGACATAACATTAGTGCATGAGAGGATGCTATTTTCATTCTTCCATTATTAGTCCGGTCCAATTTTGTCTAAACTGTGGGGCTCTTTACTCCGTCAACCTATACAGAGACCACTTCAGCCAGCGTCGGTCGCGAGACTTGGCTTTCGTTCTCAGGAGGTAAGTCATTTTCTGTGTGTATTTCTTCCACTATTTCCTTCCATGCCTCCTTGTCTGGAGGGATCTCTTTGTGCCAGCTCCTTGTTATGGTCTTTTTTCCAGCGAGTAACATGATCTTGAACAGATAGAAGTCTTCTTTGTGAATGTTCTCCTCTGAGCAGTGGTGCAGTGGTCATGGGACGGGGTTGCACGCCGTTCCATCTGCTTTTTGAGCAGGAGCAGGCACATGCACGGATGTGCATGCGCATGCACACAAGAATGTCCACTCGACTCTGCGCCAAGTACCCACCTGGCTACTTTGCATAACAATAGCTCAGGTCGTCAGGTGTGTTCAAATACTACAGTTGGACCATTCACACAAATCCTTTGAATGAAATGTATTACATTCCATTCCTAGAGGCAATTCGGCTTCGTCTTTATTTGCGAGGGAACATGTACAGTACAGTATGCGCATGACGTCATTAAAACACAGTGCAACCCCTTATGAAATCACCACTGCCCCACTGCCTCTGAGAGCAGGCCCAGGTAGACTATCTGGAGTTCCATGGGAAATTCATAGCCTAGAATTTTATACATTACTTATTGACACACTTTTAATTTAATTTTTTTTATTTAACTTCTATTTAACCAGGAAGTCCCATTGATATACAAGATCTCTTTTGCAAGGGAGACCTGGCCAAGATGACAGCAATAACATTTGCAAAATATCAGACAGCAATAAAATGTGCGGTACATCACACTGTCTCCAGCAGGGATGTTGCTCACCTGTTTATTAAAAATTTGTGGTGTGATGAAAAATCTCATCACATTCTTCTAGCCGAATTCTCTCCATCCTCTAGAGCTGGTGGAAGTATGTTGCGTTTCACATATTGAATGCCAATCATCCTCTGATAAAATGATATGATAATGTATGATATACATTATATGAATCACAGTTATTATGGATTTGTAGATTTTTGTACATTGCAGATGCTATTTTCCCAGGGGTTTGTTTATATGCTGACACCATCAATCCTACCACCCCGTTACCTCCTGCTGAAATCTTGCTCTTAATTTCTGATTCATAGAAGTGCCGTAACGAAAGGTTATCCTATGTATGTTATATGAATACTGGCTGAGCGTCTCGCTCTTCGCCATAATGAGATATCTCTTATCTCCTAGCACCTACTGTGCTCACAAACAAACAATTGCACTCACATGCACGTGACCAGGCCACGCCCCCGCGTCCTACTATATGATGCCGGACATGGTCACACTCTACCTTCCTCAGAAAAAGTTTCCAACACTGAAAACCCAACCAAGGGACCTCAGGGCGCTAAGAGCGAGACGCTCAGCCAGTATTCATATAACTAGGTTATAGGATAACCTTTCCTTATATTATCATACTGGCCAATCACGTCTAGCTCTTCGCCATAATGAGATATGAGGCAGAGCAGATGCGTGGCCCAACAAGTGTACCCCCTGAGGGCCCGCAAGCCCTACTACCAGGGGGGAGGGGAGTCCCGTCCACCCGCCCGTCCTAGCGAAGGGGGGGGAGGCAGTCAACTCCACCAAAGTGCGAAAAAAAGGGAACCAGAAACCCCTAAAAGTGCACAGTACAGGCGGGACCACGTGTGACACATCACCCCATGGCACACCCCCACACACCCCTGCTAACCCACCGACAAGCGGGACGCAGGGGAGGTCCCAGACCTCAGAACCGCCTTGGAGACAGAACCCCCAGTCATGTTCATGAGGTCAAACTTAACGAAGGGACCCGGGGAGGACCAGGAGGCCGCAGCACAGATGTCCTCCACCGAGGCCCCCGTGCGCCCTGACACCTCCAGGGGGGACCTGTCCAGCCAACGTGTAGCAAAGGGCAATGCCCTCGCACAACCAATGTGACAGGCGCTGCATGGACAGTGCCTTACCAGCGCGAGGGCCACCGTAACAAACAAAAAGTTGATCGACAGCCCTGAGTCCGACTGAGGTAAACCCCCAAAGCACGGACAGGACACGACAGATGAAGGCTCGCCTCTAACCCACTAGCGAGAGGAGGCGGATGAAAACACCTGAATTGCAATATCCCTGGAGCGAAAAGAGCTCCGGATATTCTTTGGCACGAAGACTGGATTAGGCCTCAGAGTCGCACCGCTATTGGCACGAATAGACAGGCACTCAGGCCGCACCGAGAGAGCACACAGCTCAGCCACGCGCTTAGCGGAGGTGATGGCCATCAGGAACGCAGTCTTGAAAGACAGCTGCTCCAACGGCGCCTGCTCAAGAGGCTCAAACGGGGCCTCCGACAACCGGCCGAGGACCAGTTGGAGGTCCCAACTCGGAGATAGAGAACGTTCCACCGGCTTGAGACGCCGAGCGCCAAGCAGGAAACGTTTCACAAGAGGCTGGCTGAACAATGTAACGCCCTCAAAACCCACATGACAAGAGGATATAGCTGCAGCGTATACCCTCACTGTCGAGGCCGACAGTCTACCCAAAATAGACTGAAGGAAATAAAGGACAGCGTCCAGGGGGCAGGACACCGGGTCCCAGCCCCCCACCTTACACCACTCTTGAAAAGTATGCCACTTACCCGCGTAAACCACGATAGTGGAGGGAGTATGCGCATTTCGGATGGTGTTGACCACAGAAGGGTCAAGACCCATCCCCTCCAGACTCACCCCCTCAACAGCCAAACCATCAGTGGCTGTTCCAGAACAGGGAACAGCCACAGAGACCTGTGTGTTTGAGAGAGGGCCCGCGATGACCAAGGAACAGGCCACGGCGGGGCTACCAAGAGCTGGATCAGGACCGGGAACCACACAGCCGTGCCCCGGTCCGGCGCGATCAGGATCAAAGTCCTGCGCTCCCGACGTATCCGCTCCAACAGCTGAGCTATCAGATGTATGGGGGGGAACGCGTACAGAATCCCGGGCGGCCATGGATACATCGAGAAGGCATCCACCCCCAAGGGAGGATTGTCCCCCCGACTGACCGAGAACCATAAGGGCCACTGGTGAGACTGTCTGCTCGCAAACAGATCCACCGTGGCTTCCCCGAACCGGTCCCAGACTTGTCTGACTATGTCTGGACGTAGTCCCCATTCGTCGGAATGTGGACCGCCCGCGACATCACATCGGCGCCCACATTCTGCTTGCCAGGGATGTAGAGCGCCCTCAGGCTGTGCAGATTGAGAGACGCCCATAGCCAGAGCTCGACCCCCGCCGGGTGCAGACGGATGGAGCATACTCCACCCTGTCTGTTGATATACGACGCTGTCGCCGTGTTGTCCGTCCTGACGAACACGTGCTCGCCCACCACCAGGTGGCCGAGCCGCTTGAGGACCAGAAGGACCGCCTTCAATTCCAACACATTGATATGCAGTGCAGACCGGGTAGCATGGCACGTCCAGCTGCCCCCTACTGCGTTGGTCCGACACGCCCCCCCCCCATCCCGTGAGGGAGGCGTCGGTGAAGACCGTGACGTGTGATAGCCTGCTGCCCATGGAGATCCCGCTGGTGAGGGTACCAGTCCTCCCCCAGTGGTCGAGATCCCCCAGTATTGACATGGGAACCTTCAGTCGTTTCCACTTGCCTCTTACCAGGTCTATTTTCATACTGGAAAACCACCTCTGTATCCTCCTCATGAAGAGGAGGCCAAGAGGGACCACAGAGTGAGCAGATGCCATCATACCGAGTAGGCGCATCACGGACAGCGCCGTAACCGTCCTGCCAGGACGGAGCCCCCTGAGCGTGTCGAGAATAGCTACTCGCCGCCGCTCCGAGAGGGTTGCCCTCATGGGCCTTGAGCTTAGAACCAAGACCAAGTACTCCACCTGTTGACTGGGAAGAGGAGTACTCTTCTCCCAGTTCATAGCAAAACCCAGACTGGTGAGGAATTCCACCACCAGCCTGGTATGAGACCTGGCGACCTCCTCCGACCGGCTGAGGAGCAGAATGTCGTCGAGATAGAAAATAACTCGTATCCCAGGGGTGTCAAACTCATTTTCACAGAGGGCCACATCAGCATTATGGTATAGGGCCAAAGACCGTATAAATGTTAATGTAATGTAAAATAAATGTAGCTACACATTTACATATTGTTAAACATGGTGTTTCTGTATTTATTACTTATTCAAGTTATACATATTGCATATTCATTTGCATACATGTAAATATATATGTTAGCTTATGTTATTTTAACAAAAAAAAATTGTTTATCAGAACCCCATATTACTCCACCAATCAATGATCAAACCATTCAAGTAAATAACAAAGAAGAATATCATCAAATATAAGCTATGACATTAAGTTTGTTCAAAACCTTTTTGTCACAGTCAAGAGGGGCAGAACTAACAACTGTGAGCTGCAAAGAACACGTGGGACAGATATAGCAGATGTTACAAAAACAAATGGCTGCACACAACCTTGCAGAGGCCATACATCCAACTAATGGAAGATAGTTTAATTAACTTTAATTAACAGATTGCAGAATGGGTACAGTACAGTACAGCTCAATACACACAATTGTTAAGGGGATGCAGACCAGAGAAAGACTTTCGACTTGTTTACATCAGGGTCCCCCATTTTCAATTCGTAATGAAATTGCTAGTATGTGTCTGCATGAACACACAACTGTAACTGTACTAAAAAATAACAAAATAAGGGTTGTCTCAGTTCACAACTATATTGGTCAAGTTTTGGGTGGGACTTGTTTGCGTCCCTACAGCTTCTTATTCAATTGAGCGAGATGCTCGGTTATGTCACACAGCCAGTTTGCATCTGACAGTTCAGACAATATTTCTTCAACCCTTTGTTACCTATTCCGCCTGGATCTTCTTTGTATTTTGGGCTGTAAAATTGTCAAAGAATGTCTGAGGAGTAAGTGCTTTTGGCTTTTTTCCTTTGTTACCTCAGATGTTCAACATACATGTATGTGTAAGAATGTGTAATAACTAAGGCTGTCAAAGTTAAAGATTTATTAACGCATTAACCCACAATTATTTTAACACTGCTATTTTTTAACCCAATATTAATGTAAAAAAAAAAGAAAAAAAAATGTTTTATTTATTTATTTATTAATTCTTTTTTAGCTCTTGGGGGGCCACATCAAATGACGTGGCGAGCCGGATTTGGCCCGCGGGCCGTGAGTTTGACACCTATGACGTAGAGGCTCCAGCACGGTCTCTACGCACTTTGTGAAAGTGTGGGGGGCCAGAGAATAACCGAACGGCAGCCTCTGGTATTCGTACGCTACACCCTGAAAGAAGAAGCGAAGGAATTTCCTGTGAGGAGGGAAGATCGGGATGTGAAAGTACGCATCCTTCAGGTCTATGGAGGTGAACCAGTCTCCCACTCTGACGGAGCGTATCAGGTGTTTGACGGTCAACATCCTGAACCGCCTCGTCACAATCAGCCGATTGAACGCAGACAGATCCAGAATAGGTCTGACACCTCCCGATTTTTTGGGCACCAGAAAATACCGGGAGTAAACACCACACATCGCGTCCTCCCTTGGGACCACAACGATGGCTTGCTTCGCTAACAGAGATTGGATCTCGTCGGCCAGAGCTGTCACTGCTGCTGACCCTGACAACAAGGTCTGCACCAAACCTGAAAACGGAGGGTGGGGTCGCGCAAACTGCAACACAAGCCCCCACCTCAGCGTTCTCTCCGTCCACCTCGACATATGGCACTGCTGTAGCCATTATGTGATGATAATCCCAAAGCGCACCCGCCGCCACATGGCGCTGGTCCGCCAGGAACTGTAGATAGGCGGCCCGGTCCCACCCGCTGTGCGTTGCCAACCCTAGACCCGCCAACCGCTCGAGCAGGGTGTCTCGTGGAGTTGGGACATCGGACCCTGACACTACTAACGAGGCAATCGCACCCAAGGGGGGACCCCGACAGAAAGGGCCGGTTTGATACGGGGGAAGCTGACGTCACACTGGGTGACAAAAGCTCCCCCACTGAACACCTCCCCAGCATGGATCGCTGAGGAACTGTTCTACAGCTGGACATGCGAGGTGCGAGGACCCCACACTGCCCGATAGGGTGGGTTTCTACACACCGTAGCCCTGTAGTGATATTACTACCACCCAAATCACGCGTGCCTGCCTGACCACTGCCGGTCATCCGGCCATGGGAGGCACTAACGTGATACCCGGCCTGGCGAAGGCAGGGTTGGGGGAACCCACGCTGTGCCCCAAGAGGCCTTGAGCTCCCCCGCTGACAACTTTTGTTGTTGACAGACATAACACCAGGCTCACCAAACACAGGCGCAGAACGTGTGGCGTGGGAGCCGCTTGACAGCACAACATTCTCACGGACAGACCCAGGCCTAGCCATCAACTGGGTGTCAGCCCCTGTCCCCATGAGAAGCGAAACGTGGGGCCGCTTGCGCTTCATTGAAGGTGTTATGTACCATGAGCCTGATCACTCCTGTGTCACTGCCTGATCACTGCGGTGTCACTGGGCATGCAGGTGAGGGCTGCTAATTAGCTAATTAGTGCTGATTGGTTACCTGCTGGCAGCTTTAAAACCAGCCCTTGAGTCACAGATGCAGGTTCTGTGGTTAGAGGAGTGTGGGGTTAAACAGATAGTTATCACGTTCTTCTAGTCTTGTTTCTTTAGTTAGTATCAGTATTTCATGGTTAAAATAGTCTTTTGGGTTAAACACAGGGTTTTGGTGTCGGTTTTGCACATAGGTTGCGTGCCTTTGAGCCAGGGTCGTAACAGTTGGGCGCTCGTCCGGGATATTTACCCCTAGAAATTGTTTGGTGGTTTTATTTTTTGTTGCATGGTGTGTCATGGTGCTATGGTTTGGGTGGTGTTCGTTACATATTGTGTAACGTGGGGGCTTGAGCCGTTTCATCAAACAGGTGAGTATGCCTTATTTGTTTGTAATTTGATGTGACTACTTATGCTGTTAAAATATATAGTTTAGTGGGCACCACATGTAGATAGGGACATTATTTTCTGGTTGTTGGTTAGCTTCCTGTGCACCACATACTCCTGGGGCAGTCAGGGAAGTGATTAGCACCATCTACTTGTCTGGTACCATACCATGTACTGGACGGGTGGATGGTCAAATATGATCTTTGGCTGGTAGCAGGTGTGGTTGAAGATGGTTAGGTCTACAGGGCATTAGCTTAAGGGTAGGTAGATTAGGGGGCCAGAAAACACAGGTAGTGTGGTAGGGCCTGATTTAGTGTTTCTTAGGGTAGACATGTGGTGGGCCGGTTTTGACTACAGTTTAGATGTAGAAGCGTAAGTAGTCATATCAGGTTAGAAGGCGCACCTGTTTGAAATTGTTTGTTGTATTTATTTTGTTTGTTTTGAGTGTTTGGTTAGCATACCTGTTAGCACCTGACCTCCTGCGTATATGACACGTCTATTTATTTCAGGGTGGTTGTTTTTTATTAAATTTTTTGCAAATTAGAAAGGTGCGCTCAGTAGAGCACACATTTCCACCGCATCCCTTTATGGTTATTAGTATTGGCATTAGCATTCTTTATGGTTCTTCGTGGTTCTTCGTGGTTCTTCGTGGTTCTTCAGTGTTTCTTTAGTGGCTCTTTGGTGGTTCTTTAGGTAGATTGTGTGTGTGCTAGGGTGCTTTTGGCCGTTCTTTTGGTGACTCTAAGGTGGGCAGGGTGTGGTGCTGGTGCAGTAAAGATGGCTTCCATCAAGGACTTTGTTGATCACCCGTCTCATGACATGTTGGAGAGGTTTTCCAAGGAACAACTTCTAGAACTTGCTGTACACTACAGGGTAGAGCTTACTGCAAGTGAGAAACATTTGAAGCCAACTGCCTTGAGTGCTTTGAGGGTGTTACTCATTAGAGAGCAGGTGCTTGTGGCGAGGGTGGAGGAGCCTCCTTTGTCTGACGTGTCTCCGCTATTATCTGGTGCAGAGGGTGAGTGGAGGATTAGAGAGTTGGAGTTTAAGGAAAGACAGCTACTACAGGAGCGTGAGGAGAGGAGAGAGGAGCGTGAGCATGAGCGTGAGCATAAGGAGCGTGAGCTTAAGGAGAGGAGAGAGGAGCGTGAGCATGAGCATAAAGAGAGGAAAGAGGAGCGGGAGCTTAAGGAGAAACAAATGTTGCTGGAGCACGAGCGTGCGCAGAAGGAGCTTGAGTATAAGCATGCTGCCTTGCAGGCGGGTGCTCTGCATTCAGAGTCACGTTCCGGTTTTGATGTAGGCAGGAATATTAGGATGGTGCCTCCATTTTTTGAGAAAGAGGTGGAAAGATATTTTCCCCTTTTTGAACGGGTGGCAACCACATTGAAGTGGCCTGATACAGCCTGGACACTGCTGCTGCAATGTGTTCTTGTTGGTAGGGCACAAGAAGCTTATACTGCTCTGTCCCTTGAACAAAGCGCTGACTATGAGCTTGTTAAAGCTTCCATATTGAGGGCTTATGAGTTGGTCCCCGAGGCCTATCGTCAGCGTTTTAGAGGCTATCGCAGGTCGGAGGGACAGTCTTATGTTGAATTCGGAAAAGAGAAGGAGAACCTGTTTGACAGGTGGTGCACCTCTCAGAGAGCAGAGTCAAGGGAGCAGCTTAGGCAGTTGATCCTCCTAGAGGAATTTAAGAGATGTGTTCCTGATACCGTTTCCACACATCTAAATGAGCATAAGGTATTGCAGATAGGCGACGCTGCTGTCTTGGCTGATGAGTTTGTGTTGACACACAACTCTGTCTTTGTAGAGGAGGGCCGTGTTGAGTCCAGGGGTAGGCGTCCTTTTCAGGGGAGCCGGTTCCCGGCACCCGTGTCTGCTGGTCGGTTTACTTCGACTCCTAGGCAAGGTGGCTCTGCTAGTGCGTTTCCAGAGGGGGTTATCTGTTTTTACTGTAAGGAGCCTGGTCATATCATTGCTGGGTGCCCTGTGCTTAAGCAGAAGAATTTAAAAACTGTGGCTCTGGTAGAAATCATGGGCAGGACACCTATGCCGACATTAGAGGGTGGGGTGCGTTGTATCAAAGGTGCAGACAGGGAGCTAGAGGGCTCCTCAACGTTTATGATGGATGGATTTGTTTCCCTGGTTGGTGCATTAGTGTCAAAGCAGGCTATTACAATATGGAGAGATACAGGAGCTTTTCAGTCTCTCATTCTGGATGGGATTTTGCCATTTTCGGAAAATTCTTCATTGCACTCCGGTGCCATTGTTCAGGGTTTTGGAGGAGGCTTTGTGAATACCCCTTTGCATGAGGTCTCGCTAAACTCTCCCTTAGTATCAGGCAATGTTGTTGTAGGAGTGTGTTCTCACATTCCCATAAAGGGTGTGTCCTTCATTCTAGGGAACGATTTGGCCGGTGGCAAAGTGCTGGCTACTCCAGTTGTAATTCCCATCCCTGTAGTTTCTGAGGTTCCTGATGAGCTGGCACAGAAACATCCAGGAGTGTTTCCTGTGTGTGCTGTAACCCGCGCAATGTCAAAGGTCAAACGTGACACCCATGATGTTGTTAACTCAGATTGTGATATGACACTTAGTGACACGTTCTTTGTTGAGTTGAAAAGTGGCCCTGATGAGGGTTTTGGTAAGGTGATACCGTCTCATGAGCAGTTGGTACTAGAGCAAAACAAGGATGTCTCCTTGTCGTCCCTCTTTGAAGAGGCGGTTTTAGAGGATGCAATGACGTGCTCATGAGAAAGTGGACACCACCTAACCTGTCCAGTCTGGATGACTGGGGCAGTGTGTTTCAGATTGTTGTTCCAGCCGTGTATCGCCCTGATATACTGCATCTAGCACATGATCATGATCTTGCTGGCCACATGGGAGTCAGGAAGACTTATGATCGTGTGCTAAGACATTTTTGTTGGCCTGGTTTAAAGTCAGATGTGGCACAATATTGCCGCTCGTGCCATGTGTGTCAGGTTGTTGGTAAACCAAACCAGAAGATTCCTCAGGCTCCTCTGCAGCCTATTCCTGCTGTTGGGGAACCTTTTGAGCGGATCCTCATTGACTGTGTTGGTCCCCTCCCTCGAACTAAGACAGGTAACCAGTACCTTCTGACTATTATGTGTGCAGCGACCCGTTTCCCTGAAGCCATTCCTCTACGCCAGATCACAGCCCCAGCTATATCCAAAGCTCTGGTTAGGTTTTTTTCGACTTTTGGCCTACCAAAAGTTATTCAGTCAGATCAAGGGTCTAATTTCATGTCCTGTCTCTTTGCTCAGGTCCTCCAACAGTTGTCTATCCAGCATTGCCCTTCCTTTGCCTACCATCCAGAGTCCCAGGGGGCGCTGGAGAGATTCCACCAGACTATCAAAACAATGCTGCAGGCATATTGTACGGAGTTTGAAAAATACTGGGATGATGGGATCCCGTTGCTTCTGTTTGCTGCTAGGGAGGTAACCCAAGAGTCTCTTGGATTCAGCCCGGCTGAGCTGGTGTTCGGCCACACAGTGAGGGGTCCTTTGAAACTGCTGAAGGAAAAGTGGTTGGCTGACTCCTTCCTCTACTAATTTGCTGGACTATGTGTGTAACTTCAGGCTTAAGCTTAGTAGAGCATGTGAACTAGCGAAAGAGAACCTAAAGGTGGCCCAAGGAAAAATGAAGGTTTGGTATGATAAGCGGGCCCGACATAGGGTGTTCTCACCGGGAGGGTGTTGGTTCTCTCGCCTATTCTCGGTTCTGCATTACAGGCTAAATACAGTGGGCCATACTCCATTGAGCGCAAAGTTGGTGAGGTCGACTACTTGATTAAGACTCCCGACCGCAGGCGCAAGAGTAGATTATGTCACGTCAATATGTTGAAGGCGTACAATGATAGGGCTCAGATTGACCAGTCAGAGGTCAAGCCTGTGGCTGTTCTAACGATTTCTGCATCTCCTATTGTAGCCGACAGTTCCGTGTCGAGGGAGATTTCTCAGGGCAGGTTGCCAAATACCCAGATACTAGGTGACTTGGACTCACACCTGTCGTACTTGCCACTTCCTGAGCGTACGGATGTTGTGCGCCTACTTAGACAGCATATACGTTTGTTTGCTGATGTCCCTAGTCGTACTAATGTACTCGAGCATGACATTGATGTTGGTAGTGCAGGGCCAATTAAGCAACATGCCTACAGGGTGAATCCGGAAAAACGAAGGATCTTGAGTAAGGAAGTAGACTATATGGTGAGACATGGCATTGCGGAGCCCAGTTCTAGTGCATGGAGCTCCCCCTGCCTGCTTGTTGATAAGCCAGACTGCACTCATCGGTTCTGTACTGACTTCCGTAAAGTTAATGCAGTAACCAAGCCGGACTCGTACCCTCTTCCTCGGATGGATGACTGTATCGATCGGGTGGGTTCGGCAGCCTTTGTAAGTAAATTGGATTTGCTAAAGGGATACTGGCAGGTTCCGCTTACTCCGCGAGCACGTGAGATATCCGCTTTTGTCACACCAGAGAGTTTCTGCCAGTATACAGTGATGGCCTTTGGCATGCGGAACACCCCAGCGACGTTTCAGCGGCTAGTGAACAAGGTCCTGGCCGGGGTAGCGTTTTGTGAGGCATATCTGGATGACCTGGTTATCCACAGTTCCTCTTGGTCACAACATGTGGAGCATCTGGGGGAAGTGTTCAAGCAGTTGGGTGGTGCTAACTTGACAGTTAACCTTGCAAAATGTGAATTTGGACAGGCCACGGTTACCTACCTGGGTAATGTGGTTGGACGTGGGCATGTGTGCCCCATTGCAGCTAAGGTGGAGGCTATAGTGGGCTTCCCTGCTCCCATCACCAGGCGGGAGTTGAAGCGCTTCCTAGGTATGGCAGGGTACTATAGGAGTTTCTGTAGGAACTTTGCTTCTGTTGCTGCCCCTCTGACTAATCTGCTCTGTCCTAAGGTACCTTTCGTGTGGACTGAGACTTGTCAACAGTCTTTTGAGAGCATCAAGGGTATTCTGATTAGTGCTCCCGTTCTGTCAGCTCCTGATTTTCAGCTGCCGTTCAAGTTGACAGTGGATGCTAGTGACCTCGGTGCTGGAGCCGTCCTCCTGCAGGAGGATGCATTAGAGGTGGAGCACCCAGTGTGCTACTTTTCTAAAGGTTTGACAGGCATCAACTGCACTACTCTACTATAGAGAAGGAGGCGCTCGCTTTGGTTCTTGCCTTGAACCATTTTGATGTTTACGTTGGGTCGTCCAGTTTACCCCTTGTTGTGTATACAGACCATAACCCTTTGGTTTTTCTTCACAGTATGGTGAACTCGAACCATCGTTTCAAGTTCAAGTTCTTTAATAGTTGTCATACAGAAGTACAGAATACTTTCATACAAAATGCTTCTTACTGTTACGCTCCAGAGACTGTGCTAGACAAGATAGTATCAAATAACATAATATAGCATGTAATTTAGAAGAAGAAAAATGAGGTCACGGTGTTCGGTATAGACATATGTACAATGTTCTGAGTTACCATATAATATACAATACTATGCAGTGTACTAATGTACAGTACTATCTAGTGCAAAGCAGAAATGGGATGAGGTACAATTTTAGGTACAATTTACAGTAAGGTGTACGAGTTGTAGTGCAATCCTTCATCAATAAATATAAAGTGTGGGGAGTGGGTGCTACAGTGTTTTTGTTTAAAGTGGGTGTGTGCTATAAAGTGTGTGGAGTGGGTGCTACAGTGTGTTTGTTTAAAGTGAGTGTGTGCGTGTGGATGTGTGTGCTATGTGCGTTTGGTGGTTGTTGTTGTGTAGTGTTCATTCATTGTTCGTTTAGCAGCCTGATGGCCTGGGGATAGAAGCTTCTTCTGAGTCTTTCTGTGCTCGCCTTGAGACTCCGGTATCGCTTGCCTGACCGCAGCAGTTCAAAGAGGCAGTTGTTCGGGTGACTAGAGTCTTTAATGATTCTCTTAGCCTTGCCCGTGCAACGCTTGTTGTAAATGTTCTGGAGGGTGGGGAGCCCCCCTCCAATTGTGCGTTCGGCTGAACGTGTCACTCTTTGTAGTCTGCTTCGGTCTTGTGCAGTGCTATTCCCAAACCAGGAGGTGATGTTGCCGGTCAAGATGCTCTCTATTGTACATGAGTAGAAGTTCTTAAGGATCTTCTGACTGACTTGGAACTTCCTTAGGCGCCTGAGGAAGTAGAGGCGTTGTCGTGCCTTCTTCACAACACTGTCAATGTGTGTGGTCCATGTCAAGTCCTCGGATATGTAGGCTCCGAGGTACTTAAAGCTGTTGACTCTCTCAACCGGTGCCCCGTCGATGCTGAGGGGGCTGTAGTCCTTGACCCCCGACCTCCTGAAGTCCACAATCATCTCCTTTGTTTTGCTGACGTTCAGGGAGAGGCTGTTTTCCTGGCACCATCCCGCCAGGACCTTGACCTCTTCCAGGTAGGCCCTCTCGTCGTTGGCAGAGATCAGGCCCACCACCACTGTGTCGTCAGCAAATTTGATGATTGTATTGCTACTCCGCTGAGCCACACAGTCGTGTGTGTACAGGGAGTAGAGGAGGGGACTCAGAACACAGCCCTGGGGGGCCCCTATGTTGAGGGTGATGGATGAGGAGGTGCAGTTGCCTGCTCTCACCACCTGGGGTCTGCCAGTCAGGAAGTCCAAGACCCACTGGCAGAGGTCATAGCCCAAGCCCAGGTCCCTGAGCTTGGCTATGAGTATGGAGGGGACTATGGTATTGAATGCCGAGCTGTAGTCGATGAATAGCATTCTCACATAGTTCCCCTGCCTCTTGTCCAGGTGTGATGCTGCTGTGTGCAGTACATGGGCTATGGCGTCCTCCTATGATGCTATGGAGTTTGTTCCTCCAAGCGTATAACTTGGATATTCGCCACATTCGTGGGAGGGACAACGTGCTGGCAGACTCCCTCTCACGGTCATAGTACCGGTGATTGTGGTGCACGTTATCGTTGTTGTGGTAGTGGCCCTGACAACTAGTGGGTCACAGTAGTTTTTTTTGTTTTTTTGTTTATGGGTTGATGTATAGTGGTTGCCTCTTGGGCAACCAGTTTGGTGGGGGAGGTGTTATGTACCATGAGCCTGATCACTCCTGTGTCACTGCCTGATCACTGCGGTGTCACTGGGCATGCAGGTGAAGGCTGCTAATTAGCTAATTAGTGCTGATTGGTTACCTGCTGGCAGCTTTAAAACCAGCCCTTGAGTCACACATGCAGGTTCTGTGGTTAGAGGAGTGTGGGGTTAAACAGATAGTTATCACGTTGTTTTAGTCTTGTTTCTTTAGTTAGTATCAGTATTTCATGGTTAAAATAGTCTTTTGGGTTAAACACTGGGTTTTGGTGTCGGTTTTGCACATAGGTTGCGTGCCTTTGAGCCAGGGTCGTAACAGTAGGCATGCGGCCCGCAACCAAAGGAAACAAATCAGAGCCCTTATCCCGCTGGTGTTGGGGGGGGGAGTGACCGGAGAGCGAGCTAGACACAGCTAGACGGCGACGTTTTTTTAGGGCGTGCTCATCTAATGTAGCCGATCCCTCGGCCGCCAAGGCTGTCGGCCTTGCGATCACCTGCAAAGGATCGATGCTACCTGGCTCTCAAGCCAGGGCACACCTGCCTTGCGCCCTGTTGTCAGCCCATTCACCCATAAAAGGGGTAAATAAGCCTCAGCAAAACCCCTCACATTAGATACCGATTGACCTTCAGCAATGAACGGGTTAAGAGGAGGGAAGAGAGGTGACAGCCCACGGCAGGGAACAAAGGAACAGTGACCCAGCATCGTAGCATTAGCATTAGCCGCGCGCTCCAGGATAGCTGGGAAAACATCCAACTCAGAGTCATGACGACAAAGTTTACCCAGATATCCTGCCCCTTGCGCCAATACATAACTCTGTTGTCTCACGGGACAACAAGCAGTATCACAAACGCTAGCATTGATGCCTGGCAGCGCAGGCCCTACCTGTGCGCGACCTAGCCTGACAGCTAGCCGCCGCGCGACGTCCCTCGATCCGCTGTCACGAGACGAGGAAACCCCAGGCCAGGCCCGATGCGCTGTTAGGATGTGCCGAGAAGATTCCAGGGGCTGGTGAATCTCCGGCGAAACCCCAATATTGTGTAATTTCTCTCTGCATTTCATAAGAACTAGTTCATGGAGTGCACTGCAGCGTCCATGTTGGAAACAAAAAAAGAGGAAGGTAGAGTGTGACCATGTCCGGCGTCATATAGTAGGACGCGGGGGCGTGGCCTGGTCACGTGCATGTGAGTGCAATTGTTTGTTCGTGAGCACAGTAGGTGCTAGGAGATAAGAGATATCTCATTATGGCGAAGAGCGAGACGTGATTGGCCAGTATGATAATATAACTGTAAATATGTAAACAGATTGTCGTTTCCCAAATAAAATGTCCTCGTAAATTTCTCAAAGGACATGAAAATGTGATCTTCTATATGGCTGTTATACCCCTATCCTTCCATCTGTCAAATGTGTTATCTATAGTACTCCTGGGCCCTCATTTATCAACTTGACTTACGCACAGATATGTGCGTAACCCGTGCGTACGATCATTTCTAAGCAAAGTGTGTGATTCATCAATTTGAACTTGTGCTTGACTTTGTGCGTATATTTAAACACAGGTCGGACCATGCGTAGTTGGCGCCCGGTGGTAGAATATTTTTACAACGCGGAAATAAGCACTGACTGCGCTCCGCGTAACTCAACTCGTTATTATTTTGCGCATATATTGCAGAAATACGGGAACGTTTTGATTATATTTAAAAGGCTTTGCCATTGTTAAGCGTAATAAGTGGAACCCCGAAGCTGTAAGCAGAATACAAGTCATATGAACACCCACGATATAAACGCATTGCAACGAGAACAGACAGAGGTTATTTGTTGAGTGTATGTGTATACAAAACCCTTGCAATAAATGTGTCTTAAATGAATGAAAAGCATACATGCTCTGGACACAGAGCATATATCGTGTGGGTAATATCATGACTTGTATTCTGTGTCAAAGCCTAAATCAAAACGTCCCCGTATTTCTGCAATCTATGCGCAAAATAATAACGAGTTGAGTTCTAACAAAGAACGTATTACATGCTGGTAGGCTGATAGAGTAAACTATGATATGAATATGAATATGATATGATATAAAGGTATACTGGTCCGTCCGCGAGGATATCGAGGACTCGAGTTGGGGGACCCTGATGTAAACAAGACAAAAGTCTTTCTCTGGTCTGCATCCCCTTAACAATTGTGTGTATTGAGCCGTACTGTATTGTACCCATTCTGCAATCTGTTAAATAAAGTTTTCATTAATTCATTCATTCAGCCATTAAATGCAATTTGAGAATATAGGCTAAAGCGACGGCCTAGCCTATACATATTATTTAATGTTTTCATAAGCGTAAAGATACAACAGCTAGATTAATGATCAAGTTAGTTTACTGTATGCAGGCTTCGCAGGGCTGTGTGTTATTATATGCGCAAGTTACTGTTGCATAATGTAGGCTATGGGCTGGCTGCTATTATATGAACTTCATATAGGCTGCCTAATACCAACAACAAAATAGATTGTAGCATATGCCTCTACACACATTATATTATACACATCATATTATATCTTGGTTCGGCAGCGCCTCTGTGAACAATCTCTCAGAGTTTGCTCCATCAGTAATCAGTAATGTGAACGGGATTCCACTTGGTCAATGTACAGATAATCTGCGATGCGCATTTTGGCTGATAATGTGCCTGTGGCCGGAGTCTCATTCATATTCACTTAAATGCAGATCATAGTTATCCACTGAAGCCATATGACTCTGACCAGAACGGGCTCATGACGAGCGTACATAATAGGCATTAGAGCGCAGAGTTGTCTGTGAACTTGGCAACTTCATTGGATTTATTTATTCTCTAAAGATATCTATAATCATACGATTAAATATTGTTTAAAATAAAACGCTAAATACTATTATTCTGTGTGTCATGTTTCCAAATAAGATTGTTCACAACGGGAAATGCTGTATACGTTCAATTTGTTGGTTGGAGGACCTCGGTGATCAATCTCGCTCTCAGTGAAGTCTCTCAGAGTTCGCTCGGGTTAGTCCACTTTTCCACATTTCATGGGGGTGTTCCATTACCGTATATGGTTAATCAGGGCGGTTCTGGTATGCAAATACTTAAAACAGTGCCTATAAGCTCAAACGTAGGATCAAAGTCATATTTATCAAGACCGGTGTGCGTAGGACCTGTGTACGCACGTGTGATAAGTCCCGTTTTTTTTGTGCATGCACACATTCTAAATTCTGTGCTTACGTATGAAAATAGAATACTTTCTGAGAAAAATTGATGAATGAGGGCCCTGGTCTAAACCTGGGGGTCTGAGAGGGCCATATCAAAAGTCTACTGTCTTCGTTTAGTTTATATTTCCTGACCACCTAAAATAATAATAATACATTTTATTTATATAGTGCTTTTCAAGAACCCAAAGACGCTGACAATAAGAAAAACAAAGAACAGATAAACATAGAACCACAGGGAACAAGCAGTATGAATACACAAGCCATAAAACCATGAGTAACAAGCAACAAATACAAAAGCCAGTAGGGGAACAATCAGGGAAGTAAGGAAACCGAGGAGAGGGAGGGGGGTGTGTGGGAGGGATTTAAAGGTGGAGAGTGAGGGAGAGTCTCTGATAGTCTGAGGGAGGGTGTTTCAAAGTCGGGGTGCAGAGAGAATGCTCAGTCTCCAAAACGTTTGAATTTAGATGACGGAATGGTGCGGGAAGTAGTGGAAGAGGATAGGGGGGAGCCAGGCTATGGAGGGCTTTGAGGAGTAGTAATTTGAAGTTAATGCGTTCCTTAATCTGGAGCCAGTGGAGAGAGTGGAGGACAGGCATGATGTGATCACAGGATCGGGTGTTTGTGAGCAGGCGAGCAGCAGAGTTCTGAACCATCTGGACTCTATGGAGGGAGTGGGAGGTGATGCCGGTGAGAAGGGAGTTACAGTATAGTCTAGGCGGGAGGAAATTTAGGCGTGAATGAGGGATTCAGCAGCGGACAACTGATTGACAGCAGAGACGGCGAATGGAATGGCAGATGGCACTCTGCAGAATGAGAGGGAGAGATAGAGCGACAGACAATTAACGTCATCAAGCATAACCTGCGCTTGAACTTCAGCCTTGATGTCAAGATGGACAGTGGAAAAAAGAGGAAGGATGGTGCAGAGAGGGAGAAAACTAAAAAAAGAAAGGCCCTTGCAGGAGATGCTGCTAAATCCGGCAACATTTATCAAATGTTTTCTTGCACCAAGAAGGTCAAGGGACCACCAGGTTAGTCAGTGATCAAAATAAACACGTGGATAGGCTAACGTTACCATGCAATGCATCAGCATCTCCCCTGTCAAAAGCCCAATGTTAAATCTGCCAAGAAACAAATCAATCATTTAAACCTTGTGTCTGAAAACTAAAGTGTTATACTCTTACCATATTAGGGCACTTTCTTTTCCATAAATCTTTTATTCAACTTCAGCCCTGATCATAATAATTTAAAGTTTTTTTGTAATGTCAGATTACAAATGAAATACTCCCACTTTTCTGAAAATAGTTGTTGTTAAATCTGACATTACAAAAAACAGTATGTGTGTTATGGTTTGTAACCGACCTCAAACGCAACGGCACAGAGAGGAAGTTCAGAGTTAGCCAAAGCAAGGGCGTATTTATTTACAGAGTCACAAGATGGAATGAAGTACAGCAATCGAACAAACGGGGAATCTGGCATGTGAAGATGTTGCGGCTCTGCAGATACTCCCAGTAGGTAGTGGTGAGGAATTGGCTAGTGACGTTGAAGCGGCTCTGCAGATACTCCCAGCTTTCACTCCCGGTGGAAACGGAGAGAGAGAGAAATCAGAGTTAGCCCAACGAACACACAGAGGCAGAGAGGTGACTGATCCAGTATAAATCCAAGTGACTTGATCTTCGGTGTACCACACACAAGTTTAGCTGAGTCCAGAGAAAAAACAATACGGTATCTTCAGTGTTAATCTAACACAAAATTAGGTGAGTCCTGGTACAAACAAAAACGGGATCTCTTCGGTGTTCACCAAACACACAAAAAACTGATAATCCAAAAGACAGTTTCCAAAAACTCACCAGAGCGCAACGCGAGAAGCGGGCATATAACGAGGCGTAGCTCCAAACGGGGAACCAGGTTCTCCACAGCAGTTCTCCACAAAAGATCCTGGAGAGCAAAAAGACAGGAACAGCGACGGGGAAGGCAGGTATATGCAGGTGTAATTCAGAACGACCCAACATCGATAGTAAGGGGGTCTGAGCATATAAAGCCTTCAGGGCCGCTAATTACAAGCTGTGACAGCTGCGGGATGAGATTGATACTTGCTCCAAAAGCGTGTGGCGGGGAAAGCACCAATCAAACACGGCACCTTAAAAGAACGGAGCGCGTGGCGGGGAATGCATTAATCACATAGTACCTTAAAGGAACGGAGCGTGTGGCAGGGAGCGGACCAAAACCTCACAGTACCCCCCCCTCCACGGGAGCCACCCGGCGACCAGCCCGACCCGGCTCGCCCGGATGGGCACGATGGAAGTCGGTGATCAGGCCGGGATCCACGATGAGCTGGCGGGAGACCCAGCTCCGTTCTTCCGGACCGTACCCCTCCCAGTCCACCAGGTACTGGAACCCCCGACCCCGCCGTCGAACGCCCATCAACAGGCGGACCTGCCACTGGGGGTGACCGTCCACCATCTCGGGAGGAGGTGGTTCCGGAGCAGGAGGCATCAGGGGACTGAGAGAGACAGGCTTAACCCGGGACACATGGAAAACGGGGTGAATGTGCATGGACGCAGGAAGCTTAAGACTCACCGCCGCGGGACTGAGTACCTTCAGAACCTCAAAAGGACCGACGAACCGGGGGTTAAGCTTCTTGGCCGAGGACCGAAGTGGAAGGTCCCTTGCGGAAAGCCACACCCTCTGCCCAGGGTGGTACGTCGGCGCAGGAACCCGGCGTCGGTCAGCCCCACGACTGGCGCGCTCCGATGACCGGAGCAGCGCGGTCCTGGTGATCTCCCAGACCCGACGGCACCGGTCGAGGTGGTCCTGTACGGAGGGAACTGCCACCTCCGCAGGGAAAAGAGGGGGTTGGTAGCCCAGGGATACCTCAAAGGGTGAGAGGCCGGTGGCGGAACTGACCATGGAGTTGATGGAGTACTCGACCCAGGGAAGGAAACGGCTCCAAGAAGCTGGTCTCTCGACAGCCACACACCGAAGAGCAGACTCTACACTCTGGTTCATCCTCTCCGTTTGTCCGTTAGTCTGGGGATGATAACCAGAGGAAAGACTGACCGTTGCCCCCAATCCCTTGCAAAAAGCCCGCCATACCTGGGAAGTGAACTGGGGCCCCCGGTCCGAGACGACGTCCTGGGGGAAAACATGGAGGCGAAACACGTGGCGTGTCAGGAGGTCAGCCGTCTCGGCCGCCGAGGAAAGCTTGGGAAGGGCCACGAGGTGAACCCCCTTGCTGAACCGATCCACCACGGTCAGTAGGCACGTGTTCCCCTGGGAAGAAGGAAGACCCGTGACGAAGTCCAGCGCCACATGTGACCAAGGACGGCTCGGGATGGGAAGCGGCTGCAATAGCCCGGAGGGTGCCTGGTGGGAGGCCTTGCTGCGGGCGCAGACTGCGCAGGCCAGTACGAACTCCTTGACGTCGTTCCTCATGGTGGGCCACCAGAATCGACGAGCCAGGAAGGAGAACGTGCAATGAACGCCCGGGTGGCAGGCGAACCGGCTGGTATGGCCCCACTGGAGGACCCGGGACCGGACCGAGTCGGGGACGAAGAGACGATGAACCGGTACATTGCCTGGAGCGCGATGGAAGCGTAGGGCACGCCTTACCACCCCCTCGATGCCCAAGGTGACTACTCCTACCACCCTGGCCTCTGGGAGGATGGGAGTCGGGTCCTCAGTGGTTGGAGCCCCCTTGGAGTGTAACCGGGACAGGGAGTCGGCCTTCGTGTTGCGGGAACCAGGGCGAAACGTCAGCGAGAAGTCGAACCGACTGAGGAAGCTGGCCCATCTTGCCTGCCGGCCATTGAGGCGCTTGGAAGCACGGATGTACGTCAGGTTCTTGTGGTCCATCCAAATGGTAAATGGCTCCTCGGCCCCCTCCAGCCAATGACGCCACTCCTCCAAGGCAGCCACAACCGCCAGCAGCTCCCGATTGCCGATGTCATAGTTCCTCTCGGCAGGGAGGAAATGACGCGAGTAGAAGGCGCACGGATGTACCTTCTGGTCTGTTGCCGACCGCTGGGATAAGATAGCTCCCAGTCCAGTATCCGAGGCGTCCACCTCTACGATGAACTGTCTCTTGGGGTCTGGATGGAGCAAGATCGGGGCGGAAGTGAACCTCTTCTTGAGGGAGCGGAACGCAGCACACGCCGCTGGGGACCAGTCGAACGGCAGGGCGGGAGAGGTCAGCCTGGTAAGCGGTTCCGCCACTTGACTGTAGTTCCGGATGAACCTTCGGTAGAAGTTGGTGAACCCGAGGAAGCTCTGTAACTCCTTCCGAGAGGTGGGTTCCGGCCACTCCTCCACGGCCCGGATCTTGCGAGGATCAGCTCGGGTCAAGCCTCTCTCCACGATGAAGCCCAGGTAATCGACGGAGTCGGAGTGGAATCGGCACTTCTCCGCCTTGACGAAGAGCCGATTGTGGAGGAGGCGCTCCAGCACACGGCGGACATGCTGGATGTGTTCCTCGAGGGTCTTGGAGAAGATGAGGATGTCGTCTAGGTATACTACCACAAACTCCTCCAGCATGTCACGAAGGACGTCGTTCATGAGCGCCTGGAATACCGCCGGAGCGTTGGTGAGGCCGAACAGCAGAACCAGGTACTCGTAGTGGCCCCTGGGAGTCTTGAAGGCGGTTTTCCACTCATCGCCCTCTCGGATACGGACTAGATGGTAGGCACTCCGGAGGTCCAGCTTGGTAAAGACGGTAGCCTGGGTGAGAGGCTCGAAGGTGGAGTTCATGAGAGGAAGAGGGTACTTGTTCTTAATGGTGATCTCGTTGAGCTGGCGATAGTCGATGCATGGTCGAAGGTCTCCGTCCTTCCTCCCAACAAAGAAGAAGCCGGCCGCCACAGGAGAGGAGGAAGGCCGAATGAGTCCTGCTTCCAAGGACTCAGAGATGTATTGATCCATCGCTGCCTTCTCAGGGACGGTCAGACTGTAGAGGCGGCTGCCGGGAAGGGGAGCCCCTGAGCGGAGGTCGATGGCACAGTCGTAAGGCCGGTGAGGCGGAAGGGCCTGAGCCCTGGACTTACTGAAAACCTCCATGAGGTCGTGGTACTCGGGGGGTATGGTCGAGAGGTCCAGAGGCGGCTCACAAACGGATCTCTGGGGCGAGGGACAGGACGCCGCCTGAAGACACTGGGCATGACAGGAGGAGCTCCACCCCCTGATGGTACCGGAGGACCAGGCGATGTGGGGCTCGTGCAGCGCGAGCCAGGGCCGGCCCAGGACTACTGGGACAAGAGGGGATCTGGTGATAAAAAACTGGAGTCTCTCAACGTGGTTACCAGCAATGGTGAGCAGGACAGGGCAGGTGCGTTGAGTGATGTCAGCCAGGCGGTGTTGGTCCAATGCGAATACCTTCAATGGCCTCACTAGGTCCTCAAGTGGAATGTTGGCCCGGGTAGCAAACTCGAAGTCTAGGAAACTCTCGTCAGCCCCGAGTCAATGAGTGCCTCCACCGTGGCCCGTTGGTCCGCCCAGGCCAGGGTGACGCTCATCAGACGGCTAGGTGGTGCACGGCTCTGGGAACGAGAAAAACGGCTCACCAGGATCTCCCGGGGTCCCGGCGAGCCTGGTCTTTTGGCCGGGTGGGGCAGTTGGCGATACGGTGTCCATCCCGACCGCAGTAGAGGCAAAGGCCGGACCTGAACCTCGCCTCCCGTTCAGCTTGGCTAAGATGAGAATGTCCCAGCTGCATGGGTTCCTCCCCGGGCACCGAACGGGAGGGGAAAGGGCCACCAGTCGTGTTGGGAGCAGGGCGGCCCGCAGTACCGTCACGAGTACGGGGGGTCTGGAGTACCTCTGGAGGTCCCTGTCGGGTTCTCTCACGTCTTCTCTCCTGGAGGCGTCCGTCGATGCGAATGGCGAGGCTGAACAGGTCCTCGAGGGACTCAGGTTCCTCACGGGTCGCGAGCTGGTCCCTGACATTGAGCCCCCTCATGAAGGTGAGACGAAGTGCTTGATCGTTCCAACCGCTCTCCGTTGCCGCCAGTCTGAACTCCAGCACATAGTCGGTGACCCCGCCACTGCCCTGCCGGAAGGTACCCAACCGGGCTCCAGGGTCCTGGCCACGGGCTGGGTGGTGGAAAACCCTGCGGAGCTCAGCCACGAAGTCTGGGTAGGAAAAACAGAACTCTGCCCCCATTGCCCAGGAGGCAGTGACCCACTGGGCTGCCCGGCCTGAGAGCAAGTTAGTCATGTAAGCCACTTGGGCTCCCCTTGAAGTGAATCGGCTGGGTTGATGACGAAAAACCAACTCACATTGCATGATGAATGTGGCACAATCCTCGAAGTTACCATCGAACAACCGTGGTTCGGAGAGACGGGGCTCCCGAGGTGCGGGATCGGGAGACGCGGGGCCTGCCAGGGCTGCGGGTGATGCTCCGGCCGAGGCTCCTGAAGTAAGTGGGGTTACAAGCAAGGTGTTAACGGTTTCACTCAGTGCTTGTAATTGGAGGAGAATATTAGACTGCTGGCTAGCCAGAGAGCCAAGGGACCCCTGAATAGGCAGGACCTGCTCTCGGAGCTCCTGTACAGCAGCCGCAGCCGCACCTAGCTGTAGGCTGTGGTCGTTGGTTAACTCTATCTGGACTGCCAACGCTGTTCTGACCCTCTCTGTGTCGGCTGAGGTCGTCATGGTTGGGTCGTAATGTTATGGTTTGTAACCGACCTCAAACGCAACGGCACAGAGAGGAAGTTCAGAGTTAGCCAAAGCAAGGGCGTATTTATTTACAGAGTCACAAGATGGAATGAAGTACAGCAATCGAACAAACGGGGAATCTGGCATGTGAAGATGTTGCGGCTCTGCAGATACTCCCAGTAGGTAGTGGTGAGGAATTGGCTAGTGACGTTGAAGCGGCTCTGCAGATACTCCCAGCTTTCACTCCCGGTGGAAACGGAGAGAGAGAGAGAAATCAGAGTTAGCCCAACGAACACACAGAGGCAGAGAGGTGACTGATCCAGTATAAATCCAAGTGACTTGATCTTCGGTGTACCACACACAAGTTTAGCTGAGTCCAGAGAAAAAACAATACGGTATCTTCAGTGTTAATCTAACACACAATTAGGTGAGTCCTGGTACAAACAAAAACGGGATCTCTTCGGTGTTCACCAAACACACAAAAAACTGATAATCCAAAAGACAGTTTCCAAAAACTCACCAGAGCGCAACGCGAGAAGCGGGCATATAATGAGGCGTAGCTCCGAACGGGGAACCAGGTTCTCCACAGCAGTTCTCCAAAAAAGATCCTGGAGAGCAAAAAGACAGGAACAGCGACGGGGAAGGGAGGTATATGCAGGTGTAATTCAGAACGACCCAACATCGATAGTAAGGGGGTCTGAGCATATAAAGCCTTCAGGGGCGCTAATTACAAGTTGTGACAGCTGCGGGATGAGATTGATACTTGCTCCAAAAGCGTGTGGCGGGGAAAGCACCAATCAAACACGGCACCTTAAAGGAACGGAGCGCGTGGCGGGAAATGCATTAATCACATACGTAGTACCTTAAAGGAACGGAGCGTGTGGCAGGGAGCGGACCAAAACCTCACAATGATTAGGGATGAAGTTGAATAAAAGAAAGAGAAAGTAAAAAAAATCCAAGATAATTCAAAGATTACACACCTTTGCCACAGGCTACAAACATAATCAAAGTTATCAAAAAAAAATAAGAATGTGATCAGACACAAGGGTTAAGTTGTTGTTCCCTTTGTTGAAAATTTCAGTCAGTGAGCAGGAAATTAAGTCTTTGTAACTAAAATGTTCCTGGTGGGGGACTCCCAAACCCCCCGCTTAAAAGTGGCCTGACTGAGGCTATATTTCGCACTATATCTCCTGGTATGAATTATTTCCTTAGTCCGGTCCTGCCGGGCAGCGTATCGTGTGCAATCCTTGAGCAAGACACTTAACCCCTAATCGCTCCCGATGATCAAGTTGGCACCTTGCATGGTTGCCTCTGCTGTCGGTGTGTCAATGGGTGAATGTGAGGAACAAAAATTGTAAAGTGCTTTGGATAAACGCGCAATATAAATGCACAGTTATTATTTTTATTATAGAGAGAGGGAGAGAGGGAGAGGCAGAGGCAGAGAGAGTGGGGGGATGGGGGAGAGACAGACTGAGGGAGAGTGAGAGAGACTAAGAGAGAGAGGAGAGAGAGACGGGGGAGGAAGAGGGGGTTGTACCCAGCTGCCATCAGTAGAGACTGAACAGTAGCTCACCACCAAGAGACTTGCTGTATCAGTACCGACCATCGCACACTGTCTCTCTGCCTGTCTGTCCTTCTGCCTGTCTGTTTCTGAGGACCAGGCACATGTTTCTCTGAGGGTATTGTTGGGATGTTGCGGCTCTTTATTTGGACGGTTCTCTCCGTGCTGCTGCTGATCGGAGGAGCAGCCAAATCTGTCCCTGATACCGTAACAGGCCCTACTGAAGTTGGTGAGTTTCTAATCTTATTGATGAGCAAAGGACAGGGACAGAGAGAGACAGACGAGGAGAGGGAGGGACATAGAGAGAAAGAGAAAGAAAGAGAAAGAAAGAGAGAGACAGAGCGAAGCAGAGAGTTTACGTTGTTGTTGTTGTTGTTGTTGTTGTTGTTGTTGTTGTTGTTGTTGTTGTTGGTGGTGGTGTTGTGAAGAGAAGCCCATGCTATGCTACATGCTATAATACAAAATATAATAGAAGAATAGTTATTGTGATTGATGTTATTTCTTCCTACTTCATGCATTAGATTTGTGTGAAAGGTGTTTTTAAGCTGTACATGAAAGAGATATGTGGTTCTGTGTTGAAGTCGAGCCATGGTGATGAAGATGAAAGAGATATGTGGTTCTGTGGTGTTGAAGTTGAGCCATGATGATGAAGATGTTTAAGTTTAAGTTTATTTGGATCCCCATTAGCCACAGCAGTGCTGGGGCTATTCTTCCTGGGGTCCATAACACGTAAAATACAGTTACAGACTTATACACTCACAACATTCACATGTCATACAGACAATTAAAACAACAATAAAAACCCTAATCAAATTCATAATACAATACAACAATATATACGCCTTATGAATTCATAATACAATACAATAATACCTACTCATAATTAATTCATAATACAACACAGCATAATATACTATTTAGCTTTTACATACATTATCTATGTTCATATCAGCCAATTATACAATCTTTTAATAATATATCCCTATCAGACACATGCCTTTTCATCTATATATACCTATCTCTCTATCAGACACATACATTTTTCATTTACATACACACTATCTATTAGGGAATGTCAATTTCTTTGGTTGAAAATGTTGTTTTCACACGATTTTGAAACGACATTTACTATTCTCCTGCTTAACATGTCTGGGAAGAGAGTTCCATTCCTGCATACCACGGAACATGACAGTTCGCTTCATTGCATTCAACCTCACTTTTGGAAGTGTAAAACCTCGTGCAGAAGCATGTCTGGTGGAATGGTTGTGTCTGTCAAGACTTATAGATAAATTGTTATATAAAATTGAGGGGATCTTTGTAACAAGAATATTCCTAGTGAATACAAGGAGTGAGCAGAGTAATTTATGTTTGACAAGTAACCAAGTTAAACAACTGTGCATCGCTGCAACATTAGTTCTGTACTCACAGCGAAGCGCTGTACGTGCTGCTTTGTTTTGTACCATTTGCAATTTTTTCAGTTTATTCGTCGTTAGATTCAACCATACTGCAGGACAATAGTCAAGATTTGACAAAACCTGAGCTTGAATTACCTGTTTGATAGAATTTAGTGGTAACAAATGAGCACATCTTTTAACAACAGAAATCCCTCTTCCCATTTTCACTACTATATTGTTTATATGGTGTGACCATGACAATTTACTGTCTAATGTTACCCCTAGGAGTTTAGTCTCCTGGACTTGATTAATTACCACATCACTTATCAAAAGTTTCAAGACTGGGTTCGTTCTTAGAGTATGGTTTGAACCGAAAATGATGCTACTTGTCTTTGATATGTTTAGAACTAGTTTGTTATTCTTTATCCATTCCATCACTGATTGCAACTCTGCCTTTAGGACCGTATTTAATTAATTGGCTGTTGAGGCTGATCATCGTTGAATCATCCGCATACATAGAAATATAGGACTTATTTAGGACAAGAGGCATGTCGTTTGTAAATATGGTGTGTAGAGCAAAAGCCCAAGGCAACTTCCTTGGGGTACTCCACACCTTACCGTTTTAACTTCTGAGTAACTCCCATTAAAAAAAACTATTTGTTTCCGGTTTGCTAAATAAGTTTGAATCCAGGATAGTGCAGATGAGGAGAAACTGTAACATTCAAGTTTTTTAAGTAAGAATTTGTGATCTATGATGTCGAATGCTGCAGTAAAATCAAGCAAGACAGCTCCAACCATTTTCTTTTTATCTATCTCTTTCAGCCAATCATCCGTCATTTGGGTTAAAGCAGTCACTGTTGAATGTCCTTCACGAATGTACTTCACTAACGACCACCCTCTTCTGCCTCATCTGCTACTGTGTATTCGAGGTGTGTGTGTGTGTGTGTGTGTGTGTTTATGTGAGTGTGTGTACCATTATATAATAGTCCCATTTCTAGCAGTGAGTATTATTCATGGCTGGCTGAGCAGAGATAGAGATGGTGGGTTGATTAGCCAACACTGGTATGTGTGCGTGTGTGTGGGTCTTCCACATTGTGGCATGCAAATGTCCTCATAAGAATATATGTGTGCTAATCTCTTGGTTGACAATAATCCTGTGGGATTTAATGAGATGTGATCTGATAGGCTGCCTCCTCCTCTCTCATCTTCTCTCTCTTCTTTTCTCTCTCTCTTTCTCCTAACTCTCAACAAGCAGTGTGGTTCCCCTTGTGTTCGAGAGGCATGCTTGTCCATATGATATGTCTACTACCCCTGTGACTCCATATCCACATTTTGGATAATAGGCTAGAAAATACAATCGCCCGGTTTAATTTGACTTCCTTGACTTCCGTAAATTTTATTATGTCTGTTCCCATCTTGTATTGTAATAATAATTAACTCCAGTATAAACCAAGCTCCAGTCTTCTATCCAATTACAGATACAGAGACAGATAATTTTGTTGGTTAGATACAGATACAGATACAGATAATGCATGCATGAGAGTAGGAATGAAAGTTACAAGTTCAAGCATTTTAACATACTCCACCACAGCATGGTATGCAAACTGCACAGAAACTGAAAGGAAATCCCCATAGAGAGTCATAAACACCTCAAAAAAAATCATCGATCTCCCCCTGCCCACACTAGATGACATCTTCAGGACGCTCATGCCTCCGCAGAGCTAGCAGCATCCTGAAGGATGAAACGCACCCCTCTCATCACCTCTTCTCCCTGTTGCCATCTGGGAGGAGATACAGGCCCTTCAAAGCCTGCAATCACTTAACTGAACAATCACCCCCCTCCCTATTGCCACCACATCTACCTCACTATAATGTATGTATATGCAATATGACAGATGTTGGGAGATGTGCAATAATGTCATTCTCTAAGGTGCAATATTTTCCGCTGATGTGCAATATTTTCTTTCTCTACTGTATGTTTTGCAATGCTTTAAAAAAATTATTATGTTCTTGTGAATGTGCATGTGTAGCAGAGGGTATGTGTGAGTACATGAATGTGTGGTGTGATAGTGAGTATGGGTACACTAATGTATGTATGGTAGTGTGTGTATGGAGTCTCGGGGGGAAGACCGGTAAGGTCGACACGTTGCATCTACTGCCAGTTTTGTTTATTAAAATCACCTTGGAACTACAAGTGAGTTGCGAGCCCCGCTTTGTTCTTATTTAGTGTGTGTATGGATACATGGAATGTGTTGTGTGGTAGTGTGTGTAAGTATCGTTTTTTTAGGTGCTGCACAAACACATTTTGTTGTTTGTGCAATGACAATAAAGCTTTCTACTTCTACTTCTACTATTTATTAGTCATATGTATGTTAACACAAGGTCAATGGTACATGAAATGTGTTGGACGAAAGAACATGTCAGCTCAGCAGTAGAAGCACTAGACGCATTAGAGCACTACCCTACAAACAATATGGTTGCTTGTGGCAACGTACTCTTAACTCTTTGACTGCCACGCTGTGAGCGTTTTTTGACCATTTTCACAATGTTTGCAGACCCATCGTATATTCTATATTATAGCTGTGGAGACAATAGTATGGCTCATTTGAAAGGAAATATGTATACTCCAACAGGGAAAAAACCGTTTAGTTCTACATAAATCAAATTATGTAATCAAATTTATTTGTAAGGCCCGACAACACACGTTAATGTCCCCATGGGCCGGACACATCTTCTTTAAACAAGTCAAGAAGAACCATCACAATAAATCAAGAACAAAACAAAAACACCATGAAGTTCAAAACAATTTAAATAAATAAAATAAATGAATGCAACACTACCAGACATACCTCATGTGAAGGTAAGGAAAAACTCACTAAAACCTAGCAATAGGAAAAAATGCACCACAGGCAATGTGGAGGAGAGAAACCTTAGAAGGGCCGTTCAAGTGGGGATCTCCCTTCTTAGATGTCGGTGATATTAGTGGTGCAATAAAACAGGCGAGACAGTTGGTAAGCATGCACACATATGTGTAATGAAACACAGATAAGTGCATACAATAGCAACTGAACATTTTAAAAGATTGAAAAATAGAGCTGATGGCGGATCTATTTGAGGCATGGGGGTGGCGCAGAGAGGGTTGCATCCTCCCGGTCATTATCACGGGACATCCACCACTCCGGTCATCACCACGAGACAGCCACTCACAGGGAGACAGGGAGACAGGACAAGCATTAGACAGTTTGCGTGATTGTGATGGGCGGAAATATATATATATTTAAATATATATATATATTTAAATATATATATATATATAAATATATACATGTGGTAAGCATATATGTGAATAGAATAGATATATGTAGTAAGCATATTATGAGAATAGAATAGAAGTACTTAACCCAGCAATGAACTCAACGTCTAAACCATGTTGACAGACCACGGATAGAAGACTGTAAGAAGCTGATCCATGGCCTCGGTGGTGCACGTAGAACAGTCACTGCAATCTTGGCCAAGACCCAGAGACATCCACCACTTTGGTCAACACTATGAGACAACCACTCAGAGAGATGGGGGGGGGGGGGGGGCGAATTGTAGTGGGTGGAGATGGAGCAATAAATACATTTAGTGAGCATATGCATACATGGTGACAGTAGAATCAAAATTGGTCAGGGCAGAGCAAGTAATCGTCCCGTTTCACAATAATCCGGTTTTCTAGAACGCAAGATATGGAGTGTTTTATGTGTATAATCGCATTTCGTGCTTATTGCTCACCTTACACCTATATTATTTCCAGGTCAAAGGTAACATGACCACAAACTTATTGTTCTATTCTCAAAACCACCATGAGGGGGGTGCTACATACCTGATGACAAACAGCAGAGAGGGTAGGATCATTTAACTGAATAATACTTGTGTACATCATTCTGAAGTGTGTGACAAAAAATTGTGTTGTGGAACCTATACCTATATCCACAATCTGCTCCTCCAAAACAGATTCAACCCATCCACGCCAGTTTGCTAGTAACCCGGCTAATCTCTCCTACCCTCCTACAGCCACTAATACACCTGTCACAGTACGGGAGGCTTATGGAATTGTCAATCAGCAGTCAAAATCTGCAGTTCCTGGCTCTAACTGAGACCTGGATAACCCCCAATAACTCATCAACACCTGCAGCATTATCTACAAACTATAACTTCACTCACACACCTCGACCCTCCAGACGGGGTGGAGGCACTGGCCTCATGACATCTCCTTCATGGGTTACAAACTTAACACAACTCCCAGAACTGTCACTCTCCTCCCTCGAATATCATGCAGTATCTGTCTCTAATCCTTTCAATCTCACCATTGTTACACTCTATCGCCCTCCAGGTCCCCTCGATCACTTCACAGATGAGCTGGACATGCTTCTAAGCTCCTTACCGGAAGATGGTACCCCTCTCCTTCTATTGGGCGACTTCAACCTGCCTGACTCATCTCAGTCGGTCCCAGTGGTCTCTCCCTCCTACAACAATTTGACCTGACTCCCACTGCCATGCCTCCCACCCACAAAGCAGGCAACTCCTTGGATCTCATATTTTCCCGTAACACCAGCATTAACACCACGGTAACTCCCCTACATGTATCTGACCATTCCTTCATATCCTTCTCACTAACTCTCATGCTTAACCGAAAGGTCTTCACCCCAACTCAAACCGTCTCACTCAAACGCAACCTGCCCTCCCTATCCCCCTCCACCCTCTCCTCTGACATAATATCCGCTCTACCTTTGAGTGACACCTTCTCTGCTCTCCCCACAGAGATGGCAACCTCCACCCTCCTCTCAGCCCTTGCAACCTCCTTCGACAAGCTCTGTCCCCTCGTTGAGAAACCTGCCCGCCATTCCCCACCCAGTCCATGGCTGACGGATGCAGTGAGAGAACAAAGACAGGTCCTGAGAGCGGCTGAGAGGAAGTATAGAAAGTCACGCCTCACTGCTGACATCGACACATATCACAACCTCTTGTTAACATTCTCCAAAACCATTACTAATGCCAAAGCTTCTTTCTTTCACCATAGGATCGAGGCCTCTGCCAAGAATCTTCGCAAACTGCATGCTACCATGTCCTCCCTCCTCACTCCCCCCCACCCCCTCCTCTCTCATCTTTTTCTGCCAAAGACTTTGCGATCTTCTTTGAGGAAAAAGTGGAGAACATCCGCAGCTCCTTCTCCCAACCCCCACCCATTCCAAACACTGAATCGAGAACCTCATCCTTCACTCTGTCATCTTTCTCTCCCATTACAGAAGCCGAGACCCTGACACTGGTAACATCGAACCGTCCGACTACATGCCAGCTGGACTAGCTACCCTCCCCACTCCTTCAGACCATAGCACCGGACATCCTCCCATTCCTAACTGCAACCATCAACTCCTCACTCAACTCTGGGGTGGTCCCCTCCCTAAAACAAGCCAGAGTCACGCCCCTCATAAAAAAACCAACCCTGAACCCCACCGTCATAGGCAACTATCGTCCTGTCTCTCTTCTCTCCTTCCTTTCTAAAACACTTGAACGTGCTGTATCCAACCAACTTACTGCTTATCTCTTACAGAATGACCTCCTAGACCCCAATCAGTCTGGCTTCCGGACTGGCCACTCCACCAAAACGGCCCTCATTGCGGTCACAGAGGCACTTCACTTAGCAAAAGCGAAAGGCTCCTCCTCTGTCCTGATTCTCCTAGATCTATCTGCAGCCTTCGACACAGTCAACCATCAGATCCTCCTCGCGGCCCTCACAGGAATGGGAGTGGCTGGATCTGCGCTGACATGGCTGACATCATACCTCAACGACCGCTCCTACCAAGTGTCATGGAGAGGGACTCTGTCGGCCACCCGTTTCCTGCGGACAGGTGTCCCCAAGGGCTCGGTCCTAGGACCCCTTCTCTTCTCCCTCTACACTAAATCACTGGGTAACATTATCACGTCTCATGGCTTCTCATATCATTGTTATGCCGATGATACTCAACTCTTCCTCTCCTTCCCTCCCTCAGATATCCACGTCTCTGAGCGGATCTCGGCCTGTCTGTCCGACATCTCCGCCTGGATGACGACCAACCACCTCAAACTGAACCTAAGCAAAACAGAATTGCTCCACCTGCCGGCCAAATCCTCCCCCCTGACCGACCTCTCCATCACAGTCAAGAATGCAGCTGTGACCGCGTCCCCAACGCCAAGAACCTTGGTGTTGTCCTCGACGACCAGTTGAACTTCTCTGCTCACATCGCAGCGACAACCAGAACCTGCAGATTCCTCCTGAGCAACGTCAGAAGGATCCGCCCTTTCCTTTTTTTTTATTGATCTTTTTCCCCCTCCATTTTCCTCCTATTTTTCTCCCATCCCAATGTTAGTCGTATGCCAATTCCCAATCCCCTTCCTGGTCGCTGCACACTTACCCCCCACAGTCAGATCATCTGGGAGAGTGGAAGCTATCACGTGCTTCCTCCGACACACGTCCAGCCAATCAACCGCTTCTTTTCACCTGGCAGCGCGGATCCTCCCTGAGAGGGCGTAGCATGTGGAAGGATCACACTATCCCACTCAGGTCCTATCCGCGCTTAGCAGGCGCCCCGACCGAACTGTAGGAGTCGCTGTTTACAACGACCCGGACCCACCTCGCCAGCTTCTCCCACCCTCTAATACTGCCAATTGTATTAGTGTGAACGGCCAGCCAAGCTGGTGACAACCCCGGAGCTGTGAGCTGGAGCTCACAGCTCCGGGGTTGGTGACGAACGCAATCTCCGCTACGCCACCTAACCGCCCTAGGATCCGCCCCTTCCTGACAAAAGAAGCCACCCAACTCCTCGTCCAATCAACAGTCATCTCCCGCCTCGACTACTGCAACGCACTGCTAGCTGGCCTCCCGGCCACTGCCACCAAGCCTCTTCAACTCATTCAAAATGCAGCGGCCCGCCTGATCTCAAACCTACCGAAGTCGGCCCATGTCACCCCACTTCTTAGGGACCTGCACTGGCTCCCCATTGCTGCACGTATCCGCTTCAAGGCCCTCGACCTAGCATACCGTGCGGCAAAGGGAACCGCTCCCGCCTACCTCCGGTCAATGGTCTCTAACTACACACCCTCAAGACCCCTACGCTCTGCATCTTCTGGCCGCCTCAGACCTACTCCTATCCAAGCTCCCGGAGGGTCATCAAAGAGAAGCCGCCTATTCTCAGTCCTTGCCCCACAATGGTGGAATGAACTACCCACCCCAGTTAGGACAGCCGAATCCCGTCCAATATTTCGCCGTCGACTAAAGACTCACTTCTTCAACCATTATCTGAAATGATAATAAATAAAAAAAATTAAATAAAAAAAAATCTAACCCTGCCTAACCTTACTGTCATGCACTTGTCCTAATAAACTAACCTACACTGTAACACGCAACACTTTGATAAACATTGTTACTCAGCTGATAGAGTTGTACCCTTCTTGCTGTCTTGTCGTACAGAACTTGTAAGTCGCTTTGGATAAAAGCGTCAGCTAAATGACTAAATGTAAATGTAAAATGTAAACATACCAATACATTATAACACATTAGACTGGTGTAGAATGATCAACATTTACATTTATTACAAGACAACATGAAATATAAAATAAACACACCACATAAGGACAGTATACATCACAGAGAAGGCATCAATAAAACAAAATCTAAAATATAATATAATAAAAATAATAATAAATAAACTTGGAAGCCCTCACTATGTGGCAGCTAGAAGATACTGTGAAACCATTCACAGTTGTAACATATAATGTGCAATTATAACTTTGATTGTGCAATATTTACAATTTACAATATAGTGTACATTATAGTATATGTTGTGGCAAACGTCGCCATTTGCCAATGAAAGGAAGAGGTCATGGCTCTGCTTCATCCGCAGCAGAGGGAATCCTGGAAGTGACAGCGAGTGGCCCTCGCACCGCGTCACTCGCTGTCAAGGAATTCCTGGCTGGCGAGACAATGCTGTCGCGTCACGCCTCAAAGCGAGCTGAATGCGGCGAACGAGGGAAGGCATGTTGGCCGATTGGTGCGTGGAGCGAGGAACGGGAACGTTTATAATAATGTGTGCTTATTTCCTCGTTCCACGCACATGACTGTAGCATGGTAGCGTTTAGATAGAGGTTTATTTACTGACGGAATACACTAGGGGTGTAACGGTACACAAAAAACACGGTTCGGTACGTACCTCGGTTTTGAAGTCACGGTTCGGTACGGGTTTTCGGTACAGTGGGGGAAAGTTTTGCTTTCCATGTTCCACTTAGGGGTGATGTAGTGTGCAGTAATTGTACTTGAAGGGCTGTCAACGAATATTCTATATTGAAATTAATAATGGACTTGTAAAAAATAATAATAATTATTATTATTATATTAGATTGTGAAAAAAACAGCCCCCGGTATTCGTTCGGTACACTACACAGCCGTTCGGTACGGTACGGTACACACTGAAACTGTTCGGTTCGGTACGGACATGCGGACCTTTACACCCCTAGAATACACACTGTGCAGCACATAGGCAGACACACTCCATACGCACACATACATGACACGCCCATTAGTTGATTAGAATGGATAGGTTACACCTGCGCATAATTAGAGATACACATGGCACCACATCCATTCATAAAACACTATGGGTAGAGAGGGTTAGTTTGAGCGTGTTGGAGGTGGTTGTGTTGTTCTAGAGAGAGAGATATATTATTCAGGGTGTTCGTGACAGTGAGTGGTGGAGAGAAGGAGAGAGGAAAGCAGTGAAGAGATCGTGTGTGTATGGCTGAGATTCTCCCTTGTGTACCGACCCTTTTCTGGACGACAAAAACCTGAGTATTGATATTCCCTTTTCTGGCAAAGAACCCATGTGTTATTGACCCCCGGACTGTCTGACCAATCTAATTGCATGTTGTGCGCTTGTGGTGAGTGGGACATTGGACGCGCAGTCTGCTGGTGCATGTATTTGTTTGGCTATTGTTCTGAAGGATCAGATTAAACCGAATATATATATTTATTTATATATATATATTTAATTGTATTTGTATATCCCCTGATATCCCTTGTATATTCCTTGTACAATATGCATTGAATATCCCTTCTAGTCTACTGAACATCCCATAATAGTCTCCATTCTACCATTGGACGAGACCTTGGTGCCAGGTCGCCATACCCCTCAGACCAGGTTCAATCGTACCGCTCAACATGTATGGACAAGTCCTAGTTCCGCGTAGGAATATGTCTACCGCACCACTAATGGTACTATTTGTTCATAGTGCGTATATATACTGCGCTATTAAAGTAGAGCTTTCTTTTAGTCCAGTTCATTACCCTCCAACAGAGTGACAGACGCAAAAGCCTCCCCGCGAACCACGTGTGGGCAGTAAGGCCAATTCGGCCCAGTATCGGCATTGAGACATCGTGTATATTAATATTTGAATAGTCATATTTGGCACTATATCGTCGAGTTGGACGTATTCTATTAAGCTAATAATAGTCTATTCATGTATAGTGCCTCGTGCGGTAAGAGTTCTATAGTAATCAGCACCCCCATCGTTTCGGGCATCAGCTGGACGCTTATCCAGGGTGGTTGACCCCACGTGAAGCTGCACCCGAGGAGCTCCAGGCCAAAGAGCGAGTGGACCTGTATATTGGATTATTCTACCGACGACGGCTAGCCTTCCCCGGCTTGGATTATGCTTTGAGTACTTTGATTATTCTATGGATAAAGGCCAACACTGCGGTGTGTTGGAAATACCCCCCCCGGAGAGGATGACAGGTGAGACGGCGCTCTGCACAGTGAGGTCGCCTCACGTCTCTCCGTCGTGGACCGGAGGACGCCGGCCACAGAGGGTCCAACTGCATTCATCTGTGGATCGAGGATCGTTGGGCACCGTGTCGCACAACTGTGGACTCTCCCAAGATACCCTCGGCCAGACGGGATCCAGCCAGTGACTCTCTAACCCCCCCCCCCCCCCTCCAGCTGTCCTACAAGCAGTCGGAACCTTCCCCTAGTGTATCCAGCTATATAATCATTCAAGTATCATTGCTATTGTTCCCTAAATATTCCAGGTTGTATATTTGCTTCCTGCGCAATCAGAGATTGGACATTCGATATTGATCTACCTACGAATACTCATTTGCCATAAAAGTGCATACTATTTCAAATCATAAATGTAATTAAGTGATCGTTGTACATACCTTTTGCTATGTATTAAAACTCAAACTTTCGATTTGGTACATTTGTGTTGGATCCGTTTATCAGGTGGGAGTGTTCAACATATTCATACCTAGTACTGGGTGGCCAGAGTCTAAAGTACAAAAGGTAGTGGTAGTAAGTATCATATCTAACCATACAGTCAGGGAATTGTACCCCTCAGTTACAATTGGTCCTTCGAGCCGGATGGTAATCAGTGTAATATTAATATAGTGTTATTAATATTAAAATGGCCTATGATGAACACTCCACGAAACGATCCTCCTAACCAACAACGCCCGCGGCGCAAACGACAGCTCCCTCAGTACCTAGAGGCTTACGCTGTCAGTCAACAACCTAGTCTTCTACCAACAGTAAACGCGGTAAAACTAGAAAGTAAAATTATGTCTAACCCTAACGACCAGGCTACCCCGACCATAGAGGCCCCTATGGGTTCTAATGTAACTGACCAAGCTCACGGTGGGGACCAGGGGGAACCAGACATGACTTTGCACCCCGCCAATACCGAAGAAGTAGTCCCCGACGAGTCCCGGGAGGAAGACAACACTACCGAGAGAGAACTCGGCACGGAAGAAGATGAGGAGAGCACCGTGGAGATAGAGCTCTAAGACTCCGCACGGAGTACCCCAAGGGACGGCTCCCCTATACAACCGTCTTCTCCCAGCGAGGCAGAGAGGACACTACAGCAGGCATTCCTCGTCAGCCTGAAAGCCTCTACTGAACGCGATAGACTCCAGGGTGAACGCGATCGATTGCAGATACAGCAACGGAGCGAAGAAGAGCACATACGCCTGGAAATAAGACGCATTCAGATGGAAGAGAATATGGCAAGAGACCGGGCCGACGCCCAGCGCGCCGCCACCGGTGCCCAGAGAGAATCGGATCTCACCAAGCGCGAAGCCGAGCGCGACAGAGCACAAGCGCAACTAATAGAACAGCTGATCAGAAGGACAACACCCCCTCCCTCCACCAGAGGCTCCAGGAACTCGTCTAGACATCACTCCAGGGCGGCATCCCCTAGCCGAGTAAGCGACCCTGAACTTGACCAACAGACGAGGTCTATACCCCCCGCAGACCCCCTTCCCCAACCGGTCCAAGCGAGACCCAGCCACCGGGAAGGAGCAGCATACACTGCGGAGAGGCTAAATCAGAGACTACAAGCCCTGGATGACCTAACGGAAGACGAAGAGGAAGAGGAGGAGAACCACGCCCGACGACAGCACAGTACTCTACCGGACCAGGAGGTCCAGTACAGCCCAGGCTATACCCCCGCGGAGCTGCGCTACAGACCCCCGACGCTATTCACGGGTGAGCACGACGCACGACCCGCACCGAGGAACAGCACCTGGACCAGCGGGCCATGGTACACAGCCGGTACCAGCCCACGCCAAGGAGCAGGAGGAGACTCGCCTAGGAGGCCTCTCCCCCAACGCTCGCCGATGTATCAACAATCCGCGTCATACATTGGCACACCTATGGTACCAGACTTCACCCAGGAGAACCGGGCCCAGTATACGGAGCTCCGCATGTGTCTGGAGACAATGTTGGTGGATGTCATTGATGAACGCCATAAATACGCGATACTACTGAAGCATTTAAAGGTACCCCGCGCGCACAACATAGCGCTCGCCTACGCCACTTCCACGACCCCATACACCGCAGCGCTGGTAGCGTTGGACCAGAGATATGGACGTATATGGGATTACGTGATCCAGGAGATCAGGCACATCGACCGCCTACCCCCAGCAACAGACAATCGAGCACTGGACGACCTGTCCATCAGAGTGCAGTCCCTGGTAGGGATGCTGGGAGCGCAGAGGGAAAAGGGTAGGCATGAACTATACGCCAACTCAAATGTAGAGAGGATCTTGGAGAAGCTACCGCCCGCCCGACAGGAGCGCTTTAGGCGGCAGAGAGACCACCGAGACCCTAATGGCCCCGAACCGAACCTCCTCGATCTAGCCGACTTCCTGGCGAGAGAAGTCAGCAGCTTACGGCTAGATACATTCGGACGGAGCACCCCTGGCTCCAGAGAAGGAACCAGGAGACTAAATGATGGAAGATCGGTGACTGTCATGCACCAATCGGAGTCAGTGCCAAGCAGTAGGAGCCACAGTACCCCCTCAAGAAAGGAGAAGTGGAAGATAGTGTGCCCCTACTGTGAGAAAGAACACTGGCTGTCACAATGTGACTCATTCCCCAAGATGAATGGGGAGGAAGCGAGTCAATGGATAAAGTCCAACAGACGCTGTTTTCGCTGTGCGCGATCACACATGGCAGCCGAATGCCGCTTAAAGAAAAAGTGCAGTCGGTGCGATGGAGCCCATCTGGACATACTCCACGACAGTAACAGACGGCGGCCTCCACCCGCACCATCAAGCAGCAAAGTAAGCGTCATGTACATCGACCCCGCCAGCAGCAGCGGAGCCAGAGTGCTCTTAAAGGTAGTCCGTGTGACATTGAGCTACCAGAATAAAGTCATGGACACTTACGCCGTCCTTGATGACGGGTCAGAGAAGACCCTTCTGCTCGCGTCCGCTGCGGCCCAGCTAGGGCTGCGGGGGAGCGAAAACCAAATGACAATTCGGACAATAAGAAGAGATTTGAAAACGATAAAGGGCGAGAATGTCTCATTCTCTATCGCAGCAAGCGGCCAGCCCGAGCGACGGTACAGGATTACAGACGCTTTCACCAGCCAAGAAATAGGACTGTCGCGGTACACATACCCCGTAGCCAAGCTGATGGAGAAATATGTACATCTACGCAAGCTACCGATCCCACTCATAGACGGTGCTACCCCGACACTGTTGATAGGCTCCGACCATGCAGACCTCATTGTCCCGATAGACCGGGTTCATACCGGACCCAGAGGCTGTCCTGCAGCAGTCGAGACCCGCCTAGGATGGACTCTCCAAGGCCCACTCGCCAAATCTCTCAACCGAACCACAGCCACTAGCTGTCTCCACTCCCGAGTCACAGAGGGAGACACCGCACTCCTGCAGCATGTAGAGAGGCTATGGACCTTAGAACAAATGCCCTTTAAGAACGAAAAGAAAGACATTCGCTCTAAAGACGACATCTACGCCATTAACCTCCTCGAGACGGGAACAAAGAGAGTCCCAGTCAGCGGCGTGTTGAGATACGCCACGCCACTCCTGCGGCGGGAAGGGATGCCTACCTTTCACGCAAAGAAAGACGCCACAGAGCGGTACCTACTAAACACAGAGCGGCGCTTAGCCAAGGACCCCGCCCAAGAAAGTGTATACCGCGCTGAGATTGAGAAGCTCATCACAGCGGGACACGTCACAAAGATTGACATTAAAGAGGCCGACCAGACGACTGAATCGTGGTACGTGCCCCACCACAAGGTTCATCACAACGGCAAAGACCGCATCGTGTTTAACTGCAGCTACCAGATCGGATCCCAAAATCTGAATAAAGAGCTATTGCCCGGTCCTACACTCGGCCCCTCCCTACTAGGCGTACTACTCCGCTTCCGCCAGGACAAGGTGGCTATCAGCGGGGATATCAAAGGGATGTTCCTGCAGGTGAGATTAGTAGAGGAGGACAAGCCCCTGTTGCGGTTCCTATGGAGAGAGAGGCCAGGAGATGAGCACCCAGCCATCTACCAATGGGAAGTCCTCCCTTTCGGAACTACATGCAGCCCATGCTGTGCTACATTTGCATTACAGAGACATGTCGCAGAGGACCCAGCAGCGGACGAAGAGGTCCGACACAGTGTGAAGAACAGCTTCTACGTAGATAACTGTCTACAAAGCGTTTCGACCCAGGAAGAAGCCGAGGCTCTCCTACTTAAACTCCGCGCCTCTCTGATCAAAGGCGGCTTTGATCTCATGCAGTGGGCCAGCAGCGATCCGCACGTACTGCGCAGCCTCTCCTCCGCGGACAAGGCAGCGAGCAGCGAGACCTGGATGGCCACAATCCCAGGAGAAGCCCAAGAGATGACACTAGGACTAGTGTGGCGCTTCAAAACAGACTCGCTCCACTATAGACACAAACCCCTGACCACGGAGCAGGGAAGGTCGACGGCAATACCGACCACCAGACGGAGTGTGTACAGAACACTCGCCCGACAATATGACCCATTAGGATGTATACTACCGTACACCACCAGGGCAAAGATGATTGTACGAGCATTGTGGGACAAGGACCAGGGCTGGGACGACCCCATTCCCGCACACCTTGCATCCACCTGGAGAGAGTGGGAGATGGAACTCCACTCACTCCCAGGCGTTAATATACGCCGAAGCTACTTCCCACCCACGGTGGATTTACACGTCTTCAGTGACGCCTCCGAGGTCGCCTACGGATCAGTAGCCTACTTGCGGGCCCAAGAAGAGGGGGGAGAGATCTACACAGCATTCATCCTTGCCCGCTCGAGAATAGCCCCACGCAAGCAACAGTCTATCCCACGTCTAGAGCTCTGCGCAGCCCTCGCAGGAGCGCATCTAGCCACGCTCATCCAACGTGAGCTCACCATTCCGGTGCATAGAACAATCCTGTGGTCAGATTCCACGACAGTACTCGCCTGGATCAAATCGGATTCATGCAAATACAAAGTCTTCGTGGGAGTCAGAGTCACTGAGATTCAAGAGTTAACCGGAGAGTTAACCGGAGAAGCAAACTGGCGCTATGTTGATACAAAACACAACCCAGCTGACGTCATCACCCGGGGAATGTCCCTAGATGACTTAACCCGTCGTAACATCTACAGTGACGGACCAGCATTCCTCAAGCTCCCGGAAGGAGATTGGCCCACGCCCACCCCGAGGGAAGCAAGTGACGAGGAGGCTGAGAATAAGAAACCTATGTTCTGTGGATTGAGCACTGTTGTCTCCGCAGACCCCAACATAGACGATTGCATTACCATAGAGAGTGCGCAGCAACGGACATTCCTGCGGCACCACCCAGAGATTCAGTCCCCCGCTGATATGTCAGCAGCTGACTACGAGGAAGCAGAACTGCTTCTACTGCAACAAGCCCAGAGAGACTCGTTCCCCGATGAACTAGACTGTCTACAGGGAGGAAAGCCCGTCCCATCAGACAGCAGATTGATTCATCTGGCCCCCGAGAGTGACACACATACCCTCATCAGAGTGGGTGGTCGCCTGCGGAGAGCCCCCAATTTACCGGATGACATTAAGTACCCGATCGTATTGAACAGCCGACACAAGGTCACAGAGCTGATTATAAAGAAATACGACGAGGATGTACACCACGCAGGAGCAGAGAGAGTCTTCGCGGAGATCAGACGTCGTTACTGGATACTTCAAGGAAGAGAGGCGGTGCGACGCTTCCAGCGAACCTGTCTAGACTGCCGAAAGTGGCGCGCGCAGCCCAGCATACCACGGATGGCTGACCTACCTCCATGTCGCCTCCGACTCGGCGACAAGCCATTCCACTCAACAGGCATGGACTGTTTTGGCCCGCTGCACATAAAGAAAGGAAGAGGCACCGAGAAGCGGTGGGGTATTGTATTCAAATGCATGACCACCAGAGCGATACATATCGAGCTCCTTCCGACCATGAGCGCAGACTCATTCCTTATGGCCTTCCGAAGATTCACATCACGGAAAGGAAAACCGTCTACATTATTGTCCGATCACGGGACAAACTTCAAAGTCGGAGAAAGAGAGCTGAGGGAGAGCTTCCAAGCTATGGGCCCAGAACTTAAGACCCACCTCGCTCCAGCCCAGATTGACTTCCAATTCAACCCCCCAAACGCACCCCACTTCGGTGGAACTTGGGAACGAGAAGTACGTTCTATAAAGACAGCCCTGTACGCAGTACTTGGGGCCCAGACTGTGGCGGAAGAAGTCCTAATGACAGTCCTCACGGAGATTGAGGGAGTATTGAACTCAAAGCCCCTCGGTTACGTCTCCAGTGATGTAGCAGATGTCGACCCAGTCACCCCCAACACCCTCCTGATGGGGCGGCTAGATCCCGCGTTACCCCAGACAATGTACCGGCCTGAAGAAGCGAACGGCCGACGAATGTGGAGGTACAGCCAAGTATTAGCCGACAAGTTTTGGAGCAGTTTCCTACTGCACTACCTACCGTCTCTACAGACCCGCCAGAAGTGGGTAAAAGAGAGAGACAATTTGACGGAAGGAACAGTCGTCATGATTATTGACCAGTCACTACCCAGAGCTATGTGGCCGGCTGGCCGCGTAAGCAAAGTGATCACCGGTGCCGATGACAAGGTCCGAGCAGCTGAAGTACTCGTCCAAGGGCGCATTTACACCCGTCCTGTGGCGAGGCTCATAGAACTGCCCCGACTCCCAGACACAATCGATGATGACCATGACCCTATGACTTTGTGAGTTGACTGACCCTTACAGCGAACCCTTGAGTGGTGGACAGTGCGGTTAATCTGTCTCTGCTTAACTAATTAGGTTGGGACCAATTAGGGGGCGGCTGTTCTGAAGGATCAGATTAAACCGAATATATATATTTATTAATATATATATATTTAATTGTATTTGTATATCCCCTGATATCCCTTGTATATTCCTTGTACAATATGCATTGAATATCCCTTCTAGTCTACTGAACATCCCATAATAGTCTCCATTCTACCATTGGACGAGACCTTGGTGCCAGGTCGCCATACCCCTCAGACCAGGTTCAATCGTACCACTCAACATGTATGGACAAGTCCTAGTTCCGCGTAGGAATATGTCTACCGCACCACTAATGGTACTATTTGTTCATAGTGCGTATATATACTGCGCTATTAAAGTAGAGCTTTCTTTTAGTCCAGTTCATTACCCTCCAACAGAGTGACAGACGCAAAAGCCTCCCCGCGAACCACGTGTGGGCAGTAAGGCCAATTCGGCCCAGTATCGGCATTGAGACATCGTGTATATTAATATTTGAATAGTCATATTTGGCACTATATCGTCGAGTTGGACGTATTCTATTAAGCTAATAATAGTCTATTCATATATAGTGCCTCGTGCGGTAAGAGTTCTATAGTAATCAGCACCCCCATCGTTTCGGGCATCAGCTGGACGCTTATCCAGGGTGGTTGACCCCACGTGAAGCTGCACCCGAGGAGCTCCAGGCCAAAGAGCGAGTGGACCTGTATATTGGATTATTCTACCGACGACGGCTAGCCTTCCCCGGCTTGGATTATGCTTTGAGTACTTTGATTATTCTATGGATAAAGGCCAACACTGCGGTGTGTTGGAAATACCCCCCCCGGAGAGGACGACAGGTGAGACGGCGCTCTGCACAGTGAGGTCGCCTCACGTCTCTCCGTCGTGGACCGGAGGACGCCGGCCACAGAGGGTCCAACTGCATTCATCTGTGGATCGAGGATCGTTGGGCACCGTGTCGCACAACTGTGGACTCTCCCAAGATACCCTCGGCCAGACGGGATCCAGCCAGTGACTCTCTAACCCCCCCCCCCCTCCAGCTGTCCTACAAACAGTCGGAACCTTCCCCTAGTGTATCCAGCTATATAATCATTCAAGTATCATTGCTATTGTTCCCTAAATATTCCAGGTTGTATATTTGCTTCCTGCGCAATCAGAGATTGGACATTCGATATTGATCTACCTACGAATACTCATTTGCCATAAAAGTGCATACTATTTCAAATCATAAATGTAATTAAGTGATCGTTGTACATACCTTTTGCTATGTATTAAAACTCAAACTTTCGATTTGGTACATTTGTGTTGGATCCGTTTATCAGGTGGGAGTGTTCAACATATTCATACCTAGTACTGGGTGGCCAGAGTCTAAAGTACAAGAGGTAGTGGTAGTAAGTATCATATCTAACCATACAGTCAGGGAATTGTACCCCTCAGTTACAGCTATTATTTGTGGTTTAATAAAGTAAACAAAAGAGACCGTGTGTGTGGAAATTACAAGTTCTTGTGGGTTTTTGGACTGTGACGAGTCTGCTTTACACGCGGTTCGTTACAATGAATTCACTGTTATGTAGACATATACTATGATGTCTACACTGCTATCGACTATGTACTATTAGTCCGGTGGCTTAGCAAAATTATGTGGACGCGCCGGATAAAAGCACCAAATTCCCCCGATGTGTTCCCCATCATCATAGCTTTAATTTATTTGCACTTTCATTTTGGGGTAGGGGCCCAGTGGCGTCGTTTCAGTAAAAGCCAAGGTATGGCAATTAGGGAGGGTGGGGGGGTGAAGTGGGGGTTTCCCCCCTTGGTGGATTTTTTTTGTCAAATCAGTTGCGCAATAGTCACTTTTGGTGAGTTGTTTCTATACAATTCACTTATATGACATTTAGGTATGACACAGGACTACACAAGCATTTTTAGTATAGAAATGTGTCAACAGACTAAAGCAGGGAACCACAATATTTTGCATACAAATTATGCAGAATGTAATATCATAACTGTCTATTATTTTTCTTGCAATTGAGTCAATTTTACTTAGGTACGGTTTTGAGGTGTGTGTTCAACAGAATGTAACTATCAAAAACATGTTCAAAAAAAGTATGGGTTACTGAATGCTGAACTGCACTGTTATAATCACTAAGCCATTGTAAGCCTGTATCACTTGTCTCTGCTGCCCTTTGATTAAAAAACGTCTGTATGTCCATTTACCTTTTTTTTTTGGCATATTTGAGTTAGTGTTATGGTTTGTAACCGACCTCAAACGCAACGGCACAGACAGGAAGTTCAGAGTCAAAAGATGGAATAGGTACAGTAATCAAACAAACGGGGAGACTGCCTCCGGCAGAGTCATCAGCCGCTCTGCAGAATCCTCCTGGCGACAGTGGTGGGAATTTGGCATATGATGTTGTAGCGGCTCTGCAGATACTCCCAGCTCTTCCTCGAGGTGGGAAACGGAGAAAGAGATAGGTATCAGTGTTTTCTCCAACACACAATTAGCAGAGTCAGTGCAAACAAAAGATGTCTTCAGTGCTTCTTCTATAACACACAATCCGGCTGAGTCCAGTGCAAACAAAATTATATCTTCAGTGCTTCTTCAATAACACACAATCAGAATTATCCAGAGCAAACAAAATGATCTCTTCAGTGTTTCTTCAATAACACACAATCAGAACTTATCCAGAGCAAACAAAAGGATATCTTCTGTGTTTCTTCAATAACACACAATCCAAATTATCCAGAGGGGTTTGATTCCACTCACCCAAGTGCAACGCGTAATGGGTAACAAGGCGCAGCTCCAAACAGTTCTCCACAGAAAGGTCCTGGAGAGAATATAGACCAGGAAACAGCAACGGGAAAAAAGCAGGCAAAGCAGTTGTATTCCAGAACGACCCGACCACGATACAAGGACGGTCCTGGTATATAAAGCCCTCTGGGGCGCTGATTAGCACACACATCAGGTGCGTGATGGTAATTGATACTTAACCTAGAAGTGTGCGTTAGGCAACGGACCAATCATCACAGCACCCCAAGAAGCGTGTGGCGGGGAAAGAACCAATCCTCACAGTACCCCCCCCTCCACGGGAGCCACCCGGCGACCCACTCGGCCCCGGCCTGCCCGGATGGGACCGAAGGAAGCCGGCGATCAGGGGCACTGGAGAGGGGGACAGAGACAGAGGCCCGGAGAGGGGGACCGGAGACGGGGACAGAGGACCGGTGAGGGAGGCTGGAGACGGGGACAGGGACAATTCACTTATATGACATTTAGGTATGACACAGGACTACACAAGCATTTTTAGTATAGAAATGTGTCAACAGACTAAAGCAGGGAACCACAATATTTTGCATACAAATTATGCAGAATGTAATATCATAACTGTCTATTATTTTTCTTGCAATTGAGTCAATTTTACTTAGGTACGGTTTTGAGGTGTGTGTTCAACAGAATGTAACTATCAAAAACATGTTCAAAAAAAGTATGGGTTACTGAATGCTGAACTGCACTGTTATAATCACTAAGCCATTGTAAGCCTGTATCACTTGTCTCTGCTGCCCTTTGATTAAAAAACGTCTGTATGTCCATTTACCTTTTTTTTTTGGCATATTTGAGTTAGTGTTATGGTTTGTAACCGACCTCAAACGCAACGGCACAGACAGGAAGTTCAGAGTCAAAAGATGGAATAGGTACAGTAATCAAACAAACGGGGAGACTGCCTCCGGCAGAGTCATCAGCCGCTCTGCAGAATCCTCCTGGCGACAGTGGTGGGAATTTGGCATATGATGTTGTAGCGGCTCTGCAGATACTCCCAGCTCTTCCTCGAGGTGGGAAACGGAGAAAGAGATAGGTATCAGTGTTTTCTCCAACACACAATTAGCAGAGTCAGTGCAAACAAAAGATGTCTTCAGTGCTTCTTCTATAACACACAATCCGGCTGAGTCCAGTGCAAACAAAATTATATCTTCAGTGCTTCTTCAATAACACACAATCAGAATTATCCAGAGCAAACAAAATGATCTCTTCAGTGTTTCTTCAATAACACACAATCAGAACTTATCCAGAGCAAACAAAAGGATATCTTCTGTGTTTCTTCAATAACACACAATCCAAATTATCCAGAGGGGTTTGATTCCACTCACCCAAGTGCAACGCGTAATGGGTAACAAGGCGCAGCTCCAAACAGTTCTCCACAGAAAGGTCCTGGAGAGAATATAGACCAGGAAACAGCAACGGGAAAAAAGCAGGCAAAGCAGTTGTATTCCAGAACGACCCGACCACGATACAAGGACGGTCCTGGTATATAAAGCCCTCTGGGGCGCTGATTAGCACACACATCAGGTGCGTGATGGTAATTGATACTTAACCTAGAAGTGTGCGTTAGGCAACGGACCAATCATCACAGCACCCCAAGAAGCGTGTGGCGGGGAAAGAACCAATCCTCACAGTACCCCCCCCTCCACGGGAGCCACCCGGCGACCCACTCGGCCCCGGCCTGCCCGGATGGGACCGAAGGAAGCCGGCGATCAGGGGCACTGGAGAGGGGGACAGAGACAGAGGCCCGGAGAGGGGGACCGGAGACGGGGACAGAGGACCGGTGAGGGAGGCTGGAGACGGGGACAGGGACCCGGTGAGGGGGGACGGAGACGGAGACAGAGGCCCGGAGAGGGGGCTAGAGACAGGGACACAAGGGGAACCCCGGGGCGAAGGACTGGACGCCGCCTGAAGACACTGGGCATGACAGGAGGGGCTCCACCCCCTGATGGTGCCGGAGGCCCAGGCGATGTGGGGCTCATGCAGCGCGAGCCAAGGCCTGCCCAGGACCACAGGGACAAGAGGAGAGCTGGTGATGAAAAACTGGAGTCTCTCAACGTGGTTACCAGCAATGGTGAGAAGGACTGGACAGGTGCATTGAGTGATGTCAGCCAGGCGGCGATGATCCAGCGCGAAGACCTCCAAGGGCCTCTCGAGGTCCTCAAGTGGAATGTTGGCCCGGGTGGCAAACTCAACGTCCAGGAAACTCCAATCAGCACCAGAGTCAATGAGTGCACCCACCGTCGCCCGCCGGTCCGCCCAGGCTAGGGTGACGTTCGTCAGACGGTTAGGTGGTGCACGGGTGGGGGAACAGGAAAAACGGCTCACCAGGATCTCCCGGGGTCCCGGCGAGCCTGGTCTTCTTGGCCGGGTAGGGCAATTGGAGACACGGTGTCCATCCCGGCCGCAGTAGAGGCAAAGGCCAGACCTGAGCCTGGACTCCCGTTCGGCCGGACTAAGGTGGGTGCGTCCCAGCTGCATGGGTTCCTCCTCGGTCACAGCTCGGGAGGGAAAAACCCCACCAGTCACGGAGGGGGCAGGATGGTCAGCACTGTAGAGGCGGCTGCCGGGAAGGGAAGCCCCTGAGCGGAGGTCGATGGCACAGTCGTAAGGCCGGTGAGGCGGAAGGGCCTGAGCCCGGGACTTACTGAAAACCTCCTCAAGGTCGTGGTACTCGGGGGGTACGTCTGGGGGTCCCAGTCGTGCTCGCTCACGCCTTCTCTCCCGGAGGCGTCCGTCGATGCGGATAGCGAGGCTGATCAGGCCCTCGAGAGAATCGGGCTCCTCTTGGGTCGCGAGCTGGTCCCTTACTGCGTCGTTGAGCCCCCTCAGGAAGGTGAGACGAAGCGCTTGATCGTTCCAACCGCTCTCCGTTGCGGCCAGTCTGAACTCCAGCGCGTAGTCTCTGACACTGCCACTGTCCTGCCGGAAGGTGCCCAACCGAGCTCCTGGGTCCTGGCCACGGGCTGGGTGGTGGAAAACCCTGCGGAGCTCTGCCACGAAGTCTGGGTAGGAAAAACAGAAATCAGCCCCCATTGCCCAGGAGGCAGTAACCCACTGTGCTGCTCGGCCCGTGAGCAGGTTAGTCATGTAGGCTACTCGGGATCCCTCTGACAAAAAACGGCTGGGTTGATGAAGGAAGACCAACTCACACTGCATGATGAATGTGGCACAATCCTCGAAGTTACCCTCGAACAGACGTGGTTCGGAGAGACGGGGCTCCCGAGGTGCGGGTGGTGAGCTGGCTGAGACTCCTGGGACGGGTGGGGTTAAAAGCAGAGTGTTTAATGATGTACGGAGAGCCTGAAGCTGGTGCAGAACAACAGCCTGCTGATACCCCTGGGTAGTCTGCTGGGTGGCCAGAGTGTCAATGGCATCCAGAATAAGCTGGACCTCGGCCAGGAGGTCCTGTAAAGCAGCCGCAGCCGCACCCAACTGTTGGGTGTGGTCATTGACCAACTCGATCTGGACCGCCAACGCTGCCCTGACCCTGTCTGTGTCGGCTGAGGTCGTCATGGTCGGGTCGTAATGTTATGGTTTGTAACCGACCTCAAACGCAACGGCACAGACAGGAAGTTCAGAGTTAGCCAAATGCTAGGGCGTATTTATTTACAGAGTCAAAAGATGGAATAGGTACAGTAATCAAACAAACGGGGAGACTGCCTCCGGCAGAGTCATCAGCCGCTCTGCAGAATCCTCCTGGCGACAGTGGTGGGAATTTGGCATATGATGTTGTAGCGGCTCTGCAGATACTCCCAGCTCTTCCTCGAGGTGGGAAACGGAGAAAGAGATAGGTATCAGTGTTTTCTCCAACACACAATTAGCAGAGTCAGTGCAAACAAAAGATGTCTTCAGTGCTTCTTCTATAACACACAATCCGGCTGAGTCCAGTGCAAACAAAATTATATCTTCAGTGCTTCTTCAATAACACACAATCAGAATTATCCAGAGCAAACAAAATGATCTCTTCAGTGTTTCTTCAATAACACACAATCAGAACTTATCCAGAGCAAACAAAAGGATATCTTCTGTGTTTCTTCAATAACACACAATCCAAATTATCCAGAGGGGTTTGATTCCACTCACCCAAGTGCAACGCGTAATGGGTAACAAGGCGCAGCTCCAAACAGTTCTCCACAGAAAGGTCCTGGAGAGAATATAGACCAGGAAACAGCAATGGGAAAAAAGCAGGCAAAGCAGTTGTATTCCAGAACGACCCGACCACGATACAAGGACGGTCCTGGTATATAAAGCCCTCTGGGGCGCTGATTAGCACACACATCAGGTGCGTGATGGTAATTGATACTTAACCTAGAAGTGTGCGTTAGGCAACGGACCAATCATCACAGCACCCCAAGAAGCGTGTGGCGGGGAAAGAACCAATCCTCACAGTTAGTCATATAGTAAAAGTCACCTAGTAAAAGTGAGATAATTGACAATATCAAAACATGCTAGCGCTGTACCGAATAGTTCGAAGCTTCATTAATAATGTTGACATTCGAATTCTAAATCAACATAAAAAAAGTGTAATTATATAAAAAAAGTTAAAAAACTAATTATTTTTTTTATTTGCCAAGGTATGGCGAGTGCCAGAGGGCCCATGCCCAGGGAGGGTGTGGTGGAGCTGGGATTGATGCTCAGTGTCAGTGCTGGAGTATGCTGGGTTCATCCCACTTGGACCTGCAGATCTGGAGACAGAGACAGCAGCCTCCACATTAGAATGGAGCGGGCTGAGGTTGTCAGCAGACAGGCGGAACCCCAGAAACTCAGTGACTGGGACAGCAAAGGTGCACTTGTCCCCATTCAGCGTGAGGTTGTGACTGACGAGGATGTCCAGCACCCTCGCCAGGCACTTATCGTGGACAGCTGATGTTGCACCATGGACCACTATCGCGAGGATGGTGGCCATGATCTTTTGAAAGCAGCTGGGGGCCATCTTCTATCTTACGGTGTCCATAGCCATACAGATCCTCGGCATTGGCGGCGAGCGCCTGAAGCGGGAAGAGTCGTCGGACCATGGAAATGTTTAAAAGCGACTTGGAGGCCCCAGTATCCAGCAGGAGTGGGAGACACCCTGTCCAGTTCCACCGTGCACCATTTAAACGATCGAGAGGTGGAGTCCACTGAATGGATGGTCGTCAGCACAGGCAGGCCAGGCGAACGTGGTGGCAGGCTATCAGGGACCGGAGCAGAGCAGCAGACCTGGGCTAAATGGTTCTGCCTGCCACACAATTGACACCTCTGCCCCCTGGCAGGGCAAGCTAGAGCTTGGCTGGAGTGTGATGAGGAGTCACAATTTCCACAAGCAGCCCGGCACACTGTCGTACCTCGGCGTGCAGCAAAGTTGACATCGATGCTGTCCTCTGGGAAAACAGGGCCGGGCGACTCCTCGGACGGCGCCACCGTTTGAGTCTGTAGCAGTGGTTTGGGGGGAAAAGGACTGGAGGGTGCTAGCTGCTATCCTGGAGAATCCCTCCCACCCCCTCAACGACGAGCTAGTCAAGATGAGAAGCACGTTCAGTCACAGACTAATACCCCCCGACACTCAACTAACCGCCTTGGCCAGTCCTTCATACCAGCGGCCATCAGGCTCCACAACAGTGGGCAGGGACTGTTGCCAGACATCCAACTACAACTACTAGGAACCTAAAAGGGACAATAACACTACCTTATGTCAATACTGTATATTTCAGTTAGTTAGTTAGTTAGTTAATTATATTGACTTGTTATATTGTTTACACTGCTTGTTTTACTACCTGTACCTCCCCCCCCCCCATGCTGCTATGATGCCCGACTTTCCCCAAGGGGATCAATAAAGGAATATCTTATCTTATCTTATCTTAGCTGTGATGCTAAGCCCGCTGCTGACTCAAGTTGGAAAGCAATATCAACTCAAGACCCCTCCGCTCTACATCTTCTGGCTGCCTCAGACCCACTCCTATCCATGCTCCGGGAGGGTCGTCAAAGAGTTAAAGAGAAGCCGCCTATTCTCAGTCCTTGCTCCACAATGGTGTAACGAACTTACCACCACAGTTAGGACAGCCAAAACACAACCAATCTTTCGCTTGTCGACTAAAAACACATTTCAATCAATATATATTTTTTATATATACTTTTTCTCCTCCTTTTTCTGTATTTTTCTCCCATCCCAATTTAGTCGTTATGCCAATTCCCCCCTCCCCTTCCTGGTCGTTGCGCGCATTTGCCCCCCATTTGCCGGTCTAGGGAGCCCTGAAGTCTATCAGATGCTTCCTCCGATACATAGGAGACAGCCAGCAGCCTCTTTTCACCTGACAGCGAGGACTCTCACTGGGGAAGTGTAACACGTGGGAGGATCACACTACCTTCCCCAGTTCCCTCCCTTACTGTGCAGGCGCCCTGACCGACCTGTAGGAGTTGCTGTTTACAACGACCAGGACCCACCCCACCGGCTTTCCACCCGCTGACACTGCCAATTGTGTCAGTATGGACGGCCGACCAAGCCGGAGGTACCGCGGCAGCCAGATTCGATCCCACTGTCTCTGCGGTGGTAGACAGACGCTTAGTCCGCTGCGCTACCCCGGCCGCCCCCTCATTTCAATCAATATCTGAAATGAAAGAAGGAAAAAAGAAAAAAAAATACTAACCTTCTTACTGTCTTCTACTATCATGCACTCTTCCACTAATTAGTGTTGCGTTTTATCTGAGAATCTTCAATAATGAAAGGTAGAATTAATCTTTCAGAGTTTTATTCAAAAGTGAACAAGCAAAGTACAAACAGGAAAAATAATACGTTGCAACAGGCAGAATCTACTGTAGCATGGAGACGCCAAGACATCCTGCCAAGAACAGAGAGTAACACGTGTCTTTATATTGTCATCGGGGCATGCTGTCAGCTTTGGTCAATTCTAAGCCAATGATATGGCTTTTTCAGAAAATAGTAACAGAGAAACAAGGACACATTTTAAAATATCAGACTTAACAGGTGGCTGCTGTATAAGTCCTTGCTGCTGTATAACACTGCAGCACCCAAGTTTCAGCACTGTTTGACATTGTTACTCAGCTGTAAGAGTTGTACCCTTCCCGCTGACTTGTTGTACAGAACTTGTAAGTTGCTTTGGATAAAAGCTAAATGACAAAATGGAAATGGACGAATCCCTTTTGTTTGTCCCAACAATGGCTTGGGTCTCATACCTTGATGAGAGCCAAAGGGTTAAAGCCCCCACCCCTCTACATGGCAAATGGCTGCATTAATTTTATCCAAAGCGCTTTACAATTGGTTCCTCACATTTTACCCATTCACTCACACATTCACATGCCGACGGCGGAGGCAACCATGCAAGGTGCCAACCTGCTCATTGGGAGCAATTAGGGGTTAAGTGTCTTGCTCAAGGACACTTCCACACGCTGCCCGGGAGGAGCGGGAATTGAACCGGGAACCTCCAGATTACCAGACGACTGCTCTACCTCCCGAGTCCCTGTCGCCCCTCTCTACTCAGTGTTCCCTTCTCTCCCTCAGTGTTCTCTCAGGTGGCCACAGGAAAACATTCCTCTAAATAAGCTAATTTAACCTGCATGCATTTTGTATTATGTGTCAGTATTAAACCTATATTGATCATGAAGATCTGTCTATGACATAATTGATGAGTTCAGTTCCACTACACATCTTTGAGAAAACTGACAGAAATAGTGGTAAATTAAGCCAAAACTGATGCATTCTCATTCTTGTGTGTGTGTGTGTGTGTGTGTGTGTGAGTGTGTGTGTGTGTGTGTGTGTGTGTGTGTGTGTGTGTGTGTGTGTGTGTGTGTGTGTGTGTGTGTGTGTGTGTGTGTGTGTGTGTGTGTGTGTGTGTGTGTGTGTGTGTGTGTGTGTGTGTGTGTGTGTGTGTGTGTGTGTGTGTGTGTGTGTGTGTGTGTGTGTGTGTGTGTGTGTGTGTGTGTGTGTGTTCTGTATAGAGGTGAAGATGAGGGTTCTGGTGTTGGATAGTTCTCTGGGCTGGCCGGTCCGCTCAGCAGTAGTGAACCTGACAGGTAATTATAATGTTTCTACTCAGATAAACCACATTGTGATGCCATGATGTTCTGTTTTTGTCAAATTGAACTGTTTTATGAACTGGAATTGTGTTGATTTTTAGACAATAAAGATATTTAACTTTGTTCACCTAGGTAACCGTTCATCCAGTCTGGCCTCCACCGTCACCAGGGATGATGGCATTGCCATGGTTACTTTCCCCTACCAACCAGGGAGCTGTGTGATTGTCATGGCAACCAGACGGGGCTATGTCACTAACTCTGCCCTCTGGAGTGCAAGCCACCCCCCTGGTAAGTTTAGACATGACCTTTGACCTCATACAGTAATAATCTAGAAGCCTAACTGGTCGTCAAGCAGGGGCCTGTCTTCTCCAGAGTCAGACAAGAAGATAGATACCAATTTCCTCTGTGCATTCAGTAGAAAGCTATTTGGCTGCAAGCTACTGTAGCTAGCTGTCGCTCTGTGAGTGGATGTCTCGAGTGATGGTTTTCCATCACCATATATCACAGACACCCTCAGGGGGGATCCCCTTTGAATTGCCCATCTGAGGTTTCTCCCTCTTTTTTCGCTATTGCTAGGCTTTAGGGAGTTGTTCCTTATCTTCGTTGGGGAAAGTCTGGAGGTGTTGCAAAATTGTGAATTTTGTGGTGGTTTTTATTGTGGATCTATTGTGATGTGTCAAGAAGATTTCTATTCTTGATCTGTGAAGCCCATGGAGGCAATTTGTTGTGATTTCGGCCTATACAAATACATTTGATTTGATTTGATTTGATGAATGGAAGCAGATATGGGCCAGCTAGCCTAGCTTTAGGTCAAAAACACCACTCCCAGAGTTTTAAACTAGGCTAGTGATCTCTATCCACTTCCATTAATTTGTGCTAAGCTTTCTACTGAACACACAGAGAGTAAATTGGTATCTACTTGTCGGACTCTGGAGAAGACAGTATGTGTATTTCCCATAATGGCGTGTTCGTTTAAGATTTGGTGTGACCAGTTTGCCGTATCAACAAATGTGATGTTGTCCCTGAGATTGTGCAAGATTCCTGTGACATCAGACAGTGAAGTGAGCAAGATGGAGCCAGATACCTCACTAGGGGAGAGTATTACCAACCATCCCCATCCATCCCCAAGCATCACAATCCATCACCAAGCATCCCATCGATCAACAACCATCCCCATCCATCACCAATCATCACAATCCATCACCAAGCATCACCATCCATCACCAAGCATCACCATCCATCACCAGCCATCACCAATCATCACAATCCATCACCATCCATCACCAAACATCATCATCCATCACCATCTATCACAGGGGTGTCAAACTCATTTTCACAGAGGGCCACATCAGCATTATGGTTGCCCTCAAAGGGCCAAAGACTGTATAAATGTTAATGTAATGTAAAATAAATGTAGCTACACATTTACATATTGTTAAACATGTTGTTTCTGTATTTATTACTTATTCAAGTTATACATATTGCATATGCATTTGCATAAATGTAAAAATATATGTTAGCTTATGTTATTTTAACAAATAATTTTAGTTTATCAGAACCCCATATTACTCCATCAATCAATGATCAAACAATTCAAGTAAATAACAAAGAAGAATATCATCAAATACAAGCTATGACATTAAGTTTGTTCAAAACCTTTTTGTCACAGTCAAGAGGGGCAGAACTAACAACTGTGAGCTGCAAAGAACACGTGGGACAGATGTAGCAGATGTTACAAAAACAAATGGCTGCACACAACCTTGCAGAGGCCATACATCCAACTAATGGAAGATAGTTTAATTAACTTTAATTAACAGATTGCAGAATGGGTACAGTACAGTACAGCTCAATACACACAATTGTTAAGGGGATGCAAGCCAGAGAAAGACTTTCGACTTGTTTACATCAGGGTCCCCCATTTTCAATTCGTAATGAAATTGCTATTATGTGTCTGCATGAACACACATGTGTAACTGTACTCAAAAATAACAAAATAAGGGTTGTCTCAGTTCACAACTATATTGGTCAAGTTTTGGGTGGGACTTGTTTGCGTCCCTACAGCTTCTTATTCAATTGAGCGAGATGCTCGGTTATGTCACACAGCCAGTTTGCATCTGACAGTTCAGACAATATTTCTTCAACCCTTTGTTACCTATTCCGCCTGGATCTTTTTTGTATTTTGGGCTGTAAAATTGTCAAAGAATGTCTGAGGAGTAAGTGCTTTTGGCTTTTTTCCTTTGTTACTTCATCAATACCTCAGATGTTCAACATACATGTATGTGTAAGAATGTGTAATAACTAAGGCTGTCAAAGTTAAAGCTTTATTAACGCATTAACCCACAATTATTTTAACACTGCTATTTTTTAACCCAATATTAATGTAAAAAAAAAAAAGAAAAAAAAAATATATATATATATATATTTTTTTTTACCTGAGCTCTTGGGGGCCACATCAAATGACGTGGCGGGCCGCATTTGGCCCGCGGGCCGTGAGTTTGACACCTATGATCTATCACCATTATTCACCATGTATCACCATCTAATATCATCTATCACCATCCTTCACCATTTATCATCATCCATCACCATTCATCACCAAGCAAGCAGAGTATCACTAAAAATCACCAACCATCACCATGAGAGAATATCACCATCCATCACTAAAAATCACCAACCATCACCATTGGAGAATATCACCATCCATCACTAAACATCACCAACCATCACCATTATTCACCATCTATCACCATTCTTCACCAAACATCACCAATCATCACCATTCTTCACCATGTATCACCAATCATCACTGTTACAAAGGGTCAGATTAAACCGAATATATGTATTTATTGATTGATATATATTGCATAATATTTGTATATCGTTTGATATCCCTTGTGTATTCTTTGTACATATACACGGAATATCCCTTTAGCCTGGTACAGACCATAATATTTCGTTCTCTTATTGGATGGCGTGCCACCAGCGCCAGTGTCTTGCCCCTAGAGTCGAGTTCAAAGCCACCGTCAAGACATGTCTGTACATGCCCGGCTCTGCCCAGGACTACAAGACAGAAATGAGGCTGGCACTAGTTTATTCCCCGTACATATAAATATGGCGCAGGTGAATACAGAAGTAGTTCAGTTCAGTTGAAGTTCAGTAGTCTTAGTAACAAGTTGAAGCCTCACACTACGATACAACGTGCTGTGAAGTGGGCCCGTATTGCCCCAAAATAGAGTCTTGTTTTATCCTAATACGTTTGTTCAACGTATCGTTCGCTCCTTACTAATAAAGCCTTCATCACGAGTCAACGACCAAGTGAAGGGAGCAACCGTGCGTCTAAATAGAGCACTTATAGCCGCGTGCGAATAGGATAGGAAAGTATCAGAGCTTGGTTGAATAACGTCAAGTTCAACTTAGTTAATGTGAAGTACCGCGCACCGGAGGATCTACACCGGTGAATGCAGAGCCCCTCTCCGGCTGGATTATTATTATTATTGCTTTGTACCAAGCTGTTGGAGCGGATAAGAATCGTCTACACCCACTGCTGTGGGATCTACCGTGAGGAACATCATTCGAGCCCGTCTCTATTGGAGAGGCTGACCGGCTTCCACCTGTGCTGCACGCATACTGGGATTATAGCGGCTGCCTTTCGTCCGCTGATCCAGGGAGTAATACCGCCTCCCCGAGCAGGAGCTTACTCCCTGTACACACATGACTGCGTAGCACAGCGGAACAACAACACCATCATCAAATTTGCTGATGACACAGTAGTGGTGGGCCTGATCTCTGCCAACGACGAAAGGGCCTACCTGGAAGAGGTAGAGAACCTGTCACAGTGGTGTCAGGAGAACTGCCTCTCCCTGAACGTCAGCAAAACAAAAGAGATGATTGTGGACTTCAGGAGGTCGGGGGTCAAGGACTACAGCCCCCTCAGCATCGACGGGGCACCAGTTGAGAGAGTGAACAGTTTCAAGTACCTCGGAGCCCACATATCCGAGGACTTGACATGGACCACACACATTGACAGTGTTGTGAAGAAGGCACGACAACGCCTCTACTTCCTCAGGCGCCTAAGGAAGTTCCAAGTCAGTCAGAAGATCCTTAGGAACTTCTACTCATGTACAATAGAGAGCATCCTGACCGGCAACATCACCTCCTGGTTTGGGAATAGCACTGCACAAGACCGTAGCAGACTACAAAGAGTGACACGTTCAGCCGAACGCACAATTAGAGGGGGGCTTCCCACCCTCCAGAACATTTACAACAAGCGGTGCAAGGGGAAGGCTAAGAGAATTATTAAGGACTCGAGCCACCCGAACAACTGCCTCTTTGAACTGCTGCCGTCAGGCAAGCGATACCGGAGTCTTATGGCGAGCACAGAAAGACTCAGAAGGAGCTTCTATCCCCAGGCCATCAGGCTGCTAAACGAACAATAATCGCTAAACGAACAATAATCACTATGCAACAACCATCAAATGCACACAGCACACACACCCACACGCACACACACACTCACTCAAACAAACAACACACTGCAACACCCACTCTCCACACTTTAGATCACACAAACACACTTACACTTTATATTTATTGATAAAGGATTTGCACTACAACTCGTACACCTACTGTGAATTGTACCTAAACTGAACCTCGTCCATTTATGCCTTGCACTATATAGTATTGTATATTAGTACACTGCACAGTATTGTATATTGTATGGTAACTACGTCTACGAACATTGTACATATGTCTAAACTGAACACTGTGACCTCTTTTTTTTTCTTCTAATTTTTACTATGTTTTTATTTCATACTATCTTGTCATGCACAGTCTCTGGAGCGCAACAGTAAGAAGCATTTTGTACAAAAGTATTCTGTACTTCTGTATGACAACTATTAAAGAAACTTGAAACTTGAAAACTTGAAACTTGAGTCCCCGTGGAACCAGACTTTGCATTAGAGCATTGCCTCCCCCTGCTGGCTTACAACCGGTAGGAACCCCCCTACCAGTATCCCCTAGATATAATTCCTAATATTCAGGTTGTATTCTTATCTCATGCGTAACCAGAGAATGGTCATTCATTATTGATTTGCCTACGCACATTCCTTTGCCTTATAAGCGCATCTAGAGTGAAGTATATTATGTATTCTTGCTGCTAATAAATACTTAAAGACAACTTTGTGTAGAACCGATTCATTGTGGGGAAGTGTTCTCATCATATACTCGTGTACGGTATGGCCAGTATAATGTACATAAGACGGTAGTGGTTTAATGATACCATACTTGATTAATACAGTCAGGGAATTGTACCCCTCAGTTACAATTGGTCCTTCGAGCCCCGGATAAGAATTAGCGTAATATTAATATAATATTAATATTAACATGGCCGATGATGAACACTCCACAAACGGTTCTCCCGAGCTAGAACGCCCGCAGCGCAGACGGCAGCCACCTCCCTATCTAGAGGCATACACTGTCAGTCCAATACCTAGCTTTAAAAGGAAGTTAAATACGGATAAAGTAACTAAAGCGGATAGTAAAATTATGTCCAACCCTACCGACCAGGCTACCCCGCCAGTAGAGACCCTAGTGGGTTCTAACGTAACTGACCAAGCTCACGGGGGGGACCAGGAGGGACATGACATGACTTTACCCCCCGACAACGCCAACGGGACGGAACCCGACCCACTACCAGAAGAGAAGCGCGCCCAGGAGACGGACCACCTCGGGGCGCGCCCGGAGAACAGATCTCCAACGAGTACTGCCGGGAGCCGATCGCCTCGACCGGCGTCTTCCCCCAGCGAGGCGGACAAGATGCTGGCGCAGGCACTCATCGCCACCCTGGCAGCCTCCACCGAACGCGATCGACTTCAAGCGCAACAGACGCGCGAGCGCGAACATTTTGCAGCCGAGCGAGAGCGCTTCCAGGCGCAACAAAGGAGTGAAGACGACCGCATAAGACTGGAGACCAGACGCCTCCAGACAGAAGAGAACATTGAGAGAAGCCGCGCCGATGCGCAGCGCGACGCCGCCAATGCCCAGCGCGAAGCAGCGCGCGACGCCGCCCATGCCCAGCGCGAGACAGAGCGCGACCGGCTGCAGGCGCAGCTGATGGACAAATTGATTACCATGGCGACACCCCCTCACTCCGCACGGAGCTCCCGGAGATCGTCACGACAAGGGTCTAGGACACATTCCCCTACCCGACCAAGCGACCCGGGACCCCGCCAACAGGAGGATCCTGTCCACGTCTCCGAACCCCCTCCCCGGCCGGTCCATACGAGACCCAGCAACCGGGAAGAACCGGACCACGCCGAGAGACTGAACAGAAGACTCCAGGTCCTAGCAGAGGGAGAGGAGGAGGAAGAGGAGGAATGTCAAGCCGACCAGCAGCAACGTACGCTGGACCAGGAGGCCCAGTACAGCCCCGACCAGCAGCAACGTACTCTGGACCAGAAGGCCCAGTACAGCCCAGAAGTCAGCCCCGAGGCCCTGCGCTACAAACCCCCGACTCAACTCACGGGTGAGTTTGACGCACCGCCAGCCCCGAGGAACAGCACCTGGGTACCCGGCCCTTGGTACCCACCAAGTACCAGCCCAAGACAACACGTAAGAGGAGACTCGCCTAGGAGGCCTCTCCCCCAACGCTCACCGATGTGCCAGTCATCCATGGCATCGTACCTTGGCACACCGACGTTCCCGGACTTCACACACGAGAACAGAGCACAGTACACAGAGCTACGAATGTGCTTAGAGACTATGCTGTCCGACGTACCAGATGAACCGTACAAGTATGCTATCCTACTCAAGCACCTGAAGGTGCCCAGAGCGCACAATATAGCGCTGGCATATTCCAGCTCTACTACCCCATACACCGCGGCTCTAGTAGCCCTCGACCAACGTTATGGACGCATATGGGACTACGTGATACAGGAGATAAGAGACATTGACCGTCTCCCCCCAGCCAGAGACAACAGAGCATTAGATGACCTCTCTATCAAGGTACAGTCCCTGGTAGGGATGCTGGGGTCCCAAAAGGAAAAAGGGATCTATGAACTGTACGCTAACTCTAATGTAGAGAGGATACTAGAGAAGCTCCCTCCCGCCCGACAAGAGCATTTTCGGCGGCAGAGAGACTACCGCGACCCCAACGGTCCAGAGGCATCCCTCCTAGACCTATCTGAGTTCCTCGCAAGGGAGGTCAGTAGCCTACGACTCGACACGTTCGTATGGAGTGGACCAAGCCCAAGACTCGGACCTCGGGGATCAACAGATAACCGCCGGTTGGTGACCGTTATGGACCAAGCCGAATCAGTACCGCAGCACAAGAACCACAACACCCCCTCGACGAAAGAGGACCAGTGGAAGATTGAGTGCCAGTACTGTGAGGGAGAACATCGGCTGTTCCAATGCAACACTTTCGGGAAGCTGACCACGGACGAAGTGAGTCAGTGGATCAAGGACCACCGCCGCTGCTTCCGCTGCGCGCGCAGCCACCTAGCAGCTGAGTGCCGCTTGAAGAAGAAGTGCAGCAGGTGCGGTGGCACCCACTTGGAGGTCCTGCATGACATCAACAGGCGTCAGCCAGGACAACAGAGTGGGCCCGTCGCGGTAATGTACCATGCCGAGGCGGTGGCACCAGCACCAAAGTTCCACCAGACCGCTCCCTGGTGTCCCAACTGCTACAGCAGACACTGGGAGTCACGGTGCGACTCGCACCATATAGATTCTGTGTCACCACAGACAGGTGACAACCCCCCGGCAAAGGAGGTATGGAAGATCGACTGTACGTACTGCCGCGGAGGACACTGGCTGGACCAGTGCGACGTGTTCCCGGAACTGACCATCGCCGAAATGGAGCAGTGGATTGCGTCTGACCCCCCACAAGCCGGTCACCGCCGATTCTTGTGCGAGGATAACATGATAAGAATAGCCCGACGAGGCAACCGACCAACAGGAGTGCTCCACATAGACCCCAAGCAGAGCGGGACCCCCCGAGTGCTCCTCAAAGTGGTCAGAGTGCTCCTGAGCTACGAGGACAAGGTCCTGGACACTTACGCCGTCCTGGACGATGGGTCTGAAAAGACTCTCCTCCTCGCTTCCGCAGCAGCCCAGTTGGGCCTGCGGGGTGTCAAAGATACCATGACCATACGCACCATCAGAAGGGACCAGAAGACCATAAAAGGTGAAAGGGTCTCCTTCAAGATAGCAGCGGTGGACCAGCCCGAGAAGCAGTATAGTATAACCAACGTCTTCACCAGCCACGACATAGGCTTGTCTCAGTACACCTACCCCATCCCACAGCTGATGGCTAAGTATGTGCACCTATGTCAACTACCTATACCGCTTATCGACGGCGCCACACCGACCCTGCTCATCGGCTCCGACCACGCGGACCTCATTCTCCCAATTGGGCCCACATCGGACCCAAAGGATGCCCAGTCGCGGTTCAGACCCGACTGGGATGGACGCTCCAGGGCCCCCTCTACGGACTTGACAGTCAACCCACGTCTACACGCTGCCTACACACAAAGGCGAGCGACACCGGCCACTCCCTCGTACAGCAGAGGCTATTGACATTAAGCGAGAGGCCCGTGAGAGAACCGTGGGCACCAGAGGGAGTTCGGAACTCCACCCCCCTCAGCTGCGCTTCAGACGTAGCTGACCTCGAACCCAGCACCCCAAGCGACTCCTTGACGGGGCGGCCGGAACCGGCCCCTCCTCAGACGGGGTACAGAGCAAACAAGAGAAACAGACGGAGGAGGAGGAGGCACAGCCAAGCACAGATCAAAGCAGTCTCAGGCCCGCTTCCTCCTAAGCCCCCCTTCATCCCGTCCAGTCGTCATGACCATAGACCAGTCACTACCCCGAGCTGCGTGGCCGGCCGGCCGCGTAAGCAAAGTGACCACTGGTGCCGACGGAAAGGTCAGAGTGGCAGAAGTGCTCGGCCAAGGGCGGACATACAACCGACCCGTGGCGAGGCTGATAGAGTCGCCAAGGCTCCCGACTCGCTTAATGACGACCATGACCCCTGACTTTGTGAACTGCCTACCCTCACAACGGACATTGAGTAGTGGACAGTGCGGTTAATCTGTCTCTGCTTAGCTAATTAGGTGGGACTAATTAGGAGGCGGCTGTTACAAAGGGTCAGATTAAACCGAATATATGTATTTATTGATTGATATATATTGCATAATATTTGTATATCGTTTGATATCCCTTGTGTATTCTTTGTACATATACACGGAATATCCCTTTAGCCTGGTACAGACCATAATATTTCGTTCTCTTATTGGATGGCGTGCCACCAGCGCCAGTGTCTTGCCCCTAGAGTCGAGTTCAAAGCCACCGTCAAGACATGTCTGTACATGCCCGGCTCTGCCCAGGACTACGAGACAGAAATGAGGCTGGCACTAGTTTATTCCCCGTACATATAAATATGGCGCAGGTGAATACAGAAGTAGTTCAGTTCAGTTGAAGTTCAGTAGTCTTAGTAACAAGTTGAAGCCTCACACTACGATACAACGTGCTGTGAAGTGGGCCCGTATTGCCCCAAAATAGAGTCTTGTTTTATCCTAATACGTTTGTTCAACGTATCGTTCGCTCCTTACTAGTAAAGCCTTCATCACGAGTCAACGACCAAGTGAAGGGAGCAACCGTGCGTCTAAATAGAGCACTTATAGCCGCGTGCGAATAGGATAGGAAAGTATCAGAGCTTGGTTGAATAACGTCAAGTTCAACTTAGTTAATGTGAAGTAGCGCGCACCGGAGGATCTACACCGGTGAATGCAGAGCCCCTCTCCGGCTGGATTATTATTATTATTGCTTTGTACCAAGCTGTTGGAGCGGATAAGAATCGTCTACACCCACTGCTGTGGGATCTACCGTGAGGAACATCATTCGAGCCCGTCTCTATTGGAGAGGCTGACCGGCTTCCACCTGTGCTGCACGCATACTGGGATTACAGCGGCTGCCTTTCGTCCGCTGATCCAGGGAGTAATACCGCCTCCCCGAGCAGGAGCTTATTGAGTCCCCGTGGAACCAGACTTTGCATTAGAGCATTGCCTCCCCCTGCTGGCTTACAACCGGTAGGAACCCCCCTACCAGTATCCCCTAGATATAATTCCTAATATTCAGGTTGTATTCTTATCTCATGCGTAACCAGAGAATGGACATTCATTATTGATTTGCCTACGCACATTCCTTTGCCTTATAAGCGCATCTAGAGTGAAGTATATTATGTATTCTTGCTGCTAATAAATACTTAAAGACAACTTTGTGTAGAACCGATTCATTGTGGGGAAGTGTTCTCATCATATACTCGTGTACGGTATGGCCAGTATAATGTACATAAGACGGTAGTGGTTTAATGATACCATACTTGATTAATACAGTCAGGGAATTGTACCCCTCAGTTACAATCACCATTCTTCACCATGTATCACCAAGCATTACCATTCTTCACCATGTATCACCAAGACTCACCATTCTTCACCATGTATCACCAAGCATCACCATTCTTCACCATGTATCACCAAGCATCACCATTCTTCACCATGTATCACCAAGCATCACCATTCTTCACCATGTATCACCAAGCATCACCATTGGTATGGTATGGTATGGTTTATTTCTTAATCCCCGAGGGGAAACATGGTTTGCCACCAGAGCGAATACACATATACAAACATGAAAGACACAGTTACATGATACAATACACTACAGGATACACAACACAGTGCTATCGGTGTTCGTATTTTTTTTTTTACCGCAGCAGGTACAAAGGACCTTCTCAATCGCTCAGTAGAGCATTGAGGCATCAGCAATCTGTTACTAAATGAGCTTCGCAGAGCATCGAAAATACTAAACACTGGGTGGCCTACAAAAGATAAAATGGTGTTCAGTTTAGTCCTGGTTCGCTTGACTATGGTGATCTCCAGGGAATCAGGAGGAAGGCCAATCACTGAGCCAGCCTTTTTGATGATTTTATTTATACGTTTTTTGTCCGAAACAGTGATGCTGCCCCCCCAGCAGAGAACAGCATTGAACAGGACACTAGCCAGGATACCTAAGTAAAATACATAGAGAAGTGACCTGCTGATGTCAAAAGAACGAAGTTTTCTCATGAAAGAGCTGAGACTGGGCTTTTTTAAACACAGAATCTGTGTTCTGCTTCCAGTCCAGCTTACCGGCCAGGTGAACGCCATGTATCACCAAGCATCACCATTCTTCACCATGTATCACCAAGCATCACCATTCTTCACCATTTATCACCAAGCATCACCATTCTTCACCATCCATCACCAAGCAAGATACTCTCCATGGGAGAATATCACCAAGCATCACCATTGGAGAGTACCACCAACCATCACTAAACATCACCATCTATCACCATTCTTCACCATTCATCACCATCCATCACCATCCATCACCATCCATCACCAAGCATAACCATCCATCACCATCCATCACCATCCATCACCATCCATCACCAAGCATAACCATCCATAACCATCCATCACGAAGCATCACATCCATCACCAAGCATCACCATCATCACCATTCTTCACCATCCATCACCATTCCTCACCATTTATCACCATCCATCACCATTAGTCACCATCCATCGCCAAGCATTCTTCACCATCCATCACCATCCATCACCAAGCATCACATCCATCACCAAGCATCACATCCATCACCATCCATCACCAAGCATCACCAATCATCACCATTCTTCACCATTCATCACCATCAATCACCATTAGGGTTGGGTACCGAACTGTGTACTTTTAAGGCTACCAACTGAATTACGTCGGTACTACCGAGTACCAATTCATGTTAGATCAATCAGTGCCACATTTCGGTAGTTTAAGAGCAGGTAGATTAAGACCCACCCAGGTAGAAAATAATCTGAATTCCAATGACGTGCAATTGTCATTTCATAATAGACACAGACCAGCGTGGACCTTAAATATGAGAAGCTAGGACATCTAGCTATTCAGCTCTGTGGAACCCTTCTTGCGAGTTGCGCTATTTCTTTATAATAATGTTTTTTTAAGATATTTTTTTATGGCATTTTCTGCTTTATTGTGGATAGAACAGTTTGGAAATTGGGAGAGAGAGAGAGAGAGAGATGGGGAGGACATGCAGCACATGTCTGGGGCTGGATTCGAACCCAGGAGGCTGCGGTTACGCTGAGCGTATATACGTGGTGCGCCACCGGGGCGGCCCAAGTTGCGCTATTTCTATGTGCAGTGAAAACTCTGCAACAGGTCCAATGCGTCTAACATGCTTTGCATGACATTACTGTTTGCCCAAGTCACGGTAAAAACCTAAACTGACGTGAGCTGCTAACGTTAATTAAGCTGGTCCCAAAACGAACCCTGGAAACCCTCACAGCGGAGAAATACTCTGTGTGAGATTTGTATAGTGAGGAATGGGAGGGGCTGGGAGCGAGCTTGGAGAGAAGCGTCTGTGATCGTTTGTGAGTGATTTCTATCTTCTAATGTTTATTCTTATACATGCTGTAAACGTTGCTTAATAGTTTAGTATTCTTGTGTATACATAGTGTTAATATAATTTTTTTTAATTATCTTTTTCCCCCCTTCTTTTTTCCGTTTTTCTCCCCTCCCAATGTTAGTCGTTATGCCAATTCCCAATCCCCTTCCTGGTCGTTGCGCACTCTACCCCCTACCATCGGTCTGAGAGGGCGGAGACTATCACATGCTTCCTCCGACACATGTGTACCCAGCCCACCACTTCTTTTCACCTGGCAGCGTGGCCTCTCACTGAGAGAGTGTAACGTGTGGAAGGTCACACTACCTCTCTTAGATCCTTCCCTCGCTGTGCAGGTGCCCCGACCGAACTGTAGGAGTCGCTGTCCACAACGACCCAGACCCACCCACCGGCTTCCCTCCCGCTGACTCTGCCAATCGAGCCAGTATGAAGGCCGGCCTAGCCGGAAGCAACGCTGACATAGTGTTAATTTTAGAGCGTTGTGTTGGTGTGTGTGTGCGGTAGGCCAGTCGGTGCTGGTCGGTGTGCTGATGCTGAGATGGAGTTTGCCGAACTCACAAGGAAACGTGGCTTTAAAGTTGCGCCTGATTGTCCTTGTTCAGTGGAAGATTGCAGTTTGGCAGTCGGAAATGTTATTGGTCATGGCAGCATTAAATCGGCTGCTAGAATGAATGGTGTGGTGGTGATTTTTGTGGATGACGTTGATAAAGTGAATGGAGTGGTTGAAGCAGGTGTTGTTATCGATGACTTGTCTGGGTATTGCGGCTGAACACACCATCATAGAGAGTGACAATATCAAACATTCCGCCATTTATTAGAGATGATTTTATGGTGAAAGAATTGTTGCGGTATGGAAAGTTAGTTTTGCCAATTAGGAAACTAACGTCAGGCTGCAAGTCACCACTATTGAGACACATAGTTTCACACAAGCGACACTCTATAATATGTACAGTGAATCACTGATGAAAAAAGGTCTGAGAGGAGGGAAAGGAGTAAAACTTGGCGAAGAGAACATCACCAATATAAGATACGCTGATGACACCTGTTAAAGTTAGAGGTTCTATGTAGGATTGCAAGTAACTGTCTAACTGTATTTAACTGTTTCCACTGACTGTACATAACTGTTTCCACTAGAGGGCGCTATAGGCGGAGCCATTAATGCTACCACCAGGTGGAGAGTATTTAAGGAGATGTCTCCTCCCTCTCTACCTCTTTCCCACCTGCCTCTCACGGAGAGGAGAACTCATGTACTGCTGCTTTACCATGTGTCGTATATTGTCAGTCATTAGATTAAATCACAGTGCATACAGGTTTTGCTAACCGGATGGAAGAAGGAGAATGATAGAAACAGGTCCCCCTCTGGCCTAGCCAGAGAGGAATAATTAGTGCAGTCAGACAACAGAGTTCTAATTCAAACTCATATTTTATTGCCTCGGGGCCCAAAGGTGGATATAGCATTTACATACAGGGATGATTTCATATTAAGACAGGCTGTACAAAAGATTGTTGAGGTGTGTATCATTATGGCCCATTCACAGTGGCTTTCTCACATCAAACAAGTTCTGTACATACAATAGCCCTGTTACATCAATGAAATAGAGAATAGACTGAGCATTACACATGAGTAAACCTGGTCAACAGATAACAACAGTGGTTTTTCCATGATTTACTCACATGCAAGACAACAGCATTCTCTGGATGGGCGGTGGTGTGAGGCGCAGACCTGGGGTTTCGGGTGTCTGGCCTCCTGAATTAACACTGTGTTATCCTTCTTATACTAGTCATGATGTCACAAGTTGACTTGATTCATAGCCAATCAGTTATTTCTATATATTTGGCGTTCTGTTCCAATTGGTTCTTGATTCTAAAAACAGGCGTTCTTCTGTTCGATCCAATCAGGTGATCTTCTGTGGGGGCGGTCCGCCCCCTGTCTTCTTCCTTGGGGTCTCCTACAGCAAACAGAGGAGGGTCTGCTTTTGGCCCCCTCCTTTGCTGCTAAGGTCTTCTCAGTCCAGGGGGTCTGTGGCTCTTGATGAGTTTAACAGTTTGTAACATTAGAACCTTTTCTAAATTTGTACCTTTATTGTAAGAAGTCAGCATTATCCCAAAGTGGAGTTGTCTATATTTTAAACATGATACGTGGATTTACCAGACTAAACCTTTGTAATTCAACTATGATTAAAGCTTTGTAATTGAGACTTATTTCCTATATATGGTTTACACCAGGAGTGAAATGACACTATTACCTTCATAATCAGTTTGACATTCTAAATGACATTCAAATACCTTTTATCTAATAAGTCAGTTTCCTTTTAATATGATTTTGTTTTAGTTAGCTCCAGTCTTAACATCCTATCAGAGCCAGCTATCTGGTCTCTGCTATCGCTGCTGAAATCTGCTAGTGCTGAGTGTGACTTTTCAGTTCCTTTGTTCTAAACAGTTGAGTAGTTAAATGGGGGTTGAAATTACTATTCCTGTAACACCAATATCACTCCTTACTTAGCACTGAAAACCCATTCTGCTGTTGAAAGGGTACACCTGTTACGATTAGGGGGAGAACAGAACCCAGTAAGCAGAAGGATGGAGGAGCCCAGAACTACAAAATGACAGAGAACGAGACGGTGGTTGCTCTTCACAAAAGGTGGTGTTCTATTTATTTCAGAACTGAGAGAAGGCAAGACTAAACTACAAATAACAAAAGAACATAAACGGTGCAGCAGTGCTGGTACTAGTGAAACAGAACTTGAGAATACGGAAAATAACAGTAAACAACAAAACACTACACTTACTCAGAATGACAACACAGTGCAACATGACGAGGGCAGGAACGGGGAGGAACAGGAAGTATGTCGCCACACCGAACAGAGGAAGACGACATACTTAAATACTATGCTAATTATAAGTGACAACACCTGGTGAGGCCAGTCCAAACATACAGAAACAATAAACCACAAACTAGACTAAACCAATACACAACAATAACAAAGGCAATATCACAAACCACAACCAGACAAGGGGAAGACCATTACACAAGGAAGGGAAAAGGCCAGGACAATAAACATGAAGCAATCAAATCAACAATAACAAAGAAACACAAAATGGTGGCTTGTCTCATCTGGCCCATCTGATGGTGACCACTAGGAGGTAGGAGACCAGGTAGGAGACCACTGTCAGGAGGTAGGAGACCAATGTTAGGAGGGAGGAAATGTTCACTGTTCCTTTCATAACCGGCCCAGCCAGGGCCGGCCCTAGGAACGTTACAACACCTGGCTCTTTGCATATATTTCTATTTACAGACATATGTTATGAAATGCTAGTCAAGGATACCACACATGCAAATAATAAACAACGCTGATTAATGGCTGAAGGTAGAAACCATGCCTCTTGACCACATTATTGTCGCCCCATAGCCAGACTCTGTCAACAGGTTATGGGCCCAGATCACGCAGGGGCGAAAATAATAAGTGTAGCAAGTTTAGCTGAAGTATAGGCTAGGTTAGCACCGGGAGCACCGCGTGGCTAGACGCTAGGCCAACAAGAGCTAAAGCTACGCCTACCATCAAACAAGAGGATGGCGACCAAGGGAAGGAGCAAATGGCCCTCATTCAATGGAAAGGCAGAGGACTACGAGCTCTGGGAAGAGCGCATGTTATGCTGCATGCACGGTGTGTGACTGAAGACGACGATCTTGACGGCCCCCACGGGATACCTGACGGCGGAAGCACAAGCCCTGGACGACAAGCGTAATGCAGATGCATACTGTGAGTTAGCACCACTGCTCGACGACACAAGCTTGGGGCTGATATTCCACGACACTAAAGACAAAGGCAGAGAAAGCCTGGGGGTGTTGAGAGAACATTATATCGGGCAAGGAAGACCCCTAGTCGTGGCCCTCTACATAACACTAACAGCACTGAAGAAGGGGCACACCGAGACTGTGACCGAATACGTCATCAGAGCTGAGCAGATCATGACGGCATTGAAGAGTGCAGGAGAAGCACCAAGCGATGGGCTAATGATGGCGATGGTGATGAGGGGACTACCGGAGCTGTACAAACCGTTCACACTCCTGGTAACACACGGTTCAGCGGACATGACGCTGGGAAAGTTCAAGGCCAAGTTACAAAACTTCGAGGCCTCAGAAGATACCCACCCAGCCGCCACGGAGGCAGGAGAGAGGGTGCTGAAGGCCCGAGCGCCAAGGGAGAAGACCAGGCCCACGGCGGAGCTGGCGTGTTGGCGATGCGGAGAGAAAGGCCATCGGAGAGGCGACTGCACAAAGACTGTCTGGTGTAGCTTCTGCAAATCCACGGGGCACACAGACAGAGCGTGCATGAAGAAACACGACCAGAGCGCGCGATACGCGCATGGACAAGATGGCGGCCATGGACGAGACGGTGGCTACGGACAAGATGGCGGCTGTGGACAAGATGGCGGCAGCGGACAAGATGGCGGCGACGGTCGATGTGAGACGGATCGAGACGACGCCCGGAGAGTAACGGGACAAGAAGACTTCGCTTTCGGGGCGCGGACAGCGTGCGTCGCCAGGTCGGCGCAGCTGCAGCGGGCCCAGAGGAAGGGACTGATCGTGGACACAGGTGCGTCGTCCCACGTCATCAACGACAGGAGTCGGTTCAAGAACTTGGTAGCACTTTATAATAACACCCTGTTATAATACATTTATAAGGTATTTGTAGATAATGAACTAATCATGAACAAACCATTTATATACATTCATAAATGATTATTAAATCATTTATAACTATATTTGTATACCATTTACAAAGTATTTATAACGCATTAGTGGATAATGAACTAATCATGAACAAACCATTTATATACATTCATAAATGATTATTAAATCATTTATAACTATATTTGTATAACATTTACAGATTAGTTCTACATTATTTATAACTCATTATCAACATTGTTTGTACTTGATTTGTTCATCATTAAATAATGTTGTTTAATGTGTAGTAACACATTTGTAGATGCTTTGAAAAATGGATATGTAAAAAGGACTATAGTTCATGTTCAACAAATGATTTGTTAAGACATTCATAAAACATTTATAAATCATTTGCAGATGCTATCGTGGGGGCCAATCTAAAGTGAAGCCTATTCATCATTAACAAGTGTCTAATACAGTTAATTATTTGTTTACTTTTTCATCACATGTTACAAATGTTGTAGGCAGCTTTCGGATACACCCTTCTTTGTGACATCAAACAGTGACAGAATTAGGACTAAAGATAAATGCAATTTTATTAACATATAAAATACATGTGCATAACATCGGGGGGCACTAGGACCCAGGAGTACCCTGGCCAGGTAGAGTATCTAGAGAGGAAGTCTCACGCGAGCGAGACTTGACGTCACGTGTGTTGCACTGTTGCCGTCTGTTTGAATGGAAGCACAAGTTATCCGTGCTGCGTCTATACTTTCGCTTTTAATAAGGTATGAGCAGGTTAAACACCTTTTTTTGTTGGTAAACCTATTCCATAATTTCCGACCTACAAACAACTCTTATGTTGTGTAGACGTTCGTGTAGATGTGGTGGCCGCTAACGTTACATTTGTTCCTAATGTGTGCTCAGTGATGATGACACGACACAAATAATTATTACTCTTGTGTGTCGTGTCGAACAAATGTAACGTTAGCGGCCACCACATCTACACGAACGTCTACACAACAAAAGAGTTGTTTGTAGGTTGGAAATGATGGAATAGATTTACTAACAAAAAAAGGGGTTTAACCTGCTCATACCTTATTAAAAGCGAAAGTATAGACGCAGCACGGTTAACTTGTGCTTCCATTCAAACAGACGGCAACAGTGCAACACACGTGACGTCAAGTCTCGCTCGCGTGAGACTTCCTCTCTAGATACTCTACCTGGCCAGGGTACTCCTGGGTCCTAGTGCCCCCCGATGTTACACTATATGTCATGCACATATATATATTTTATATGTTAATAAAATTGCATTTATCTTTAGTCCTAATTCTGTCACTGTTTGATGTCACAAAGAAGGGTGTATCCGAAAGCTGCCTACAACATTTGTAACATGTGATGAAAAAGTAAACAAATAATTAACTGTATTAGACACTTGTTAATGATGAATAGGCTTCACTTTAGATTTCCCCCCACGATAGCATCTGCAAATGATTTATAAATGTTTTATGAATGTCTTAACAAATCATTTGTTGAACATGAAAAATAAATGGAGATACACTATAGTCGTTTTTTCATATCCATTTTTCAAAGCATCTACAAATGTGTTACTACACATTAAACAACATTAATTTAATGATGAACAAATCAAGTACAAACAATGTTGATAATGAGTTATAAATAATGTAGAACTAATCTGTAAATGTTATACAAATATAGTTATAAATGATTTAATAATCATTTATGAATGTATATAAATGGTTTGTTCATGATTAGTTCATTATCCACTAATGCGTTATAAATACTTTGTAAATGGTATACAAATATAGTTATAAATGATTTAATAATCATTTATGAATGTATAAAAATAGTTTGTTCATGATTAGTTCATTATCTACAAATACCTTATAAATGTATTATAACAGGGTGTTATTATAAAGTGCTACCAAGAACTTTGACAACACTTTCCACCCGGAGAGACACAGCATGGAGCTGGCAGACGGTAAGCGCACTACGGGTTGCCGCAAGAGAGAGGAGATGCACAGGTATGCCTCACAGACAGTGAGGGGTGCCGGTGCACAGTGACATTAAAGAACGCTCTCTACGTACCATCGTTCCCACAAGGACTATTCTCTGTAATAGCTGCTACTGCGAACAGTGCCAAAGTATTCTTCGATAAAGGTAAACATTTTCTTGTAGAGCCTGACGGTACACGATTTAAAATAAAGATGTACCAGAGAATGTATTATATGCAAACAGAGTGTAATGACAACGACAAGTGTAATGATAATAATGATATGTGTAGCGTGACTGTCGATATTCAGACATGGCATGAGATTATGGGTCATTGTAATTACGAGGATTTACTGAAACTGCAAGCAGTGACAGAAGGCATGCACATTGAAGGTGAAAAGCGTAGACCTGACAAAGAATGTGTAGTGTGCATAAGGGGGAAGTTTACTCAATCGAGAAACGAAATCCCACAGAAAAAGTAAAGGTACCACTTGCGCTAGTTAACACAGATCTAGCCGGTCCAGTAAGCAACAAGTCCATAGGAGGCTTTAGATATGTACAGTATTTTACAGATGTGTGCACGGGGCAGTGTTTGTTTACTTTCTCAAAGCAAAGAGTGACACACTCCAGGCCACGGAGAAATTATTGGCAGGCGTAGCCCCTTATGGTAACGTAAGATGCTTGAGGTCCGACAACGGAACCGAGTTCACAAACAGAGAGTTCCAATCACTGTTGAGGAGGAACAAGATAAGACACGAGACGTCATGTCCATATTCCCCACACCAGAACGGAGTGGCAGAGATGGAATGGCACACTCTTTTCGAAATGGCTAGGTGTAAGCTAGTAGACAGTAACTTACCTAAGAGTCTATGGAATTATGCGGTGCAAGAAGCTGCTTACACCAGAAACAGGTGCTTTGATAAGCACACAGGCACCACCCCGTATACAGCACTAACGGGAAAGTAGTGTAATCTAGCTAGAATGCACCAATTTGGATCAGTGTGTCATGCTTACCTGCAGGACAGAGGAAAGCTTGAGTCCAGATGTGAAAAAGGACTCTTTGTAGGGCACGACAAAGGAAGCCCCGCTTTCCTAGTTTATCATCCCGGTAAAGGGAGAGTGCAGAAACACAGGCTAGTCAAGTTTGTCACAAAGACAACATGTGAGAGCGAGACACAGACAGAGGAGCAGAGTAAGGTGTGAAGAAACAGAGACACCTCAGCCCAGTGTACTTAGCATGGTCGTGCAGACAGACAGTCAGCAACCCCCAGAGGGCGATGACGAGGAGCACCCCAGGGTGACGTCACGTGCCCCAAGCAGTGGGAGGTATCCCTCAAGGGAACACAAACCCCCAAAGTATCTGACAGACTATGCCCGGAGAGAAAGTGACGAGGATGACAGTACACTTACCACCATTGTAGTGGCCGCTTGTCGCTCCCCAGTGAATCAACAAGCGTCCACGGTGCACCCGCTATTACTTATCCTACTCAGTCCCAAAGTTGTGATGTTGAATGAATTGAATGTCCAAAGTTGCTCCTCTTACGGTTTACAGGGTTTATTGTTGTCCAAAGGTAAATGATAATGAGTGAAGGGTTTAAACAGAACAGTTGTCAATTGCTCAGATCCAACAGTGAAACAGGTAGAAAATTGTATCCTAATACACAGGTGCACAAAGACTGCAGTGATCACCTTGGCTATTTATAGGAGTGGGCTGTAATGGGTGGTGAGCCCTCTAGTGTCCAAACATAAATAAGACAGTCTAAACAGTGCAAAGTTCATTATATAATATAATATATAGATAATAATAATAATACTAACAATAATAATAATAATCTATAACAAGAACACTCATTGGCCTTTACAACCATTGATTACTGCTACAGAGTAGTCAGTGGGGTACCTCCGACCTTTAAAGAGGCCATAGTGTCCCCTGAATCAAGTAAATGGGAGAGAGCAATGGATGAGGAGATGAGGTCCCTAGAGGACAACCACACCTTTACTCTAACCAAGTTACCAGAGGGCAGACAGACAGTGGGGGGGAAATGAGTGTACTGTATTCAATCAAGGAGGGTATTGAAGGCCACGACAAGTACAAAGTAAGGTTCGTAGCTAAATGTTTAAATACTGAAGGAGGGTACTCCATGTTTAAATACGGAAGGAGGGTGGCTACATGCTTAAATGCAGGAGGAGGATACTCCAGGTTTAAATACAGAAGGAGTAGATTCCAGGTTTAAATACCTGAGTGGATTCCATGTTTAAATACAGAAATGGATTCTATGTTTAAATACAAAAGTGGATGATTTACCATATTCGAAATGATTTAATTATGTGGAAAAGATCCTGAAACGTTTTGACTGATGTACAAACTTTACAGAGAAGCTGTGGGTAGCCTCATTTATTTGACAACATGTACTCGCCCTGACCTATGTTTTGTAGTGAGTAAATTGTCACATCATTTTGCTGACCCCACAGAGGAGCATTGGATTACAGCAAAACATGTTTTTCGTTATCTCAAAGGTACAGCAGACAAACAGCTCTGTTTCAGAAAGGGCAGCGAGGGCTTAGGGCTTAAAGCCTACAGTGGCACTATCAACTTGTGAAGCCAAATATATGGCTCTAGCTATGACAATACAGGAATGTATTTATCTAGAACAACTGCTCGAAGTGATGGACATATATATATGAAGACTGTATATGAAGACTGTTGTTTACGAGGACAACCAGGGAACCATTGCGATTGCTAGAAACCCTGTGTGCCGACATAGATGTAAACATGTCGATATAAAATATCATTTCATCAGATCTGTCATCAGAGAAGAAAGAATGACACTGATTTATTGTCCAACGGACGACATGGTAGCAGACGCTATGACGAAACCTGTTTCCAAACTGAAATTGAAGAGATTTTCAGAGGTCATGTTTGGTGTGTAAATATCGACTGCCATATTCTTTTTGATGTTCTGAACTGTATAATTTTCTTTGTAAATTATTTTTGAAGAAGTTATACAGTGTGCTATACAACCCTAAGTGGGAGTGTTAAAGTTAGAGGTTCTATGTAGGATTGCAAGTAACTGTCTAACTGTATTTAACTGTTTCCACTGACTGTACATAACTGTTTCCACTAGAGGGCGCTATAGGCGGAGCCACTAATGCTACCACCAGGTGGAGAGTATTTAAGGAGATGTATCCTCCCTCTCTACCTCTTTCCCACCTGCCTCTCACGGAGAGGAAAACTCATGTACTGCTGCTTTACCATGCAAATAATAAACCACGCTGATTAATGGCTGAAGGTATAAACCATGCCTCTTGACCACATTATTGTCGCCCCATAGCCAGACTCTGTCAACAACACCGCTATAGTCTGTAACTGTCAAGAAGATCGACAGGACATGATGAATAAGCTGAATGTCGAATGTAAAAACTATGGAATGTCGCTAAACACAAAGAAAACAAAAGTAATGATCATTGAAAAAACACCAGCAACTGTTTGTAAAATACAGGTGGATGGAGAAAAACTTGAACAAGTGAAGGAGTACATGTACCTTGGAAGCTGGATCAGTGAAGGTGGAAGAGCTAACATGGTCATTAAGAGAAGAACCGGAATTGCAAAGAGCACATTCTGGAACCATAAAGAATTATTGAGACGAAACATAAGTTGGAAAACGAAGCCCTCATTTATCAACAATTCTTAGAAAGTGTTCTATTTTCGTACGTAAGCACAGAATTTAGAATGTGTGTACACACAGAAATATTGGGATTTATCAACCGTGCGTACACAGGTCCTATGCTCCTCCGTGTTGATAAATACCTCTTTGTTCTACCGTCAATGCTCGTGCATGATTATCCATATATGGTCATGAAACCCCCCCCATGGGATGTGAAATAATGGACTAACCCGAGCGAACTATGAGAAACTCCACGAGCGAGATTGTTCACAGAACCAAGAAGACACAACCTGTGTTATGGGATAAATAAAAGGCTGGCAGACTTGTACATGGTGATGTCAGATATCAACGACTCCCTAAGACCATTGCTGCAATTCTGCCTGGACAGCTCAAAATACTAATAAAGACCGTTCGTTAACCACTGTTGGCGTTGGTGTGTCATTATAACCATGCTGGAATATGAATGCCTTTCTTCGTTTTGTTCGATTGGCTACCGAGTATAATATGATTTGTACTAGAGGCATACAATCTATTTTGTTGTCGGTATTAGGTAGCCTATATGAATTACATATAATAGCAGCCATAGCCTACATTATGCAACAGTAACTTGCGCATATATAATAACACATGGCACAGCCCTGCGAAGCCTGCATACAGTAAACTAACTTGATCATTAATCTAGCTGTTGTATCTTTATGCTTATGAAAACATTAAATAATATATATAGGCTATAGGGCGTCGCTTTGCATTAATAGCCTATATTCTCAAATGGCATTTAATGGCTATCCGACTCCTCACTATCTTCGCGGACGGACCAGTATACCTTTATATCATATCATATTCATATCATAGTTTACTCTATCAGCCTACCCAGCATGTAATACGTTCTTTGTTAGAACTCAACTCGTTATTATTTTGCGCATAGATTGCAGAAATACAGGAACGTTTTGATTTATATTAAAAGGCTTTGACATTGTAAAACTAAATACGTGGAATTCTGTAAGCAGAACACGAGTCATATCACTCACACGATATATGCTCTGTATCCAGAGCATGTATGCTTTTCATTCATTTAAGACACATTTATTGCAAGTGTTTTGCATACACATAAACTCAACAAATAACCTCTGTTCTCGTTGCAATGCGTTTTTTATTCTTTCTTATAGGAAGGGGGAAGAACACTATATCGTGGGTGTTCATATGACTTGTATTCTGCTTACAGCTTCGGGGTTCCACTTATTACGTTTAACATTAAACGTTTAAAATATAATCAAAATGTTCCCGTATTTCTGCAATCTATGCGCAAAATAATAACGAGTTGAGTTACGCGGAGCGCAGTCAGTGCACCCCGTATATTCCGATAACGCTATATATAAACCATGCTGCATTCATTCGGAGAGAAAGACCTATTATTCCAAATGCTATTTATAGGGTTTTGACCATAATTACACTACTGTTGCTATTTTACAATGAACTATAATGAATTACGGGGGTTGTTACAAAGGGTCAGATTAAACCGAATATATATATTTATTATTTATTACTTGAGATATAATATTTGTATATCGTCTGATATCCCTTGTATATTCTTTGTACATATACACAGAATATCCCTTTACCTAGGTACAGGCCAGACCATAATATTCGTTCTCCTATTGGACAGCGACCCCTAGGCGCCAACGACCATACCCCCAATGTCGAGTTCAAAGCTACCGCTAAGACATGTCTCAACATGCCCAGGTTTGCGCAGTAATACGAGACAGAACTGAGGTTGGCACTAGATTATTCACCTTACGTAGGTGGATACAGCAGCACTTATCCTAAAACGAGTTGACCAAAACGTTGAAGCCTTCACCACGATACAACGTGCTGTGAAGTGGGCCCTTTTTGCCCCTAAATAGAGCCTTGAGAACCGCGTGCGAATTGATAGCTAAAGTGTCAGAGTTTAACGCTGTATCGTCGAGTTCGACTTATTCTATTGTAAAGTAATAGTCTATTATGTATAGTGTATCGTGCGGCTACCGTTCTACAGTGACCAGCATTACCACCGGTTCGTCGTACCGAGCTAGTGCACTTATCCAGGCTGGGCGGCCTAACCTCGTGCCGCCATCCGAGGAGTCCTAGACGAGAACCGTGTGGATATGTACACCGGAGAACCTACACCGACGAATGCAGAGCCTTTTCCGGCTGGATTATATTGCTTTGGTACTGTGGCTGCTGGAGCAGAGAACCGTCTACCCCACTGCTGTGTGGGATCTACCCTGTGAGGAGCACCGCCGAGCCCGCCTCTAGGAACCACAGAGGCTGGCTAGCTTTCATCCATGCTGCCATGCATACCGGAGTATAGCTGTTGCTTTGTCTACGGACAAAAGGATTATTGCACCGTCTCCTGTATCTGGAGTCTCTTTATTCCTCATTGATCCAGACTTCGCTCCCGACAATTCCTCTCCCCTGCTGGCTTACAACCGGAGGGAACCCCCTTAGTATCTCCAGCTGACTACGAGTGTGCCTTATATAATTCTTATGCTACAGGTGGTATTAATTATACCCATCTTAATATGCTCATGGACTTACGCTCTAGACCTACTTAAGTGTTCTTCGCCATATAAGCGCAATTCATAATTCTCAATATTGTAACCTACTGCTGCTCTGCTAATAAATACTTCTAAATATGACTTTCTTTGTTAAGCCGTATTGTGTGGGTGTTCACCATATATACCGTGTACTGTATGGCCAGTAATTAAAGTACATAACTAAGTAGTGGTTTAATGATACCATACTCTCAATACAGTCAGGGAATTGTACCCCTCAGTTACAATTGGTCCTTCGAGCCGGAGGAATATCAGTGTAATATCTAAATATAATATTGATATTAACCATGGCCAGCGGTGAACACTCCACAAACGGCTCTCCTAAGCTAGAACGCCCGCAGCGCAGACGTCAGCCACCTCCTTACCTAGAGGACTACGCTGCCAGTCTAATACCTAGCTTTATACAGACGTTAAATGCGGGAAAAGCGGATAGTAAAAGCATGTCAAACCCTAACGACCAGGCGACCTTGCCAGTAGAGACCCTAGTGGGTTCTAACGTAACTGACCAAGCTCACGAGGGGGACCAGGAGGGACATGACATGACTATACCCCCCGACAACGTCAACGGGACGGTCCCCGGAGAGCTCCAGGATAAAGAAAGCGCTCCAGGGACGGAACCCGACCCACTACCAGAAGAGAAGCGCACCCAGGAGATAGACCTCCTCGGAGCGCGCCAGGAGAACGGATCTCCAACGAGCACTGTCAGAAGCCAATCACCTCCATCAGTGTCTTCCCCCAGTGAGGCGGACAAGATGCTGGCGCAGGCATTCATCGCCACCCTGGCAGCCTCCACTGAACGCGATCGACTCCAAGCACAGACGCTTAGCGAGCGCGAACATTCTTCCATGGAACAAGAGCGCCTCCGGGCGCAACAGCTAAGTGAGCACGAACACTCTACCATGGAAAGAGAACGCCTGCAGGCTCAACAACTGAGTGAGCGCGAACAATCTGCAGACCAAAGAGAGCGCCTTCATGCGCAACTCCAAGCGCAAGCCCTTAGTGAACGCGAACACTCTGTGACCCAGCGAGAGCGCTTCCAGGCGCAGCAAAGGAGTGAAGACGACCGCATACGCCTGGAGACCAGACGCCTCCAGACGGAAGAGAATATTGAAAGAGACCGCGCCGATGCCCAGCACGCCGCCGCCGATGCACAGCGTGACGCCGCCCAAGCCCAGCGCGAAGCAGAGCGCGACCTCGCTCACATCAAGCGCGAAGCAGAGCGCGACCGACTACAAGCGCAGATAATGGAGCAATTGATTGCCAGGGCGACACTCCCTCTCTCCGCACGGAGCTCCAGGGCATCGTCACGACAAGGGTCTAGGGCACCTTCCCCTACCCGACCAAGCGACCCGGAGCCCGGCCAACAGAAAGAGCCTATCCACGTCTCCGAACCCCCTCCCCGACCGGTCCATGCGAGACCCAGCAACCGGGAAGAACCGGCCTATGCCGCCGAGAGACTGAATAGACGACTTCAAGATCTAGAAGACCTAGCAGAGGAAGAGGAAGAGGAAGAGGAGGAAAGTCAAGCCCACCAGCAGCATCGTACTCCACAGGACCAGGAGGTCCAGTACAGCCCAGACTTTACCCCCGAGGCCCTGCGTTACAGACCCCCGACTCAACTCAAGGGTGAGTTTGACGCACCGCCAGCCCCGAGGAACAGCACCTGGGTACCCGGGCTTTGGTACCCACCAAGTACCAGCCCACGACGACACGTACGGGGAGACTCGCCCAGGAGGCCTCTCCCCCAACGCTCACCGATGTGCCAGCCATCCATGGCATCGTACCTTGGCACACCGACGTTCCCGGATTTTACACACGAGGACAGAGCACAGTACACGGAACTACGGATGTGCTTAGAGACTATGATGTCCGACGTCCCTGATGAGACGTACAAATATGCTATCCTCCTCAAGCACCTGAAGGTGCCCAGAGCGCATAATATAGCGCTGGCATATTCCAACTCAAGTACCCATACACCACGGCTCTAGTAGCCCTCGACCAACGTTATGGACGCATATGGGACTACGTGATACAAGAGATAAGGAATATTGACCGTCTCCCCCCAGCCACAGACAATCGCTCATTGGATGACCTCTCTATCAAGGTACAATCCCTGGTAGGGATGCTGGGGGCACAAAAGGAAAAGGGTAGACACGAACTGTACGCTAACTCTAATGTAGAAAGGATATTAGAGAAGCTTCCTCCCGCCCGACAAGAGCGCTTCAGGCGGCAAAGAGACCACCGTGATCCCAATGGTCCCGAGCCATCCCTCCTAGACCTGGCCGACTTCCTCGCGAGAGAAGTCAGCAGCCTACGACTGGATACGTTCGTGCGGAGTGGACCAAGCCCCAGAGATGGACCTCGGAGATCCAACGATAACCGCAGGCTGGTGACCGTCATGCACCAAGCCGAATCAGTACCGCGGAACAAGAACCACAGCACCCCCTCGACGAAAGAGAAGTGGAAGATTGTATGCCAGTACTGCGAGAAAGAACATTGGCTGTCACAATGTGACACTTTCAAGAAGATGACCGCCGACGAGGTGAGTCGATGGATAAAGTCCAACCGCCGCTGTTACCGCTGTGCGCGCAGCCATATGGCAGCCGAGTGCCGCTTGAAGAAGAGGTGCAGCCGGCGTGACGGCGCCCACTTGGACGTCTTGCATGACAGCAACAGGAAGAAACCCGCACCCCCAAGCAGCACCAGAGTAAGCGTCATGTATATTGACCCCGCCAGCAGCGGGAGCTCCCGAGTGCTCTTGAAGGTGGTCCGAGTGACATTAAGCTACGAGGACAAGGTCATGGACACTTACGCCGTCCTTGACGACGGGTCAGAAAAGACTCTCCTCCTCGCATCCGCTGCAGCCCAGCTGGGTCTGCGGGGGAGCGAAGAAACGATGACGATTCGTACTATAAGAAGAGACCTGAAGACAATAAAGGGTGAGAACGTCTCCTTCACTATCGCAGCAAGCGGGCAGCCAGAGAGGCGGTATAGGATCACTAACGCTTTCACCAGCCAAGACATAGGCCTGTCGCGGTACACCTACCCCATCTCCAAGCTGATGGAAAAATACGTGCACCTGCGTCAACTACCTATACCGCTCATAGACGGCGCCACCCCGACCCTGCTCATAGGATCCGACCACGCACACCTCATCGTCCCGACGGACCGGGTCCACATTGGGCCCAGAGGCTGTCCAGCAGCAGTCGAGACCCGCCTAGGATGGACACTACAAGGTCCCCTCTCCGGTTCTCCCAACCGACCAGCAGCCACTCGCTGCCTCCACTCCAGAGTGACAGAAGAAGACACCACCCTCTTACAGCCCGTCGAGAGGCTATGGACACTAGAGACAATGCCCTTTAAGAACGAAAAGAAACACATTCGTTCCAAGGAAGACATTTATGCCATAGCCCTCCTCGAGCAGGGGACAAAGAGAGTCAAAGTCAATGGAGTGATGAGATACGCAACTCCACTCTTGAGGCGAGAGGGTATGCCCACCTTCCACGCCTCAAAAGAAGCGACGGAGCAATATCTACTGAACACCGAGCGGCGCCTAGCCAGAGACCCCGCTCAAGCCACTGTGTACCGCGCTGAGATTGACAAGCTAATCACAGCGGGACACATAAAGAGAATTGACATTCAAGAGGCCGATCAGACGACCGAATCATGGTACGTGCCCCACCACAAGGTCCACCACAACGGCAAGGATAGTATTGTGTTTAACTGCAGCTACCAGATCGGATTACAAAATCTGAATAAAGAACTCTTGCCCGGCCCAACACTCGGCCCCTCTCTACTAGGCGTGTTGCTACGTTTCCGCCAGAACAAGGTGGCCATCAGCGGCGACATCAAAGGGATGTTCCTGCAGGTGCGACTAGTGGAAGAGGACAAGCCCCTGCTGCGGTTCTTATGGAGAGAGAGGATCGGGGATGAGCAACCATCCATCTATCAATGGGAAGTCCTCCCTTTCGGAACCACATGCAGCCCATGCTGTGCTACGTTCGCACTGCAAAAACATGTCGCAGAGGACCCAGCAGCTGACGAGGAGGTCCGACAAAGTGTAGAGAAGAGTTTCTACGTGGACAACTGTCTGCAAAGCGTCTCGACGCCAGAAGAGGCCGAGGCCCTCCTACTCAAGCTCCGCGCCTCCCTGATCAAAGGCAGCTTTGATCTCCGGCAGTGGGCCAGCAGCGACCCTCAAGTACTGCGCAGCCTCTCCCCAGAGGACAAGGCAGCAAGCAGCGAGACCTGGATGGCGACCATCCCAGGTGAAGCCCAAGAAATGACATTAGGACTAGTCTGGCGCTTCAAAACAGACTCGCTCCATTATAGACACACACCCCTGACCAAGGAGCAGGGAAGGTCGATTTCACTACCGACCACCAGACGGAGTGTATACAGAACACTCGCCAGACAATATGACCTGTTGGGATGTATTCTACCTTACACCACCAGGGCAAAAATGATTGTGCGAGAGCTGTGGGACAAGGACCAGGGCTGGGACGACCCCATACCCGACCACCTTGCTTCCACATGGAGAGAGTGGGAAACAGAACTCAACTCGCTCCCAGGTGTCAACATACGCCGCAGCTACTTCCCACCCACAGTACGGCTGGAGACGTGCCAGATGGACCTGCACGTCTTCAGCGACGCCTCCGAAGTAGCCTACGGTTCGGTGGCCTACTTGCGGGCCCGAGAGGAGGGAGGAGAAATACATACCGCCTTCATCCTGGCTCGTTCAAGAATAGCCCCCCGCAAGCAACAATCGATCCCGCGTCTGGAGCTCTGCGCAGCCCTAGTAGGAGCGCAACTCGCCACGTTAATCCAACGTGAACTCACCATTCCGGTGCAAAGAACAATCCTGTGGTCAGACTCCATGACCGTACTCACATGGATCCAGTCCGATTCGTGTAGATACAAGGTCTTCGTGGGAGTCAGAATCACAGAGATCCAAGATTTAACAGAATCAGCATGCTGGAGGTACGTGGACACAAAACAGAACCCAGCAGACGTCATCACACGGGGAATGTCCCTGGATGACCTCACACGTCACAATCTCTATAGTGACGGTCCCGAGTTCCTCAAGCTCCCGGAAGAAGAGTGGCCTAACCCCACCCCACGGGAGGCTAGTCAAGAGGAGGCAGAGATGAAGAAATCTATGTTCTGTGGGTTGACGCACACACCAGTCCCCACAGATCCCAACATAGACGACTGCCCTACCCTTGAGAGTGCGCAGTTAAAGACATTCCTGTGGCACCACCCTGAGGTTCCCTCCACTACTGACACTAATGCAGCTAATTACGAAGAAGCAGAACTCCTTCTGCTACAGCGAGCCCAAAGAGACTCGTTCCCCGACGAGCTAGACTGTCTGCAGGGATCAAAGCCAGTCCCGTCAGACAGCAGACTGCTCCACTTGGCCCCTGAGCGCGACGCCCATGATCTCATCAGAGTGGGTGGTCGTCTGAGAAGGGCCCCGGACTTATCGGATGACGTCAATTTCCCGATAGTTCTCAACAGCCGACACAAGGTCACAGCGCTCATCATAAAGAAATACGACGAGGACGTGCACCACGCTGGGGCAGAGAGAGTCTTCGCTGAGATCAGACGTCGCTATTGGATACTGCAAGGAAGAGAAGCAGTACGACGCTTCCAGCGGACCTGTCTAGACTGTCGCAAGTGGCGAGCACAGCCCAGTATACCCAGGATGGCTGACCTACCCCCCTGTCGCCTCCGACTCGGCGACAAGCCCTTTCACTCCACCGGTATGGACTGCTTCGGCCCGCTGTATGTGAAGAAAGGAAGAGGGACGGAGAAGCGGTGGGGTATTGTATTCAAATGCATGACCACCCGAGCGATACACATAGAACTCCTTCCAACCATGAGTACGGACTCATTCCTTATGGCCTTCCGGAGATTCACAGCGCGGAAAGGAAAACCGTCTATATTATTGTCTGATCACGGGACAAACTTCAAAGGCGGAGAAAGAGAGCTGAGAGAGAGCTTCCAAGCTATGGGCCCAGAACTTAAGACCCACCTTGCTCCCTCTCAGATTGATTTCCAGTTTAACCCCCCGAACGCCCCTCACTTCGGGGGAACCTGGGAACGAGAAGTACGTTCATTAAAGACAGCCCTGTACGCCGTGCTTGGGGCCCAGACCGTGGCGGAAGAAGTCCTCACGACAGTCCTCACGGAGATCGAGGGAGTATTGAACTCAAAGCCCCTCGGTTACGTCTCAAGTGATGTAGCAGATGTCGACCCAGTCACCCCCAACACTCTCTTGATGGGGCGGCTGGACCCCGCGCTCCCCCAGACAGTGTACAGACCTGAGGAAGCGAACGGCCGAAGAATGTGGAGGTACAGTCAAGTATTGGCTGACAAGTTTTGGAACAGTTTCCTCCTCCACTATCTACCGTCTCTACAGACCCGCCAGAAATGGGTAAAAGAAAGAGACAATTTGACGGAGGGCACAGTCGTCATGATTATAGACCAGTCACTACCCCGAGCTATGTGGCCGGCCGGCCGCGTAAGCAAAGTGATCACTGGTGCCGACGGAAAGGTCAGAGCGGCAGAAGTGCTCGTCCAGGGACGGACATACACCCGACCCGTGGCGAGGCTGATAGAGTTGCCAAGGCTACCTGATTCCCTTGATGACGACCATGACCCACTGACTTTGTGAATTGCCCTACTCCTCACAACGGACATTGAGTAGTGGACAAGACGGTTAATCTGTCTCTGCTTATCTAATTAGGTGCGGACTAATTAGGAGGCGGCTGTTACAAAGGGTCAGATTAAACCGAATATATATATTTATTACTTGAGATATATTGTATAATATTTGTATATCGTCTGATATCCCTTGTATATTCTTTGTACATATACACGGAATATCCCTTTACCTAGGTACAGGCCAGACCATAATATTCGTTCTCCTATTGGACAGCGACCCCTAGGCGCCAACGACCATACCCCCAATGTCGAGTTCAAAGCTACCGCTAAGACATGTCTCAACATGCCCAGGTTTGCGCAGTAATACGAGACAGAACTGAGGTTGGCACTAGATTATTCACCTTACGTATAAATACGTCGCAGGTGGATACAGCAGCACTTATCCTAAAACGAGTTGACCAAAACGTTGAAGCCTTCACCACGATACAATGTGCTGTGAAGTGGGCCCTTTTTGCCCCTAAATAGAGCCTTGAGAACCGCGTGCGAATTGATAGCTAAAGTGTCAGTGTTTAACGCTGTATCGTCGAGTTCGACTTATTCTATTGTAAAGTAATAATCTATTATGTATAGTGTATCGTGCGGCTACCGTTCTACAGTGACCAGCATTACCACCGGTTCGTCGTACCGAGCTAGTGCACTTATCCAGGCTGGGCGGCCTAACCTCGTGCCGCCATCCGAGGAGTCCTAGACGAGAACCGTGTGGATATGTACACCGGAGAACCTACACCGATGAATGCAGAGCCTTTTCCGGCTGGATTATATTGCTTTGGTACTGTGGCTGCTGGAGCAGAGAACCGTCTACCCCACTGCTGTGTGGGATCTACCCTGTGAGGAGCACCGTCGAGCCCGCCTCTAGGACCCACAGATGCTGGCTAGCTTTCATCCATGCTGCCATGCATACCGGAGTATAGCTGTTGCTTTGTCTACGGACCAAAGGATTATTGCACCGTCTCCTGTATCTGGAGTCTCTTTATTCCTCGTTGATCCAGACTTCGCTCCCGACAATTCCTCTCCCCTGCTGGCTTACAACCGGAGGGAACCCCCTTAGTATCTCCAGCTGACTACGAGTGTGCCTTATATAATTCTTATGCTACAGGTGGTATTAATTATACCCATCTTAATATGCTCATGGACTTACGCTCTTGACCTACTTAAGTGTTCTTCGCCATATAAGCGCAATTCATAATTCTCAATATTGTAACCTACTGCTGCTCTGCTAATAAATACTTCTAAATATGACTTTCTTTGTTAAGCCGTATTATTGTGTGGGTGTTCACCATATATACCGTGTACTGTATGGCCAGTAATTAAAGTACATAACTAAGTAGTGGTTTATTGATACCATACTCTCAATACAGTCAGGGAATTGTACCCCTCAGTTACAGGGGTCATACAGAACACACCAGTGTTGAAACTAATGCACGGAAGCTTATTTCCGCATTGTAATATTCATATTCTACCACCGGGCACCAGGTACGCATGCTCCGAGCTGTGCGTAGATATACGCACAAAGTCAAGCACAAGTTCAAATTGATAAGTCCCACACTTTGCTTAGAAATTATCGTACGCACGGGTTACGCACATATCTGTGCGTACGCAACATTGATAAATGAGGGCCCTGACTTTGAAGTGCTTTGGATAATAATAATAATAATGACTTGGATTTATATAGTGCTCTTCATGACACCCAGAGCGCTTCACAGAGTCCATTATTCGTTCATACACAGTCATACCGGTGGTGGTAAGCTACAATTGCAGCCAGAGCTGCCCTGAGGCAGACTCACGGAAGCGTGGCGAATAATCATCGCCTACGGCCCCTCCGACCACCACCAACATTCATTCACATGCATACACATTCATACGAGGCAAGTAGGTTAAGTGTCTTGCCCAAGGACACAACGGCGATGGGATGGACATGGGCTTGAGCGGGATTCGAACCACCAACCCTTCGATCATTGGACGACCCGCTCTACCCCTGAGCCAAAGCCGGATGTGGAGGGGAAGGCCATTTGGCCCAGGCCTGTCCTGATAAACCTTCCTCTGCTGACAAAACTCAGAGTGAAGAAGTGAGAGAAGAATTTCCCCAAGGGGATCAATAAAGGAATATCTTATCTTATCTCAGGTAGGCAGATTATAGGTAGACAGGGTAGTGAAGGGTAGTGAAGGGATAGCAAAAAAAGGGGCAAAGTCCAGAAAGTAAAGACAAAACTGAAACACCCAGGCAGAGTAAAAAGTCTGAAAACAAAAATGTAAATGAGGGAAAACAGGCAGGAGCAGAGGAGGCTGTTGAAGCACCAAATGCTACAGGTAAAGGTGTGCAGGGTTGAATAGTGATGAGGAGGTGATAGAGGGAGGAATTATCACTAAGCTTCCTGTGCTAAAAAGGAAGAGTTCAGTTGGTGAGAGGGGCTCTAATGCCAAAAAAGGTGCAAAGAATAACGAGAGGAATAAGCAGGTATTTTTCTTTATTTCGCACCATTTCAGCAAAACAGTAAAAACATTGACCATGACAGAAAGTGTATAAAGGTGCTGAGTAGAGGCAAGATACCCAGATGGGCCTATACGGGGCCTCAACTCATTAAATCATTGGATAAAAAAAAACACAAAAACAAAAGTAAAGTGAAATAAGTTCGTAAAACAATTTTCAGTTGTATCTAGAGTATCTATCGTTCAAGATGTGAAAAAGGAATATTTTTTCCATCCATACATTTCGTTTTATACTGTGGTGAATATAAGTATGTTTTTAGAGTGGTCTGGGGTCATTCCTGGAAGGCTAGTAATGGCCCGCAACGCATATTATACTTAATCCATTGGCATTTCGTCCCTATACACGCTACAATAAAAGATTCAAATGCATATGATCGGTATATTATGTTCCATCATGCATGCATGAAAGGGGGGGGGTCGTTTATGATTAATTGATTGTCAATAACGGCATTCGTTAGTACAACAGCAATATGTTGATCAGGGCGAAGGCTATGCCAACAATGGACAACCAAGCTGAAATTGACGTTAAATTGCTCTTACCTGTGGCCAATGATAATCCAAAAAGAATATTCCAATTATTTGATTGCATCTGCTAGATCGTATGTCCATTTGGCCCACGCCATAACCCCCCACAGTATAATGAATCCGGCGTCGGATTGACGATTCAATGTGATCGAGTGAAGATCTTGATCCACATTACAAGATAACTCCACCCGGATGACTTTCAGTGACGGACAGACCCATACACAGAGATACAAAGGGAGTGCAACATCGGCCGCATACCACCAGGAAAACAATAGGAAATACATCTAAATTAAATGTGCAGTTAAACATAAAAATACATATCTGGTATACATTAGCACTTTGAGTGCCAGCGACGTGTATTGTCGTCTTATCATGCCCCCCGTTGAGTGCCGACGACGCAAATTGTAGTTATTTTTTTTTAATAGCGATCTGAATTCATATTTCATCAACCGAGTCTCCCGTTGGTACAGCAGATCCTCTAGGAGCTCAGATGGGAAAATACCGCCCCCTATCGTCTATCCCTGTGTAACTGCAGGCCATTCGATTATACTGCTGGATCCCTGTGGGGGGAGCCAACTGGCTCCATTATGCTGGCGAGTCTGATGATAAGGGAAGTGATCGCGAGTTGGAAAGCAGCGTGGAATATATATTTACAGCAACCAATAATCAATCAATAAACGCGATCGATATTTGGAATGGCGATCAGGAATTGGAATAATCTTTTTGGAGAACATCTGATCTAAGGTAAGGAGTCTATGTTACCAGTTTTAGGATAATCAGAGCTGTATTCACTGAGATATCAGCATGTGCCGTGTGTGTGTATGTGTGTGTGTGTGTGTGTGTGTGTGTGATGTTGAGGAAATGGGAGAATAGATTTTTCAGCCCGCTTCTCTAGCGTGCATAAGTACACATATACTATCGATAATCTAGCGTTTATTTGAAAACTATTCATAAATAGGCAGACAAATGACAATGTGTCTAGTGTCTTCGAGAATATTCCAATAAATGCCGTTTATGGGGGAATCTTTCTATTTTCCGGAAATTTTCGAGAGAACGATAGCTTTTCGAAATGCTATAAAAAGGATATGAACCAAGTTTCTTTAATAGTTGTCATACAGAAGTACAGAATACTTTCATACAAAATGCTTCTTACTGTTACTGATTAAAAAACAATCCGTTTCGACAATGTTGACTGCAAACAAGTCATTGATAAGCGACGGGCAGATTAGACACATAGCCATCATTTAAAACATCGATTATGCGTTTTTAACGCTATCATTGAAGTGGATGCTGGCACTCAACAGGGTTTTCAATGTTAAATGGCCGGCACTGATCTAGTTGGGGGAGACCACCCACCTAGATAGGAACAAAATTTAAATAAAGGATGAAATAATTTGCAAACATCTTAATTGTTTAGAGTAGTCAAAAAATTTAAAAAAAAATTATAAATATTTTTTTGGTCGCATAATTGTATTACCCAAAAGGGTGGTCTATTCAAAATGGCCCCTTTTTGCATGTTACCCCAAACAAAATTTTGAAAAAATGTATGATATATAGACATTTTCTCATGGTTTTTCATGTTACTACATTAAACTTTTTTGATATGCCACCCGAACAGGAATGTATGACCTTTTATGACCCCCTAGTCATAAAAAAATCAGTTTTGTGCATAATTTCTTTTTATAAAATGTTCTAAAAATCTAAAAAGTGATATATCAAAAAAATCCTCTAGCAGAAAGTTGTGGTATATGGATAGGAGGAAACGAGGCCAGTTTGGTGTGTGGAGGTACTAGATTGTAATTGAAATTAAGATATTTTGTTTTATGTGTAATACAAACTCATATAATCTCGTTTTGAGAAAAACGCTTTTAAAGTTTTGTATTGTCTGTAAATCAGGCTATGTATGCAGGGCCGCCTGGGAGAAATGCGAGGCCCTGTGCGAGATTTAACGCGAGCCCCCCCCCCCCCCCCCCCCCCCCAGAAGTAAAAAAAAAAAAAAAAAAAATTATATATATATATATATATATATATATATTTTTTTTTTATTTTTTTTTTTTTATACAGTCAACATATTCTTAAATAATAGCGCTGCCCGAGGCGGGGCATGATACAGTCAACATATAGCAAAAGAGAGAGCGAGAGAGAGCTCCCGTTCTACAGTCAATATACAGTGTACAGAGAGAGAGAGAGAGAGAGACACATTGGAAAGAAATTGAAATGTTATTTGGCAATAAACAGAGAGTACACAGTGGCAGAATACCTGAGCACTGTGACTGAAGATCCTTGAGCACAGCCTAGCCATCGAGAAAGGCCGCCATAGGCAGACTGTGTGTGTTAGAAAGAGAGAGAGAGAGAGAACATGTGTGTTTGTCATGTGTGTGTGTGTTAGAGAGAGACTAGAGCATGTATGACAGATTCAAAAGGACAAAGATCAACACTTAAATCCAAGAGAGAGAGAGAGAGAGAGAGAGAGAGAGAGAGAGAGAGAGAGAGAGAGACACATTGGAAAGAAATTGAAATGCTATTTGGCCCTAAACAGAGAGTACACAGTGGCAGAATACCTGAGCACTGTGACTGAAGATCCTTGAGCACAGCCTAGCCATCGAGAAAGGCCGCCATAGGCAGACTGTGTGTGTTAGAAAGAGAGAGAGAGAGAGAGAGAGAGAACATGTGTGTTTGTCATGTGTGTGTGTGTTAGAGAGAGACTAGAGCATGTATGACAGATTCAAAAGGACAAAGATCAACACTTAAATCCAACAAGAAGAGGGTATACCAGAGAAACCAAAGCAGCAAGGAGCCAATGGCCGACATCAGCTAAATAGGCTAGCCAGGTACTGTGACACCAGGCCACACACAGCTTTGGCCAATGGCCCAACGCTACCCAAGCTACACAAACGACCATTCACACACAGCACATGTCGTATCTCCAAATGTTGTGAAGTAGCATATGTTTTGCCTGGAAAAAAACATCGTTATTAACAAAACATTCGGGAGGGGAAGGAAGGAAGAGTGGGGTAATGTCATGACATTTTCATTAATCCAAGTTACCTGCACGAGGAACGCAGGGCGAAAGGCCGCAACACAGGTCTCCACGTTGACGAAAGGCCTCTCGCTGGCGGGACAAAAAGAAGCTATGGCCAGAGCCTTGTCATGGTGCAGGCCCGACTACATCTTCTGTCAAAGGGCCTGCTATTCTCAAGGCTAACTGATAGCATCAAACGAACGTTCCCAGCTGACGCTAAACAGCTAACTGGCTAACAGTTAGCTCACACAGTTAGCTACTAGTAGTATTAGCTAGTCGACCAGTTTGGCTCCAGAGAGAGAAAGAGAGATAGGGTCAGGTGACTCAGGTCCACGGCGGGTATATAATCATAGGTTGACTCACCATAACGCAGTATCAACGTGGAAGGAGACTTTCTTGGCCCCACGGTGTAATTTCTTCTTCTTCGAGTACTTTCCGGCAGACTGGACACCTTTCGGCGTATTGCTGCCTAACAGATTTATCTGCTCACAAGTTCTCTTCTCCTTCTTTTGAAAAGACATCCACTCGCCTCGCCTCGCTCCTCTGAATAGGTTAGCTAACGCTAGTTAGCATTTAGCTAAGCTAGCTACTAGCCGACATCATGGCTATACCATGAAAGGCTCCGGCCATTTGTCCCGCTAGCGAGAGGCCTTTCGTCAACGTTCCTTGGTGACCGACCGACTGATAATGACCGACCTCTTTCTTCGTCTTGGCTGGCATAACTAAGCATAGTCAAAAGCTGCACGCGCGAAAATGTCAAACGCAGCCGACTCACGCTGCCACGCCGGCGTACTACACTGTCTACACATGATGTAAGTAAAACCACTCCCTTCGTTGAAACCAATGCTGCTGCAGAACCCCAGAGGCTGAGCTCCAATAGTGAGTATGTCTGCAGCTGCAGGACTGCAGACCCAGGAACAAGTCAGACACATTCTACAAACGTGTCTAATGTGAAATATATAAGCATATAAGCAAAACTAGATTTGAGGTCTGTGATGAAAAAGGGCCTCGCAAAAAAATAAAATAAAAAATAATAATAATTTTTTTTTTTTTTTTTTTTTTTTTTTTTTTTTTTGCGAGGCCCCCCTTCCCGCGAGGCCCTGTGCGACCGCACTGCTCGCACACCCCCTGAGGCGGCCCTGTATGTATGACATATCAACAAACCATTTGGCACAAAGAAGCAGGATATAGATATGAATAAAGGTGGAAAGTTTGGTGTGTGTAGATGCTAGGGAAATGGTACATGTCTACCCTTTGGGAAAACACCTTCAAAGTTCTGTATTGTAAAATGCCATTTTTTTTTTTGAAACCGCTATTTACAAACACAACACCCAATCAAACCATTAGTAATAGACAAGCTAAACACATGCCTGATAACTGAATAACATAATAACATAATAATAATGATGTAGTAGCAGGGGCGGATTTAGGATTGTAGGAGATCCGGGGCTTAGCCCAGATGGGCATTTTTTTTTTTTTTTTATTTTTTTTTTTTTTTTTTTTTTTTTTTTTGTAATTTTTTTTTTTGTAATTTTTTTTTTTTGGGCAGGCAAGGGGTGGTTTGGAGGCGGTCAGGCACGACCCCCTCCACGACAGATTTTTTTTTAATTTAATTAACCTGTACGTGCAATTTCCTGCAATATAGAGCCTTCAATCTTGACCAATAAAGCTGCTCTTTTCACTATAAAACTCAGTTAACCATAACGTAGTTATGGTTAGATTTATATATTGGGGGGGGATATATCATATTTTTCATATAATCAAAAAGTGGTGGAGCAAGATCATACCTTTGCTCCCCCAAGTTCAATAGTGGGAGAGCAGAGATGCTCCGAATGCTCTTATGGCCAGGTGTCTATGATTCACTGATACAAAGTAAAATAGTGCAGTGCAATAAAATAGTTAGTAAAATAGAATAAAATAATGCAATAGTGCATTGCAATAAAATAGTTATCATCGTATTTTTTTGTCAACTTGTTGATTGTGATTTAAAGCTTAGGTCTGAGTCTACCATAACACCAAGACTTAACTCACTCAAATACAGTTAGCAGCTGGATAGACCACAGATGGAAATTAGCTTCTGCTAAATCTGGTGCAAACATATTTTCATGTAACAATGATGAATTGTAAAAAAAATAAAAAATAAAAAAAACATTTTTTTTTTTTTTTTTTTTTTTTTAAATAGATTCAGGGCTTTTCAGAATACATCCGGGGCTTGAGCCCAGGTAGCCACCCCCTAGCTCCGCCCCTGTGTAGTAGTAGTAACAGTTTAGTAACAAACAACACAACCGATTATTGTACCCCCTAATAGGCAAATAAAATATTTGAATAGATATCACTATGAAACTTTCCCAGTTTGGTATGTACATATAAACTAAGAAAAAATATATTGCAAGTTTTCTGAATTGTATGTTTATATATGCAAATGAGGCACTTCCCCATTCGATATGTGCACATTTATGGATGCAATCATGCAAAATGAAGCAAAATAAGCAACTAAATGTGTTTTTTCTTAAGTTTTCTTGTCACTAGTTTGAAAGAAGACATGTAAAGGGGCAACATTATAAAAAAAATCTCAAAATTGCCCCAGGAAAAGGGTATTTTAGGTGGGTGGTCTCCCCTTAATATCAAAGATTGATAGTATTTTAAGTTTCTTAAAAAGAGGAGCAGATGGTTCAAGGTGATTAGAAGTAGTGGCAAGCCTTATGAATTTCTTTGCAATATAAAAAGTTTATGAAGAGAAGTAGGAAAAGTACTGGCCCAAATAATATTACAATATGATAAATATGGGTATATCAAACTATAATAAAGTGTCAAAAGACAGGAGTGATTCACAAGAGAAGAAATCCTTCTAATAATGCCATATGATTTCATAACTTTTTTTGCAAACTAGCTCAATATGATAGATAGATCATAAAGATAGAAATAGTCGAGCTGCAGAGTTCTGCAGACTCCACAGGAAATCGAGGTTCTGTTGAGAACCTCAAATCTAGAAAGGCCTTGCTGGCTGACTTGCTGGGTATTAAAGCACAGGGGACACTGATTCGGTCCCGCTTTCAGGATGCTGACATGATGGACTCTTCCTCAAAATAATTTTTCAATCTGGAGAAGAAGAATGGGCAGAGCAGGTGCATCCATGGGTTAAATCGAGCACAGGAGAGCTGCTGACGGAGGCCAGTGAGCGAGGTCCGACAGAGAGCGGTGGATTCTTACTCTGATCTGTACACTAGTGAGTATGAAGAGGATGAGGAGGCTTTTAAGTATTTCTGCAGTGGGCTGCTTACTGTCTCAAAGGAAGCAAACATGGAGTTGGGGGGTCCTCTTACTAAAGAAGAGTTGTATACAGTGGGGGGAGGCCCAGGGGATTGGTGGACTCCCATCTGAATTTTACAAGGCGTTTTGGGCTGAGCTTGGTGATGACATCACTGAAGTATTTATTGAATGTTTTAAAGATTTGTATCTGAACCCAGAGCTGCAAGAGAGCCGTTCTGACGTTGTTACCAAAAAAGGGGACTTACAGAACATAAGTAACTGGCGTCCAGTCTACATTCTCTGCACAGATTATACATTGATTTCCAGAGTCCTGTCCAACAGGCTGAAGAAGGTGATGGACCAGGTCATTCACCGGACCCAAACTTACTGTGTGCCCAGTAGGTCCATTGTTGACAATAATGTGTCACTAATTTGAGATGTTTTGGAAGTCTGTGGTTCATTAGGCGTTGATGCTGGTCTGGTTTCATTGGTCCAGGAAAGGGTGTTTGACTGGGTTGAGCACCAGTACCTGTGGAAAGTGTTGGGGAAAAAATTAACACAAATGTATCCAAAAAGTGTCATTTCTGTCAGTCACCAGAGAGTATTTTTATTTTTTGGTGCTTTACAAGCGATTTCCGTTCGATGTAATGAGAATTGATCAGTTAGGTGTTTTGTTTTTGGAGCTGGTTATAGGAGGAAAAATTATGCAAAATGGAAACTTCTAATGAGAGTTTATTTCAAGCCAGTCATTGAGGAGGAATTGGTTTTTAATTCCATTTTTGCATTAATGCTGTCGAGTCTGATGGTTTGTTCTTATGGATTGTGAGATATTTGTATTGATGAATTTAATATTTATTGGTAAATAAAGGTGTGTAAAAAAATTGTATAGTATTTCTGGAGGATGGCTAGATAATGTTGATATACGTAAAAAAAATAAAATACATAAGAAAGTGTTAGTTTATGTGGTGTGTTTCAACAATAAATAACTAAATGTTCTAAATACATAACAATGTTGAAATTGAGAAGTTTGGACTACTGAAATAACATTTTTGTTATTACAGAGAGAGTAAAGTACTGAAAAAAGGTACTGTTGGGTACCGGTATCAGTTCAAATGTGAACGGTATCCAACCCTAATCACCAAACATCACCAAGCATCACATCCATCACCAAGCAATCAGAGGTGTGGACTCGAGTCACATGACTTGGACTTGAGTCACGAATTTGATGACTTGACTTGACTAAATCAAAAAAGACTTGCAACTCGACTTTGACTTTAACACCAATGACTTGTGACTTCACTTGGACTTGAGCCTTTTGACTTGAGAAGACTTGATACCTTCCCCCATGCCCAACGATTAAAAGTTATGTTATTAAATACTGAATGGTTCGTTACTGCGTTATTTTTATGTAGATTGGTAGCGAGGCAGCGCAGTCCTCCTGACTCCTGTCTGTGTCACTCACCTGCGGGGACACGCTGTGGGCGTGTTTTGTTTACTATAGTCTTGAATGAATGAATGAATGAAAACTTTATTTAACAGATTGCAGAATGGGTACAATACAGTACGGCTCAATACACACAATTGTTAAGGGGATGCAGACCAGAGAAAGACGTTTGTCTTGTTTACATCAGGGTCCCCCATTTTCAATTCATATTGACATTTATGACATACACAACATACATGACATTTATGGCATAGGGACATACAGGTATTTAGTACTGATACATTTGTGACATATACGGTATTCAAATATACAGTACTGTTACCCATAGATCCTGACAGAGTATATACATATCATATGATGGGGAGGGGACTGTACATTAGGAGGGGGTGGGTGGGTGGGAGAGAAATATACATACAGTGGGGAGGAGACTGTACATTTGGAGGGGGTGGGTGGGTGGGAGAGAAAAACATACGGCGGGGAGAGAATATATACATGCGGTGGGGAGGAGACTGTCTATTAGGAGTGGGTGGGGGTGGGGGGTTTGGACATTTACGGTGGCCAGTTTAGAATTGCAGCCTCCCGTAGGTGCTCTTTAAGAGCGGTTTTGAATGTGGGTAGGGATTCACATTCCCTTACAGCTTTGGTTAGGGCGTTCCACATTGATGTGGCATAATTGCGAAACGTGTTTAGTCCCTTGTTTGAGCCGAATCTGGGTTTAACATGATTTGTTGAGCCTCCTCTGGTGTTGTGGTAGTGGTATTCACTGACCTTTGGGAAGTTGTAGTATTATTTGATAACCATAAATCCTAAAATGTACAAATGTTCCTAAAAGAAAAGGTTTAAGCACAGAAGGTCAGAAGACAGCTGTCCTCTGCAAGTCATAGAAGATCACTAGATTGTAAAAACCCTCAAAGCTACATCCTGCCTGAAACTTGTGTTTATACAGATAAGAGAAAAGGATGTCTGTTTCTAGGTTAAGGAACTCAGTAACTAATCATTAAGTCATGTGCAAAATGAATGGATCATGTGTCTAGTCTTATAGAAACAGTCAAAGTGTAACAGTTGGAAATCAACTATACTGGCTGGGATCTACTGAGAATGACAAAAGAACATGTCTCCTTCAAGCAGCTGTTTATTAGGAGGAACTAGGTACAGGATTACAACAGAAACTGTTTATACAGGGTGTGTGGGAAGCAGCTTGGACTGTGAGAGACAGTAGGTGGTCAACAAACTATTTACGACCGGGTGTTGGCTAAAAGTTAGAACAATAGAGCTGGGCCCATCATGTAGCTGTTATCTAGCTGAGTCTTGTGACATAGGGAGTAGAGAGAGGAGGGTCCAAGGATGAACTATTTTGAGTAATTTAGATATACTTTAAACTGTGTTTTAATATACTTACATTCATGTGAAATACCTGTACATATTACTGTTAGGTTGGACTAATTATGCTGAACAGAATGATATGAAAATGCTGTGTTTATGACAGAAAGTCATCGAGGTTACAATCAAGCCTTTATATAAACCAAACTGGATTTTTACCTAGGTTTGAAACTGGGCTTGATGGTAACAGACGGTGATTCTCATCTCATATAAAGATTATATTAGTTAAAAGTAATATGTCTGTATTTAGAAAATCAATCTCAAATCAATTGGATATATCTTGAAGCGTAAATACTAAAAGGTATTAAGTTTAGTTCAGGCAATTCAACTCTCTGACTTAAAAAAGGCGTAAGTAAGTTGGTCTGCTTAGAACCCACCTCCTTTTCAAATACACTGTGAATGCTTGCGATTGGGTGAAAATCATAGGGGTGAGGTCACTTGGTGACGTCACGCCGGGATTTCGCTCATGGATATAATGGGAAGGTGGGAGACACACAAAAACGGAACGGACACAAGAACACACCTCTCCATTCACAGAGAGGACGGCGAGCAGAGGAACACGGAGAAGGAGCTTTTTGGAACGAGAACATGTGGTCATGAAATGTTTTGAGAGGCTGGTCAAGGACCACATTTGTGCCTCCCTCCCCAGTGATATGGACCCTATGCAATTTGCATACAGGACAAACAGGTCCACTGACGACGCGGTCTCCCAGGTACTGCACAGCACCCTCTCCCACCTTGACCGTCAGAAGGGGGGCTATGTGAGACTGTTGTTCATTGACTACAGCTCAGCGTTCAACACCATAGTCCCCACCAGACTGGTGGACAAGCTGATCGAGCTGGGTCTGAGCTCCGCCCTGAGCGCCTGGGTACTGGACTTTCTGAGTGAAAGACCCCAGGCGGTCAGGGGGGGGGGGGTCAGACCTCCAACACCATCACCCTGAGCATCGGGTCCCCCCAGGGCTGTGTTCTAAGCCCCCTGCTGTACTCACTCTACACACACGACTGTGTGGCCAAGTTCAGCTCCAACTCCATAGTGAAGTTCGCAGACGACACAGTGGTGGTGGGGCTGATCTCGGACAACGACGAGAAGGCCTACCGGGAGGAGGTTGAGGTACTGGAACGCTGGTGCCAGGACAACAGCCTGCTCCTGAACATTGGTAAAACCAAGGAGCTGATCGTGGATTATAGGAGAGGACAGCAGGAGACACACACACCACTGATGATTAACGGGGCTACCGTGGACAGGGTGAGCAGCTTTAAGTACCTGGGGGTCCACATCTCAGAGGATCTGACATGGTCAACACACATAGACACAGTAGTAAAGAAGGCGAAACAGCGCCTCTACCACCTGAGACAGTTAAGGAAGTTCAGAGTATCGGGGAAGATACTCCAGTCCTTCTACTCAGGAGCTGTAGAGAGCATCTTGACCGGAAACATCACTGCCTGGTATGGAAACAGCACGGCACAAGACAAGAAGGCCCTACAGAGAGTGGTGCGCTCAGCCGAGCGTACCACGGGTATTGCACTACCTCCCCTGCAGGTTCTATACAACAAGAGGTGCAAATCCAGAGCCTGCAGGATAATGAAAGACCCTCACCACCCCAATAACAGCCTGTTCCAGCTGCTGAGGTCAGGCAGACGCCTGCGAACCCCAGCTACTAGGACAGAGCGGCTTAGGCTCAGCTTCTTCCCCCAGGCCATCAGAGTCCTGAACAATGAACATTGAGTACCACTGTAACACTTTAGCATGAGCGGGCACACACTCAGGCCGCACGCACCCTCACTTATTGCCAAAAGGAAAGGCCACTTTAAATTAGTATTAGCAACAGTAACAGTGTATTGCACTACTATTACTACTACTGTTAACTGTCAACTGTTACCCGTCATTGCACAAATTTATTGTTACCTGCTACCTGTTATTGCACAATTTTATTGCACACATTTTTTGTATTGGATTCTATTATATGTTATATGTTGTACCAATTGCACATCGTTGCGGGCAAGACCACCCGCATTTCATTGTATATCCGTATGCCGTGACAAATAAAACTCTTGACTTGACTTGACTTGACAGAACCTCTTTGTTGTCAACCAGACCACAAAGACAATCCACAACTCAACGACGAAGACCATTCTTTTTAACTGCTTTCTTAGACTAATATTAATGGCAAGCAGCACAGTGCTTTTGGTACATTAATATTATAGCACACTTTCTTTTAATTGAACCAGAATCATTGTTCACTTGTTACTTTGAATTAAAAACAGATGCTGATACAACTTCTCCTCTTCATTCTCCTGCATAGCTGCCGTCGAACAAGGCCACTTCTTGGTCTTTGAAAGTACAAGGGAATTAGTACCGGACAAAATCACAACGCAGAGTAGCTTAGGTCTGGTTCTGTATATCAGAACAGAACCATCCTCCCTTGTCACTTCAAAGTATTTTGACATGTACATGGGTACCTTAGTCGTATAGTGTATCTTGTAGACCAGGCCCATTGCAAGTTGCTGTACTCTGTCGTCTACTCTAAGCCACCCTAGGTTGTCAAAGTGGGCAGGGGTAAGGTGGGTTCTAGGGGTAAAGTCAAGTAGTAGTCTGACCAATTTGTTTTGTGATGTTTGTAATCTTGATTTTAGCGCCTTTGAGGTGCTTTGGTACCATGAGGTGCAAGCATAGTTGTAGTACCCTTGAATGAGTGCTCCTGCCAGAGTCTTCAGGGTATTGTTGTTTACCAGAGAGGAGATCCGGTACAAGAATCTAGTTCGTTGGTTGACTTTTTTTATTACATTGGATGCCATTTTGTCACAGGAAATATTTGCCTCAAGGATGGAACCCAGGTAGGTAATTTCATCTTCTTGCCTGTCATGGCAGCGCCCAGTAGTCACGTTTTTACAGATGGATATTCTCACTATTTCTCTTTTGTCGAGCACAAAGATTTTTTTTTTTTAGTTAAATGTAATATCTATCATATCTACCGCCCATGCTTCAATGAAGATAGTAGCTGAGTCTAACATTAACAGGACTCATCCGAATCCACTCGCCACCCGCTTTCAGGGATCTAGTTAGCATGTTACCAGGCGGCACACAGCAATTGGGACAGAACACCTTTTCTAACTACTTGGAGGGAGAATATACTAAATGGAAATGAGCTAAAGAAAATGTTTGAGTGGCTGGACTACATCTCGATCACCGCAGACTTTGGTGAGTTCAGTGATGTGAATGCAAATTAATTGAAACTGTCAAGTTGATCAACAGATTGACTAATCAAACAATAGTCCTTTCATGCACAATTGATATCCTAACTATTCTAACGTTGCAATTACTTTACTTACTTTACTTAGGCCTTTTATTCCTTTCGGAACATAGGCCATTGATGAAAAGTTTCCACCCCTGTCTGTCTTGCGCCATCCTCTCCAGCTGTTTCCACGTCAGTCCCCTTTTCTTAAGTTCCTGCTCAGTGTCTCTTCTCCAGGTGTTTTTGGGTCTTCCTCTGCCTCGCTTGCCTTGTGGGTTCCAGGTTAATGCCTGTTTGGTTATTGCGGTTTTGTGTCTTCGAAGTGTGTGCCCAATCCAGCTCCATTTTCTCCTGGTCAGCTGGACCTCCACTGATTCTTGCTTGGTGCATTCCCACAGCTTGATGTTGGTGATTGTGTTTGGCCAGAAGATCCTGAGGATACGTCTCAGACAATGGTTGATGAAGGTCTGCAGTTTATTGTTGATGTTAGTGGTGGTTTTCCAGGTTTCAGAGCCATATAGCAGAATGGATTTGACATTGGAGTTGAAGATTTTGAGCTTGGTGTTGAGTTTGATGTTTCGGGTTTTCCATATCTTGTTTAACATGTTGAATGTTGCTCTTGCTTTTCCTATTCTTGCCCTTACGTCTTCCTCAGTCCCGCCATCAACAGCTATAACACTACCCAAGTATGTGAATTTGTCAACCTCTTCCAGTGTCTGGCCCCCGATGGTTATGGGGTTTGTGCTTTTATTATTGACTCTGATTACTTGAGTTTTTTGTCCATTTATTTTGAGCCCAAGTCCAGCTGCAGTTGTTTCTAGCAGCTGGGTTTTGTCTTGCATCTGTTGATGGTTGTGTGAGAGTAGTGCGATGTCATCCGCAAAGTCCAGGTCTTCGAGGTGCTCCGTTAGACTCCACTGGATGCCAGTCTTTTTATTGGTTGTGGTTTGCCTCATGATCCAGTCGATGCATAGGAGGAAGAGGAAGGGGGAAAGTAGGCAGCCCTGTTTCACGCCGGTGAGCACTTTGAAGTGTTCTTGTGCACATCCGTTATGTAACACTTGGCATTTCATGTCCTGATACATGTTCTTGATTATGCTGATGTATTTTCTAGGGATTCCATAGTGTGCCATGAGTTTCCAAGGCAGCTCGCGGTCTACACTATCGAATGCCTTTTCAAAATCTATGAAATTGACATAGACAGGTGAGTGCCATTCTATGGATTGCTCGATGATGATCCTGAGGGTGGCAATTTGGTCACTGCACGATCTACCGTTCCTGAAACGTTGCAATCCACGATTGATATCTTAACCAGCATTGCAAGACGGTTATGAAACGCTCCAACATCAAGGCTGTTCCTTCAACCTAAGCGGCGATACAATCTAACCGTCTGATTTTAAATCGGCACGGCGCATTTCTTATTACGTCGGGACAACATATCTTTGTGTTTGTGTCAGATTTGTGTTTGTATAGACCACATTGTTACTGTAATGTGTGAGAGAGACAGAGAAAACTAATTATAATACCTAATAAAGTAATAAAGTAATAAATAAACATTTTAAAAACATTCATGCATTACATTCTGTAAATGTAATATATTATTACTCTGTTGTTAAAATGGTACTACATCAGTGAAGCGCGCATTATGACTTGTTTAGGACTCAAAACTAAAATGTTAGGACTTGGGACTCGACTTGGGACTTGTCAGTCTTGACTTGGGACTTGACTTGGGACTTGCCTGTCTTGACTTGGGACTTGACTCTGGACTTTAGTACCAAGACATGAGACTGACTTGAGACTTGCAAAACAATGACTTGGTCCCACTTCTGCCAAGCATCACCACCCATCAGCAACCATCGCCAAGCATCAGCAAACATCACCATCCATTTCCAACCATCACCAACCTTCACCAATCATCTCCATGGGAGAATATCACTAACCATCACCATTTGTTACCATTGGATAGTATCGCCAACCATCACCAACCATCTCCATCACCAAGTATCACCAACCAACACCAACCATCACCAACCATCACCTTGGGAGTACCACCAACCATCTCCATGGAAGAGTATCACAAACTATCATCATGGGAGAGTATCACCAACCAGGAAGTTAACTAGCTGCAGCCATGTTATGCAAACTTCTGTTTAATTTATGTATTTTGTTTAAAGGTATGGTGAAATGGATTCACCTATGACCTTTTGTTTTATTTTCTATTGATTATGTATGTGATATACATTTACATTTACATTTAGTCATTTAGCTGACGCTTTTATCCAAAGTTCTGTACGACAAGTCATCAGGAAGGGCACAACTCTATCAGCTGAGTAACAATGTTCATCAAAGTGTTGAGTGCTACAGTGTAGGTTAGTTTATTAGGACAAGTGCATGACAGTAAGGTTAGTTAGGGTTAGATAATTCATAAAAAAAAAAATCTTTAAATGTATATCAGATAATGGTTGAAGAAGTGCTCTTTAGTCGACAGCGAAAGATTGGACGGGTTTCGGCTGTCCTAACTGGGGTGGGTAGGTGCTAGGGGTGACAGTGGCTCAGGAGGTAGAGCAGTCGTCTGGCAATCCGGAGGTTCCCGGTTCGATTCCCGCTCCTCCCGGGCAGCGTGTCGATGTGTCCTTGAGCAAGACACTTAACCCCTAATTGCTCCCGATGAGCAGGTTGGCACCTTGCAAGGTTTACTCCGCCATCGGTGTGTGAATGTGTGAGTGAATGGGTAAAATGTGAGTAACAAATTGTAAAGCGCTTTGGATAAAAGCGCTATATAAAAAAGCAGCCATTTACCATTTAGTTCATTCCACCATTGTGGGGCAAGGACTGAGAAAAGGCAGGTTCTCCTTGATGACGCTCCCGGAGCTCGGATAGGAGTGGGTCTGAGATGGCCAAAAGATGCAGAGCGTAGGGGTCTTGAGGGTGTGTAGTTAGAGACCATTGACCGGAGGTAGGCGGGAGCAGTTCCCTTTGCCGCATGGTATGCCAGGTCGAGGGCCTTGAAGCGGATTTGTGCAGCAAGGGGGAGCCAGTGCAGGTCCCTAAGAAGTGGGGTGACATGGGCCGACTTCGGTAGGTTTGAGATCAGGCGGGCCACTGCGTTCTGAATGAGTTGAAGAGGCCAGCAAGCAGTGCGTTGCAGTAGTCGAGGCGGGAGATGACTGTTGATTGGACGAGGAGTTGGGTGGCTTCTTTTGTCAGGAAGGGGCGGATCATTCTGACGTTGCTCAGGAGGAATCTGCAGGTTCTGGTTGTCGCTGCGATGTGAGCAGAGAAGTTCAACTGGTCGTTGAGGACAACACCAAGGTTCTTGGCGGTCGGGTGCTTAGGTTCAGTTTGAGGTGGTTGGTCGTCATCCAGGCGTCATCCAGGCGGAGATGTCGGAAATACAGGCCGAGATCCGCTCAGAGACGTGGATATCCGAGGGAGGGAAGGAGAGGAAGAGTTGAGTATCATCGGCATAACAATGATACGAGAAGGCATGAGATGTGATAATGTTACCCAGTGATTTAGTGTAGAGGGAGAAGAGAAGGGGTCTTAGGACCGAGCCCTGGGGGACACCCGTCCGCAGGGGGCGGGTGGCCGACAGGGTCCCTCTCCATGACACTGGGTAGGAGCGGTCATTGAGGTATGATGTCAGCCATGTCAGCGCAGAGCCAGCCACTCCCATTCCTGCGAGGGATGCGAGGAGGATCTGATGGTTGACTGTGTCGAAGGCTGCAGATAGATCTAGGAGAATCAGGACAGAGGAGAGGCCTTTCGCTGTGAAGTGAAGTGCCTCTGTGACCGCAATGAGGGCCGTTTCTGTGGAGTGGCCAGTCCGGAAGCCTGACTGATTAGGGTCTAGGAGGTCATTCTGTAAGAGATAAGCAGTAAGTTGGTTGGATACAGCACGTTCAAGTGTTTTAGAAAGGAAGGAGAGAAGAGAGACAGGACGATAGTTGCCTATGGCGGTGGGGTTCATGGTTGGTTTTTTTATGAGCGGTGTGACTCTGGCTTTTTTTAGGGAGGTGGGGACCACCCCCGAGTTGAGGGAGGAGTTGATATATGACTGATTTACACTGAATGTTTCATATTTGTATGTGTATATCTGTGAGGACCCCAGGAAGAATATGACTAATGGGGATCCTAATAAACATAAACATAAACTGGACTGAAGTGTGGAACACCTTGCCCTGCCCCTGGAACCTGCAGAGGAGGCCTGCTGGCTCAGAAGAACCACCAACACAGATCCCCATTGTATTCTGTCAAGCTGCAGGATCAGCTTAGCACAGGGCCATTACAGCTGTGAAGTCAGGCGACCTCTCCTCATGGTGTTGTGAAGTCAGGAGAGTTATCCTCATGGTGCTGTGAAGTCAGGAGACCTCTCCTCATGGTGTTGTGAAGTCAGGAGAGTTCTCTTCATGGTGCTGTGAAGTCAGGAGAGTTCTTCTCATGGTGCTGTGAAGTCAGGAGAGTTCTCTTTTATGGTGCTGTGAAGTCAGGAGAGTTCTCCTCATGGTGCTGTGAAGTCAGGAGAGTTCTCCTCGTGGTGCTAGTGTCTGCCTTCCATTCTGAAACCTCCGATATGTCATTCTACCCATCCTCTTATCAACCCTATCTCGCCCCATCCTCTCTCTCCCCCTCTCCAGTATATGTGGTGCTCTCTCTCTATCTGCTGGCAGAAAGAGTGACGTCTCTCGTGATTTACCCAGACTCTGTCCTGCTGGGAACCCCAGGTACTGTTTGCTTCTCTGTCTGTCTGTCTGTCTGTTTGTCTGTCTGTCTGTCTGTCTGTCTGTCTGTCTGTCTGTCTGTCTGTCTGTCTGTCTGTCTGTCTGTCTGTCTGTCTGTCTGTCTGTCTGTCTGTCTGTCTGTCTGTCTGTCTGTCTGTCTGTCTGTCTGTCTGTCTGTCTGTCTGTCTGTCTGTCTGTCTGTCTGTCTGTCTGTCTGTCTGTCTGTCTGTCTGTCTGTCTGTCTGTCTGTCTGTCTGTCTGTCTGTCTGTCTGTCTGTCTGTCTGTCTGTCTGTCTGTCTGTCTGTCTGTCTGTCTGTCTGTCTGTTTGTCTGTCTGCGATATATTTATCTGTCTGTCTGCCTGCCTGTCTGTCTGTTTATCTGTTGCTATAATCAGGTTTAATTTACTAGTCATTTAATCAGAAAGAACAGATCTGTCTTTGCTGTCTGCAGGTTCCATAGACCAGCCGTGGGTTCAAATCAAGAGGAGCGCTCTCTCTCCATCCACCCCCCTCTTCCTCTCCTCCTCTTTTCCCTCTCTATCCTCCTCTCCATATCTCTCCTCTTCCTCATCCCCTCCCTATCTCTCTCTTTCCTCTTCCTTTTCTTCTCCCTCTCTCTCCTCTCCCTCTCTCTCCTCTTCCTCTCCCTCTCTTTCCTCTTCCTCCTTCTCTCCCTCTCCCTCCTCTTCCACCTCTCCCTCTCTCTCCTCCTCCCCCTCCTCTCTCTCTTCCTCTTCTTCCTCTCCTCTCATTCTTGCTTCTCTAACAGCAGCTCAGAGTTTGGAGGAGCTGAACCTTTTTCCACGTCCCCTGGCTGCTGAGAAGCACAGAGACAACAGTAAGAGACAGTGATAGAGACACACACACACACACACACACACACGCACGCACGCACGCACGCACGCACGCACGCACGCACGCACGCACGCACGCACGCACACACGCACGCACGCACGCACGCAAGAATGAGATGCACCGAGTGCATCATAGTCACGAACAGGGCTACCTGCTCCTCTGACATTGCGACACTGAATGATGTTTCCTGCAGTGATTTAATATATAGACTATCGTTTCGTTTTCTCGAGATCTCGAGAAAATGATCGCGTTATCACGAGAAAACAAATTAAATTAACTCGTTATCACAGGAAAACGGAGCAAATAAAATGTATGAATGTACGGCCTCTTAGGGCTTCCGTACACCAGAGCAATGAACAAAGGAATTAAATCTGCCCCTGAAGCATTTTCAATCCAGCTTTTCCTACTTTTATATATGGACAATTTAGCTTGTCCCACTACAAAATTCAGAAGTTTAAAATTTTTTATTTCTCCGATTTTTCTCTGTTTTCTCCCCATCCCAATTTAGTCGTTGTGCCAATTCCCCCCCTCCCCTACCTGGTTGTTGTGCGCATGTTCTCCTACTGGTCGGTACAAGGGAACCCTGAAGTCATCCGCACGCTTCCTCCCACACGCGCGGCGACAACCAGTGACAATATTTTCACCTGGCAGCGAGGACTCTCATTGGTGAAGTATAACACGTGGGAGGTCACGCTGCCTTCATCAAGTCCTGCCTCCGCTGAGCAAGCGCCGAGACCTGACCTGTAGGCGTCGCTGTCCACAACGCCAGATTCCCACCCATGACTTGCCCTCCCCCTAACCCAGCCAAACGAGTTAGTATGACGATCAGCCCAAGCCCTAAGCAATGCTGACTCCGGGAGTCGAGACCGCAGCCTCTTGCATTGGTGACGAGCGCAATCTCCGCTACGCCACCTGACCGCCCTACAATTCAGAAGTTGCCACTTTGCTGCATTTTTCCTCCTGTAACCAGCTCTAAAAACAAAACTCTTAAAGGGGAACTCCAACATTTTGGGAAATTAGCTTATTTAACATCTTCCCTGGAGTTAGACAAGAAGATACATACCTTTTTTGTCTCTGTGCGTGCATTTTAGCTTTGGGAATAGACGCTCCGTTAGCATAGCTTAGCTTCATCACTGGAAGTGAGGCAGGACAGTAGCCTTACAGTGCCTTACAGTGTATTGCAAGGTCTGACATTGACCAAACTTGATATGCATGACCTTGGTGGGCTCTAGGTCAACTACTGAAAAGGGGGTCAATGTCAGACTTTGCAATCAAAAGTTAGGGGGCTAATAACCCTTGCCATAATTTCAGTGCGCCCCCTAACTTTTGATTGCAAGGTCTGACATTGACCCCCTTTTCAGGAGTTGACCTAGAGCCCACCAAGGGCATGCATATCAAATTTGGTCAATGTCAGACCTTGCAATACACTGTAAGGCACTGTAAGGCTACTGTCCTGCCTCACTTCCAGTGATGAAGCTAAGCTATGCTAACGGAGCATCTATTCCCAAAGCTAAAATGCACTCACAGTGACAAAAAAGGTATGTATCTTCTTGTCTAACTCCAGGGAAGATGTTAAATAAGCTAATTTCTCAAAATGTTGGAGTTCCCCTTTAACTGACTCATTCTAATCACAATGTGAAAGAAAATGCTTGTAAAGCTTCAAACAGCTCCTGCAGTCTCCCACATTGAACATAACAGTGAAAAACGGTCTGACAGAAAGGGCACTTGTTAGATGCATCCGTGTTAAATTTTTCAACAACACTGTTGACTGTTGTTTGCAAGATCCTCCACTGCAGGTCACTTGACCTTTTATTCAGTGGGGATTTATAAAGCACAATCCACACTAGATTACAGTCACCTAGTTTTCTCTCCATACAGTGTCCCTTATCCCATTCTGCATATTTTTACTCAAAGCAACAACATAATATAAAAAGAAAAATCACATTTAAAAAAATACAAATATTTTTCCTTGTTTGAATTAGAGTCCAGCAAAGGCCCTGCCAAACTGGTCAAGTCTACTTCAAGACCCAACTCAGGGAAAGGATCCCTATTATCAGGCATCTCAGTCCCGATAGCATAGTCCTGCAATATGTCCAGTTCCTTGTTCGTAAGTCTACTTAGCCAAGCATTCAGAATGTCCCTGGTGTGCTGGCTTGACCTCAAGTCATCTAGACTTGGACCTGCCACATCCACTATGTGCTTCAGTTTAACAGCTTCAGCTGAGCACAGTCTCTGAGATAGGCCAGGCCTGCTGTTGTCCTGAATGTCCAACCTGCCCCCTGGATTAAAGGCTCCCCCAGGAGCCAAAACAGTGATGTACCCCAAAATACCCCAAAATACCCCAAAGTACCCTAAAATACCCCAAAATACCCCAAAGTATACCCCAAAATACCAGAAAACACCCCAAAGTACCCCAAAATACCCCAACGTACCCCAAAGTATACCCCAAAATACCCCACAGTACCCCCAAATACCCCAAAGTACCCCAACATATCCCAAAATACCCCAAAGTGCCTGGAAATATACCACAAAGTACCACAAAATACCTAAAATGAAAAACTAAAATGTGCACATTTTGTGTAATAGTGTAATAGTGTGTAATAGTGTGCTAGTGTAATAGTGTGTAATAGTGTAATAGTGTGCTAGTGTAATAGTGTACTAGTGGAATAGTGTGTAATAGTGTAATAGTGTGTAATAGTGTGTAATAGTGTAATAGTGTGTAATAGTGTAATAGTGTGTATTAGTGTAATAGTGTAATAGTGTGTAATAGTGTAATAGTGTGTAATAGTGTAATAGTGTAATAGTGTGTAATAGTGTAATAGTGTAATAGTGTGTAATAGTTTGTAATAGTGTTATAGTGTAATAGTGTGTAATAGTGTAATAGTGTGTAATAGTGTGTAATAGTGTAATAGTGTGCTAGTGTAATAGTGTGTAATAGTGTGTAATAGTGTGCTAGTGTAATAGTGTACTAGTGTAATAGTGTGTAATAGTGTAATAGTGTAATAGTGTGTAATAGTGTAATAGTGTGTAATAGTGTGTAATAGTGTAATAGTGTAATAGTGTGTAATAGTGTAATAGTGCGTAATAGTGTAATAGTGTTATAGTGTGTAATAGTGTAATAGTGTGTAATAGTGTGCTAGTGTAAGAGTGTAATAGTGTGTAATAGTGTAATAGTGTAATAGTGTGTAATAGTGTGTACTAGTGTGCTAGTGTAATAGTGTACTAGTGTAATAGTGTGTAATAGTGTAATAGTGTAATAGTGTGTAATAGTGTGTAATAGTGTAATAGTGTGTAATAGTGTAATAGTGTAATAGTGTAATAGTGTGTAATAGTGTAATAGCGTGTAATAGTGTAATAGTGTGTAATAGTGTAATAGTGTGTAATAGTGTAATAGTGTGTAATAGTGTGTAATAGTGTGTAATAGTGTAATAGTGTGTAATAGTGTAATAGTGTGTAATAGTGTAATAGCGTGCTAGTGTGCTAGTGTGCTAGTGTAATAGTGTAATAGTGTGTAATAGTGTGTAATAGTGTAATAGTGTAATAGTGTAATAGTGTGTAATAGTGTGTAATAGTGTGCTAGTGTGCTAGTGTAATAGTGTGTAATAGTGTAATAGCGTGCTAGTGTGCTAGTGTGCTAGTGTAATAGTGTAATAGTGTGTAATAGTGTGTAATAGTGTAATAGTGTAATAGTGTAATAGTGTGTAATAGTGTGTAATAGTGTGCTAGTGTGCTAGTGTAATAGTGTGTAATAGTGTAATAGTGTGTAATAGTGTAATAGTGTAATAGTGTGTAATAGTGTAATAGTGTGTAATACTGTAATAGTGTGTAATAGTGTGTAATAGTGTATTAGTGTAATAGTGTGTAATAGTGTAATGGTGTGCTAGTGTAATAGTGTAATAGAGTGTAATAGTGTGTAATAGTGTAATAGTGTGTAATAGTGTGTAATAGTGTAAGAGTGTGTAATAGTGTGTAATAGTGTAATAGTGTAATCGTGTAATAGTGTGTAATAGTGTAATAGTGTAATAGTGTGTAATAGTGTAATAGTGTAATAGTGTGTAATAGTGTACTAGTGTAATAGTGTGTAATAGTGTAATAGTGTGTAATAGTGTGTAATAGTGTAATAGTGTGTAATAGTGTAATAGTGTGTAATAGTGTAATAGTGTGTAATAGTGTAATAGTGTGTAATAATGTAATAGTGTAATAGTGTGTAATAGTGTAATAGTGTGTAATAGTGTAATAGTGTACTAGTGTAATAGTGTGTAATAGTGTGCTAGTGTAATAGTGTAATAGTGTGTAATAGTGTAATAGTGTGTAATAGTGTAATAGTGTGTAATAGTGTAATGGTGTGTAATAGTGTGTATTAGTGTAATAGTGTGCTAGTGTAATAGTGTAATAGTGTGTAATAGTGTGTAATAGTGTAATAGTGTGCTAGTGTAATAGTGTAAAAGTGTAATAGTGTAATAGTGTGCTAGTGTAATAGTGTCCTAGTGTAATAGTGTAATAGTTTAATAGTGTAATAGTGTAATGGTGTAATAGTTTGTTGTAGAGACTTGCGGGTTGTGCCATTGTACTCAGTAGGATGTCCTCTTTCATCGGTCTATGTTGACCATGCCCATAGTTTGGCTCCTCCCCCTTTGTGTATCTTTTTAACCGTTTGTAGTAGAGACTTGCGGGTTGTGTCATTGCACTCAGTAGGGATATCCTCTTTGTGCAGTCACGAAAGGGGCTAAAATCCTTCCGTGAGGGAGAAGCATCCAGCTGCAGCCCGGCAGACCATACTGGGCTCCTCCCACTGCCACACTCTCAGACCCCACACTCTCAGACCCCACGCTTTCAGGCCCCTCTCTCCCAATGGCTGATTTGGGTCACCAGACCATCACAGGCCCGCTCAGCAGCGCCACCCACCCAATGGCTGAATTGCCAATAGCTGAATTGGAGTATTGCACTGTGCGGGATTGATTGATTGATTGATTGATTGAAAACTTTATTAACAGATTGCAGAATGGGTACAGTACAGTACATCTCAATACACACAATTGTTAAGGGGATGCAGACAAGAGAAAGACCTCAATGCAGTACTGTTACATTTGTGACATACAGTAAATATATACAAGGGGAAGGTACTACATGGTACTACAGGGTACTACATGGCACTATTACTACATGGTACTACATGGCACATGCAAATATGTGATGTAATGATCTGTATATGTTTTGTTGTCTAAAATAAATACCATACCATACCACATGGTACTACAGGGTACTACATTTACATTTAGTCATTTAGCTGACACTTTTATCCAAAGCGACTTACAAGTTCTGTACGACAGGTCATCAGGAAGGATACAACTCTATCAGCTGAGTAACAATATTCATCAAAGTGTTGCGTGTTACAGTGTAGGTTAGTTTATTAGGACAAGTGCATGACAGTAAGGTTGGTTAGGGTTAGAATCTTTTTCTTTTTTTTTTCTTTTTTTTTCTTTCAGATAATGGTTGAAGAAGTGCGTCTTTAGTCGACGGCGAAAGATTGGACGGGATTCGGCTGTCCTAACTGGGGTGGGTAGTTCATTCCACCATTGTGGGGCAAGGACTGAGAATAGGCAGCTTCTCTTGGATGACCCTCTCGGAGCTTGGATAGGAGTAGGTCTAAGGCGGCCAGAAGATGCAGAGTGTAGGGGTCTTGAGGGTGTGTAGTTAGAGACCATTGACCGGAGGTAGACGGGAGCGGTTCCCTTTGCCGCATGGTATGCTAGGTCGAGGGCCTTGAAGCGGATACGTGCAGCAATGGGGAGCCAGTGCAGGTCCCTAAGAAGTGGGGTGACATGGGCCGACTTCGGTAGGTTTGAGATCAGGCGGGCCGCTGCGTTCTGAATGAGTTGAAGAGGCTTGGTGGCAGTGGCCGGGAGGCCAGCTAGCAGTGCGTTGCAGTAGTCGAGGCGGGAGATGACTGTTGATTGGACGAGGAGTTGGGTGGCTTCTTTTGTCAGGAAGGGGCGGATCCTTCTGACGTTGCTCAGGAGGAATTGGCAGGTTCTGGTTGTCGCTGCGATGTGAGCAGAGAAGTTCAACTGGTCGTCGAGGACAACATCAAGGTTCTTGGCGGTCGGGGACGCGGTCACAGCTGCATTCTCGACTGTGATGGAGAGGTCGGTCATGGGGGAGGATTTGGCCGGCAGGTGGAGCAATTCTGTTTTGCTTAGGTTCAGTTTGAGGTGGTTGGTTGTCATCCAGGCGGAGATGTTGGACAGACAGGCCGAGATCCGCTCAGAGACGTGGATATCTGAGGGAGGGAAGGAGAGGAAGAGTTGAGTATCATCGGCATAACAATGATATGAGAAGCCATGAGACGTGAGAATGTTACCCAGTGATTTAGTGTAGAGGGAGAAGAGAAGGGGTCCTAGGACCGAGCCCTGGGGGACACCCGTCCGCAGGGGGCGGGTGGCCGACAGAGTCCCTCTCCATGACACTTGGTAGGAGCGGTCATTGAGGTATGATGTCAGCCATGTCAGCGCAGATCCAGCCACTCCCATTCCTGCGAGGGCCGCGAGGAGGATCTGATGGTTGACTGTGTCGAAGGCTGCAGATAGATCTAGGAGAATCAGGACAGAGGAGAGGCCTTTCGCTTTTGCCAAGTGAAGTGCCTCTGTGACCGCAATGAGGGCCGTTTCTGTGGAGTGGCCAGTCTGGAAGCCAGACTGATTAGGGTCTAGGAGGTCATTCTGTAAGAGATAAGCAGTAAGTTGGTTGGATACAGCACGTTCAAGTGTTTTAGAAAGGAAGGAGAGAAGAGGGACAGGACGATAGTTGCCTATGACGGTGGGGTTCAGGGTTGTTTTTTTTATGAGGGGCGTGACTCTGGCTTGTTTTAGGGAGGTGGGGACCACCCCCGAGTTGAGTGAGGAGTTGATGGTTGCAGTTAGGAATGGGAGGATGTCCGGTGCTATGGTCTGGAGGAGTGGGGAGGGTAGCCGGTCCAGCTGGCATGTAGTCGGACAGTTCGACGTTACCAGTGTCAGGGTCTCGGCTTCTGTAATGGGAGAGAAAGATGACAGAGTGAAGGATGAGGTTCTCGATTCAGTGTTTGGAATGGGTGGGGGTTGGGAGAAGGAGCTGCGGATGTTCTCCACTTTTTCCTCAAAGAAGATCGCAAAGTCTTCGGCAGAATAAGATGAGGGAGGAGGGGGTGGGGGGGGAGTGAGGAGGGAGGACATGGTAGCATGCAGTTTGCGAAGATTCTTGGCAGAGGCCTCGATCCTATGGTGAAAGAAAGAAGCTTTGGCATTCGTAATGGTTTTGGAGAATGTTAACAAGAGGTTGTGATATGTGTCGATGTCAGCAGTGAGGCGTGACTTTCTATACTTCCTCTCAGCCGCTCTCAGGACCTGTCTTTGTTCTCTCACTGCATCCGTCAGCCATGGACTGGGTGGGGAACAGCGGGCAGGTTTCTCAACGAGGGAACAGAGCTTGTCGAAGGAGGTTGCAAGGGCTGAGAGGAGGGTGGAGGTTGCCATCTCTGTGGGGAGAGCAGAGAAGGTGTCACTCAAAGGTAGAGCGGATATTATGTCAGAGGAGAGGGTGGAGGGGGATAGGGAGGGCAGGTTGCGTCTGAGTGAGACGGTTTGAGTTGGGATGAAGACCTTCCGGTTAAGCATGAGAGTTAGTGAGAAGGATATGAAGGAATGGTCAGATACATGTAGGGGAGTTACCGTGGTGTTAATGATGCTGGAGTTACGGGAAAATATGAGATCCAAGGAGTTGCCTGCTTTGTGGGTGGGAGGCATGGCAGTGGGAGTCAGGTCAAATTGTTGTAGGAGGGAGACCACTGGGGCCGACTGAGATGAGTCAGGCAGGTTGAAGTCGCCCAATAGAAGGAGAGGGGTACCATCTTCCGGTAAGGAGCTTAGAAGCATGTCCAGCTCATCTGCAAAGTGATCAAGGGGACCTGGAGGGCGATAGAGTGTAACAATGGTGAGATTGAAAGGATTAGAGACAGATACTGCATGATATTCGAGGGAGGAGAGTGACAGTTCTGGCAGTGGTGTTACGTTTGTAGCCCATGAAGGAGATGTTATGAGGCCAGTGCCTCCACCCCGTCTGGAGGGTGGAGGTGTGTGAATGAAGTTATAGTTTGTAGATAATGCTGCAGGTGTTGATGAGTTATTGGGAGTTATCCAGGTCTCAGTTAGAGCCAGGAGCTGCAGATTTTGACTATGGGCGTAGGCAGTAATGAAGTCAGCTTTCTTGACTGCTGATTGACAATTCCATAAGCCTCCACGTACTGTGACAGGTGTATTAGTGGCTGTAGGAGGGTAGGAGAGATTAGCCGGGTTGCTAGCAAACTGGCGTGGATGGGTTGAATCTGTTCTGGTGGAGCAGATTGTGAATATAGGTATGAGGCACATTGTGGTGTTAAGAGTGGCAGGGAGAAGGTTGTAGGGAGGGGAATATAGGCTTATGGTGTACTTAGCACTGGGTGGATTGTTGGATCCCTCGGTGTACTTAGCACTGGGTGGATTGGTGGATCCCTCAGCGAAGAACTCCAGGAAAACTCCTCTCTTTGTCCCTCTTCATTTCTCGACGCTTCGCTAAAGCTATGCCAGCAAGCCTTTAAATCTCCTTCACTAATTAGTTCTGTCTAACACCTGGCCTTTAATGGGTCACTTAACAACAAAAACAAAATGGCCGCTTTAAACACGCACCAAGTCAGCTGATCAGTCAGCAGTCAAGTCTCACTTTTAAAGATTTTACTAAATGACTTAAAATGTCTTACCCTGATGTAGTATAATGTCTCTCAGTGAATGTGGTGTCCTTCCACAACAGCTTGTCAGTACATGGTATACATGGCACTACAGGGTACTACATGGTACTACAGGGTCCTACATGGTACTACAGGGTACTACATGGTATACATGGCACTACAGGGTACTACATGGTACTACAGGGTTCTCCAGGGTACTACATGGCACTACATGGCACTACATGGTACTACAGGGTCCTACATGGTACTACATGGCACTACAGGGTACTACATGGTACTACAGGGTACTACATGGTATACATGGCACTACAGGGTACTACATGGTAATACAGGGTACTACAGGGTACTACATGGTACTACATGGTATACATGGCACTACAGGGTACTACATGGTACTACATGGTACTACAGGGTCCTACATGGTACTACAGGGTACTACATGGTATACATGGCACTACAGGGTACTACATGGCACTACAGGGTACTACATGGTACTACAGGGTACTACATGGTATACATGGCACTACAGGGTACTACATGGTAATACAGGGTACTACAGGGTACTACATGGTACTACATGGTATACATGGCACTACAGGGTACTACATGGTACTACATGGTACTACAGGGTCCTACATGGTACTACAGGGTACTACATGGTATACATGGCACTACAGGGTACTACATGGTACTACAGGGTACTACATGGTACTACATGGCACTACATGGTACTACATGGTACTACAGGGTCCTACATGGTACTACATGGCACTACAGGGTACTACATTGTACTACAGGGTACTACATGGTATACATGGCACTACAGGGTATTACATGGTACTACAGGGTACTACATGGTACTACATGGTATACATGGCACTACAGGGTACTACATGGTACTACAGGGTACTACATGGCACTACATGGCACTACATGGTACTACATGGTACTACAGGGTCCTACATGGTACTACATGGCACTACAGGGTACTACATTGTACTACAGGGTACTACATGGTATACATGGCACTACAGGGTATTACATGGTACTACAGGGTACTACATGGCACTACATGGTACTACATGGTACTACAGGGTCCTACATGGTACTACAGGGTACTACATGGTATACATGGCACTACAGGGTACTACATGGTACTACAGGGTACTACAGGATACTACATGGCACTACATGGTACTACAGGTTACTACAGGGTACTACATGGCACTACAGGGTACTACATGGCACTACAGGGTACGCGGGGGAAATTGTGAAAGGGTCTCTCGCGAGTCTCTATGACAAACGGTTCAAAAGATACAAAAAGGGGGCAGGGCCTAACGATCGGGGGAGTGGTCAACATAGACCAATGAAAGAGGATATCCCTACTGAGTGCAATGACACAACCCGCAAGTCTCTACGACAAACTATTACACCATTACACTATTACACTATTAAACTATTACACTATTACACTAGCACACTATTACACTAGCACCCCATTACACTATTACACACTATTACACGCTATTACACACTAGCATCAAGGGTTGGTTTGGGGGGAAGTCCTTGCGACATACTAGCGTCATGTCCAAGGGGTGTATTTGTACATCAAGCTGCCTCACACTACGGAAACAGGAGATAGGCTCCTGCCCCATGTGCCATTACAGCTCGAGAACCATTGGTTCTCAAAGGCAACACACTATTACACTATTACACTAGCACACTATTACACTATTACACAATTACACTATTACACACTATTACACTATTACACTATTACACACTATTACACACTATTACACTATTACACACTTTTACACACTATTACACTATTACACACTATTACTCTATTACACTATTACACACTATTACACTATTACACACTATTACACTATTACACACTAGTACACACTATTACACTATTACACACTATTATACTATTACACACTATTACACTATTACACACTATTACACTATTACACACTATTACACTATTACACTATTACACACTATTACACTATTACACACTATTACACTATTACACACTGTTACAAAGGGTCAGATTAAACCGAATATATGTATTTATTGATTGATATATATTGCATAATATTTGTATATTGTTTGATATCCCTTGTATATTCCTTGTACATATACACGGAATGTCCCTTTAGTCCAGCCCATAATACTTCGTTCTCCTATTGGATGGCGTGCCACCAGCGCCAGTGACTTACCCCTAGAGCCGACTTCAAAGGTACCGACACAACATGTCTCAACATGCCCGCTTCTGCCCAGGGCTACGAGACAGTGAGCAGGCTGGCACTTGATTATTCCCCGTACATATAAATATGGCGTAGGTGAATACTGAGTTAGTTCGTTCCTTTTCAGTTCGCCCCTTTTCAGTTCGAGTTGAAGTTCAGTCTTGTTCAGTTACCCAAGTGACGTCTCCCCACTATGCAACGTGCGGTTTAGTAGGGCTCGTATTGCCCCAAATAGAGTCGTGTTTATCCTACTACGTTTGTTCAACGTATCGTTCGCTATTTACTAGTAAGCCTTCATTACGAGTCAAAGACCACGTGAAGTGGGTAATTGTGTGTCTACATAGAGCACTTATTGCCGCGTGCTAATAGGATAGTAACGTCAAGTTCAACTGTGAACTACCGTGGACCACGGAGGATTTACACCGGTGATTGCAGAGCCCTTTCCGGCAGGATTATTATTCTTCATTGCTTTGACCAAGCTGCTGGAGCAGAGAACCGTCTACCCCGCTGCTGTGTGGGATCTACCGTGAGGACATCATTCGAGCCCGTCTCAAGGAGAGACTCCACGGCTTCACCTGTGCGGCGCGCACACTGGGAGTACCGCTGCCTTTCCCCGCTGAGCCAGGGAGCAATATACCGTCTCCAGGTGCCTATTGAAGGTCCCTGTGGAACCATTGACTTTGTATAGAGCATTGCCTCCCCCTGCTGGCTTACAACCGGTAGTAACTCCCCTACCATTATTCCCTAGATAATTCCTAATATTCAGTATTGACTTGCCTACGCACATTCTTTGCCTTATAAGCGCATTCAATATAAAGTATATATGTATCCTTTGATGTAATAAATATTCTAAACAAGTATTTGTGTGGAAACCGTTTCATTGTGGAGAAGTTCTCATCTGATATACTTGTGTACGGTATGGCCAGTAATGTACATAAGACGGTAGTGGTTTAATGATACCAATACTTGATTAATACAGTCAGGGAATTGTACCCCTCAGTTACAATTGGTCCTTCGAGCCCCGGATAATAATTAGCGTAATATTAATATAATATTAATATTGACATGGCCGATGACGAACACTCCACAAACGGTTCTCCTAAGCTAGATCGCCCGCAGCGCAGACGGCAGCCACCTCCCTATCTAGAGGCATACGCTGTCAGTCCAATACCTAGCTTTAAAGGGAAATTAAATACGGATAAAATAACTAAAGCGGATAGTAAAATTATGTCCGACCCTATCAACCAGGCTACCCCGCCTACGGAGGCCCTAGTGGGTTCTAATGTAACTGACCAAGCTCACGGTGGGGACCAGGAGGGAACTGACACGACTTTATCCCCAGACAACGCCGACGAGGTAGTCCCCGGAGCGCTCCAGGATAAAGAAAGCCCTCCCGGGATGGAACCCGACCCACCACAAGAAGAGACGCGCACCCAGGAGATGGATCTCCTCAGTACGCAACAGGAGAACGGGTCTCCAACAAGTACTGCCGGGAGCCAATCGCCCCGAACGGCGTCTTCCCCCAGCGCGGCGGACAAGATGCTGGCGCAACTCATCGCCACCCTAGCAGCCTCCACCGAACGCGATCGACTTCAAGCGCAACAGACGCGCGAGCGCGAACATTTTGCAGGCGAGCGAGATCGCTTTCAGGCGCAACAAAGGAGTGAAGACGACCGCATAAGACTGGAGACCAGACGCCTCCAGACAGAAGAGAACATTGAGAGAAGCCGCGCCGATGCACAGCATGCCGCCGCCAATGCACAGCACGCCGCCGCCAATGCACAGCGCGACATCGCGAATGCCCAGCGCGACGCCGCCAACGCACAGCGCGACGCTGCCCAGGCCAGCGCCAATGCGCAGCGCGACGTCGCCAATGCCCAGCGCGAAGCAGCGCGCGACGCAGCCCATGCCCAGCGCGAGGCAGAGCGCGACCGGCTGCAGGCGGAGCTGATGGACAAACTGGTTGCCATGGCGACACCCCCTCACTCCGCACGGAGCTCTCAGAGATCGTCAAGACATGGGTCTAGGACACATTCCCCTACCCGACGAAGCGACCCGGGACCCCGCCAACAGGAGGATCCTGTCCACGTCTCCGAACCCCCTCCCCGGTCGGTCCATACGAGACCCAGCAACCGGGAAGAACCGGACCACGCCGAGAGACTGAACAGAAGACTCCAGGTCCTAGCAGAGGGAGAGGAGGAGGAAGAGGAGGAATGTCAAGCCGACCAGCAGCAACGTACTCTGGCCCAGGAGGCCCAGTACAGCCCCGACCAGCAGCAACGTACTCTGGACCAGGAGGTCCAGTACAGCCCAGAAGTTAGCCCAGAGGCCCTGCGCTACAAACCCCCGACTCCACTCACGGGTGAGTTTGACGCACCGTCAGCCCCGAGGAACAGCACCTGGGTACCCGACCTTCGGTACCCACCAAGTACCAGCCCAAGACGACACGCAAGAGGAGACTCGCCTAGGAGGCCTCTTCCCCAACGCTCACCGATGTGCCAGTCATCCATGGCATCGTACCTTGGCACACCGACGTTTCCAGACTTCACCCATGAGAACCGAGCACAGTACACGGAGCTACGGATGTGCTTAGAGACAATGATGGTTGATGTAGCTGATGAACGCCACAAGTATGCTACCCTATTGAAGCACCTCAAGGTGCCCCGAGCGCACAATATAGCGCTGGCCTATGCCAACTCTACTACCCCATACACAGCGGCTCTAGCAGCACTCGACCAACGTTATGGACGCGTATGGGACTATGTGATACAGGAGATAAGAGACATTGACCGTCTCCCCCCAGCCAGAGACAACAGAGCTAGATGACCTGTCTATCAAGGTACAGTCCCTGGTAGGGATGCTGGGGTCCCAAAAGGAAAAGGGTATCTACGAACTGTACGCTAACTCCAACGTAGAGAGGATATTAGAGAAGCTCCCTCCCGCCCGACAAGAGCGCTTCAGGCGGCAGAGAGACAACCGCGACCCCAACGGTCCAGAGGCATCCCTCCTAGACCTATCTGAGTTCCTCGCCAGGGAGGTCAGTAGCCTACGACTCGACACGTTCGTATGGAGTGGACCAAGCCCAAGACTCGGACCTCGGGGACAAACGGATAACCGCCGGTTGGTGACCGTTATGCACCAAGCCGAATCAGTACCACACAAGAACCACAACACCCCCTCGACGAAAGAGGACCAGTGGAAGATTGAGTGCCAGTACTGTGAGGGAGAACATCGGCTGTACCAATGCGACACCTTCGGGAAGCTGACCACGGACGAGGTGAGTCAGTGGACCAAGGACCACCGCCGCTGCTTCCGCTGCGCGCGCAGCCACCTAGCAGCTGAGTGCCGCCTGAAAAAGAAGTGCAGCAGGTGCGGTGGCACCCACTTGGAGGTCCTGCATGACATCAACAGGCGTCAGCCAGTACAACAGAGTGGGCCAGTCGCGGTAATGTACCATGCCGAGGCGGTGGCACCAGCACCAAAGTTCCACCAGACCGCTCCCTGGTGTCCCGACTGCTACGGCAGACACTGGGAGCCACGGTGCGACTCGCACCATATAGATTCTACGTCACCACCCACAGGAGTGCTCCACATTGACCAGCATAGCGGGACCCCCCATGTGCTCCTCAAAGTGGTCAGAGTGCTCCTGAGCTACGAGGACAAGGTCCTGGACACTTACGCCGTCCTGGACGATGGGTCTGAAAAGACTCTCCTCCTCGCTTCCGCAGCAGCCCAGTTGGGCCTGCGAGGTGTCAAAGATACAATGACCATACGCACCATCAGAAGGGACCAGAAGACCATAAAGGGTGAAAAGGTCTCCTTCAAGATAGCAGCGGTGGACCAGCCCGAGAAGCAGTATAGTATAACTAACGTCTTCACCAGCCACGACATAGGCCTGTCTCAGTACACCTACCCCATCCCACAGCTGATGGCTAAGTATGTGCACCTACGTCAACTACCTATACCGCTTATCGACGGCGCCACACCGACCCTGCTCATCGGCTCCGACCACGCGGACCTCATTCTCCCAATTGAGGCGGCCCACGTCGGACCCAAAGGATGCCCAGTCGCGGTTCAGACCCGACTGGGATGGACGCTCCAGGGCCCCCTCTACGGACTTGACAGTCAACCCACGTCTACACGCTGCCTACACACAGAGGCAAGCGACACCGGCCTCTCCCCCGTACAGCAGAGGCTATTGACATTAAGCGAGAGGCCCGTGGGAGAACCGTGGGTACCAGAGGGAGTTCGGAACTCCACCCCCCTCAGCTGCGCTCCAGACGTAGCTGACCTCGAACCCAGCACCCCAAGCGACTCCTTGACGGTGCGGCCGGGACCGGCCCCTCCTCAGATGGGGTACAGAGCAAACAAGAGAAACAGACGGAGGAGGAGAAAGCACAGCCAAGCACAGATCAAAGCAGTCTCAGGCCCGCTTCCTCCTAAGCCCCCCTTCATCCCGTCCAGTCGTCATGACCATAGACCAGTCACTACCCCGAGCTGCGTGGCCGGCCGGCCGCGTAAGCAAAGTGACCACTGGTGCCGACGGAAAGGTCAGAGTGGCAGAAGTGCTCGGCCAAGGGCGGACCTACAACCGACCCGTGGCGAGGCTGATAGAGTCGCCAAGGCTCCCCGACTCGCTTAATGACGACCATGACCCCTGACTTTGTGAACTGCCCGACCCCTCACAACAGACATTGAGTAGTGGACAGTGCGGTTAATCTGTCTCTGCTTAGCTAATTAGGTGGGACTAATTAGGGGGCGGCTGTTACAAAGGGTCAGATTAAACCGAATATATGTATTTATTGATTGATATATATTGCATAATATTTGTATATCGTTTGATATCCCTTGTATATTCCTTGTACATATACACGGAATGTCCCTTTAGTCCAGCCCATAATACTTCGTTCTCCTATTGGATGGCGTGCCACCAGCGCCAGTGACTTACCCCTAGAGCCGACTTCAAAGGTACCGACACAACATGTCTCAACATGCCCGCTTCTGCCCAGGGCTACGAGACAGTGAGCAGGCTGGCACTTGATTATTCCCCGTACATATAAATATGGCGTAGGTGAATACTGAGTTAGTTCGTTCCTTTTCAGTTCGCCCCTTTTCAGTTCGAGTTGAAGTTCAGTCTTGTTCAGTTACCCAAGTGACGTCTCCCCACTATGCAACGTGCGGTTTAGTAGGGCTCGTATTGCCCCAAATAGAGTCGTGTTTATCCTACTATGTTTGTTCAACGTATCGTTCGCTATTTACTAGTAAGCCTTCATTACGAGTCAAAGACCACGTGAAGTGGGTAATTGTGTGTCTACATAGAGCACTTATTGCCGCGTGCTAATAGGATAGTAACGTCAAGTTCAACTGTGAACTACCGTGGACCACGGAGGATTTACACCGGTGATTGCAGAGCCCTTTCCGGCAGGATTATTATTCTTCATTGCTTTGACCAAGCTGCTGGAGCAGAGAACCGTCTACCCCGCTGCTGTGTGGGATCTACCGTGAGGACATCATTCGAGCCCGTCTCAAGGAGAGACTCCACGGCTTCACCTGTGCGGCGCGCACACTGGGAGTACCGCTGCCTTTCCCCGCTGAGCCAGGGAGCAATATACCGTCTCCAGGTGCCTATTGAAGGTCCCTGTGGAACCATTGACTTTGTATAGAGCATTGCCTCCCCCTGCTGGCTTACAACCGGTAGTAACTCCCCTACCATTATTCCCTAGATAATTCCTAATATTCAGTATTGACTTGCCTACGCACATTCTTTGCCTTATAAGCGCATTCAATATAAAGTATATTTGTATCCTTTGATGTAATAAATATTCTAAACGAGTATTTGTGTGGAAACCGTTTCATTGTGGAGAAGTTCTCATCTGATATACTTGTGTACGGTATGGCCAGTAATGTACATAAGACGGTAGTGGTTTAATGATACCAATACTTGATTAATACAGTCAGGGAATTGTACCCCTCAGTTACACACACTATTACACTATCACTCTATTACACACTATTACACTATTACACTATTACACACTATTACACTATTACACTATTACACACTATTACACACTATTACACTATTACACTTTCATACTATTACACTATTACACACTATTACACTATTACACACTATTACACACTATTACACACTATTACACTATTACACTATTACACACTATTATACTATTACACACTATTACACTATTACACACTATTAAACTATTACACACTATTACACTAGTACACTATTACACTAGCACACTAGTACACTATTACACACTATTACACTAGCACACTATTACACACTATTACACATAGATATATATAGTTCTATATATATCTATGCTATTACACACTATTACACAAAATGTGCACATATTAGTTTTTCATTTTAGGTATTTTGTGGTACTTTGTGGTATATTTCCAGGCACTTTGGGGTATTTTGGGATATGTTGTGATACTTTGGGGTATGTTGGGGTACTGTGGGGTATTTTGGGGTATACTTTGGGGTACTTTGGGGTATTTTGGGGTACTTTGGGGTATTTTGGGGTATACTTTGGGGTATTTTGGGGGTACTTTGGGGGTATTTTGGGGTACTTTCTGGTATTTTGGGGTATACTTTGGGGTATTTTGGGGTATTTTAGGGTACTTTGGGGTATTTTGGGGTATTTTCTGGTACTTTGGGGTATTTTGGGGTATTTTGGGGTACTTTGGCATATTTTCTGGTACTTTGGGGTATACTTTGGGGTATTTTGGGGTATTCTAGGGTACTTTGGGGTATTTTGGGTAATTTTCTGGTACTTTGGGGTATTTTGGGGTATTTTCTGGTACTTTGGGGTATTTTGGGGTATTTTGGGGTACTTTGGCGTATTTTCTGGTACTTTGGGGTATACTTTGGGGTATTTTGGGGTATTCTAGGGTACTTTGGGGTATTTTGGGGTATTTTGGGGTACTTTGTGGTATTTTCTGGTACTTTGGGGTATTTTGGGGTATACTTTGGGGTATTTTGGGGTACTTTGGGGTATTTTGGGGTATTTTCTGGTACTTTCGGGTATTTTGGGGTATACTTTGGGGTATTTTGGGGTACTTTAGGGTATTTTGGGGTACTTTGGGGTATTTTGGGGTATTTTAGGGTACTTTGGGGTATTTTGGGGTACTTTGGGGTATTTTGGGGTATACTTTGGGGTATTTTAGGGTACTTTGGGGTATTTTGGGGTATACTTTGGGGTATTTTGGGGTACTTTCTGGTATTTTGGGGTATACTTTGGGGTACTTTGGGGTATTTTTCTGGTATTTTAGGGTACTTTGGGGGTATTTTGGGGTATTTTCTGGTACTTTGGGGTATTTGGGGGTAATTTGGGGTATTTTCTGGTACTTTGGGGTATACTTTGGGGTATTTTGGGGTACTTTGGGGTATTTTCTGGGACTTTGGGGTATTTTGGGGTATACTTTGGGGTATTTTGGGGTACTTTGGGGTATTTTCTGGGACTTTGGGGTATTTTGGGGTATTTTCTGGTACTTTGGGGTATTTTGGGGTATACTTTGGGGTATTTTGGGGTACTTTAGGTTATTTTGGGGTACTTTGGGGTATTTTGGGGTATTTTAGGGTACTTTGGGGTATTTTGGGGTATACTTTGGGGTATTTTGGGGTACTTTGGGGTATTTTCTGGTACTTTGGGGTATTTTGGGGTATACTTTGGGGTATTTTGGGGTACTTTAGGGTATTTTGGGGTACTTTGGGGTATTTTAGGGTATACTTTGGGGTATTTTGGGGTACTTTGGGGTATTTTGGGGTATTTTAGGGGACTTTGGGGTATTTTGGGATATACTTTGGGGTATTTTGGAGTACTTTAGGGTATTTTCTGGTACTTTGGGGTGATTAGTAGGACCCCGATGGACTAATGATGGCGATGGTTATGAGAGGACTACCGGAGCTGTACAAACCGATCACACTACTGGTGACACACGGTTCAGCGGACAGTTGGGAGAGTTCAAGGCCAAGTTGCGGAACTTTGAGGCCTCAGAAGACACACACCCAGTCGCCGCGGAGGCGGGAGAGAGGGTGCTGAAGGCCCGGGCGGCACCGAGAGAGAAGACCAGGCCCACGACGGAGCTGGCGTGTTGGCGATGCGGAGAAAAAGGGCATCGGAAAGATAACTGCACAAAGACTGTTTGGTGTAGCTTCTGCAAATCCATGGGGCACACAGACAAAGTTTGTAGAAAGAAACGCGTCCAGAGCGCACGGTACGCGCATGGACAAGATGGCGACAACGGTGGACGTGAGACGAGTCGAGACGACGCCCGGAGAGTAGCGGGACGAGAGGACTTCATCTTCGGGGGGCAGACAGCGTACGTCACCCAGCCAACGCAGCAGCAGCAGGACCAAAGGAAGGGACTGATCGTGGACACAGGTGCGTCGTCCCACGTCATCAACGACAGGAATCGATTCAAGAACTTTGACAACACCTTCGAGGCCGGAGAGACACAGCATGGAGCTGGCAGACGGGAAGCGCACTTACGGGTTGGCGCAAGGGAGAGGAGACGCACAGGTATGCCTCATAGACAGTGAGGGGCGCCGGTGTACAGTGACGTTAAAGAACGCTATTTACATACCCTCGTTCCCACAAGAACTATTCTCTGTAAAATCTACTGCAAACGGTGCCAAAGTGTTCTTCAATGAAGGTAAAAATGTTCTTGTAGAGCCTGACGGTACGCGATTTAACATAGAGGTGTACAAGAGAATGTATTATCTACAAACAGAGTGTAATGACAACGACAAGTGTAATAATAATGATATGTGTAATGTGACTGTCAGTCACGATATTCAGACCTGGCATGAGATCATGGGTCATTGTAATTACGAGGATTTACTGAAACTGCAAGCAGAGACAGAAGGCATGCACATTAAAGGTGAAAAGCGTAGACCTGACAAAGAATGTGAAGTGTGCATAAAGGGGAATTACACTCAATCGAGAAACAGAAGTCCCACAGAAAAAGTAAAGGTACCACCTGCGCTAGTTAACACAGATCTAGCCGGTCCAGTAAGCAATGAGTCCATAGGTGGCTTTAGATATGTACAGTCTTTTACAGATGTGTGTACAGGGGCAGTGTTTGTTTACTTTCTCAAAGCAAAGAGTGACACACTCCAGACCACGGAGAAATTCCTGGTAGACGTAGACCCTTATGGCAACATAAGATGCTTGAGGTCTGACAACGGAACCGAGTTCACAAATAGAGAGTTCCAATCACTGTTGAGAAGGAACAAGATAAGACATGAGACGTCATGTCCGTACTCCCCACACCAGAACGGGGTGGCAGAGAGGGAAGGAAGTACTCTTATCTAAATGGCAAGGTGTAAGCTAATAGCTGGTAACTTACCTAAGAGTCTATGGCATTATGCTGTACAAGAAGCCGCTTACACCAGAAACAGGTGTTTTAATACGCACACGGGCACCACCCCGTATACAGCACTGACAGGAAAGAAATGTAATCTAGCTAGAATGCACGAATTTGGATCAGTGTGTTATGCTTACCAGCAGGACAGAGGAAAGCTCGAGTCCAGATGTGAAGAAAGACTCTTTGTAGGGCACGACAAAGGAAGCCCCACTTTCCTAGTCTATTATCCCGGTAAAGGGAAAGTGCAAAAACACAGGCTAGTCAAATTTGTCACAAAGACAACATGTGAGAACGAGACACAGACAGAGGAGCCAGAGCTGGACTCCAGAGAAAGGTGTGAAGAAACAGAGACACCTCAGCCTAGTGTACTTAGCACAGTTGTGCAGACAGACAGTCAGCAACCCCCAGAGGATGATGGTGAGGAGCACCCGAGGGTGACGTCACGTGCCTCATGCAGTGGGAGGTATCCCTCACGGGAACACAAACCCCCAGAGTATCTGAAAGACTATGCCCGGAGAGAAAGTGACGAGGATGACAGTTACCACCATTGATTACTGCTACAGGGTAGTCAGTGGGGTACCTCAGACCTTTAAAGAGGCCATAGTGTCCCCTGAATCAAGGAAATGGGAGAGAGCAATGGATGAGGAGATGAGGTCCTTAGAGGACAACCACACCTTTACTCTAACCAAGTTACCAGAGGGCAGACAGACAGTGGGAGGAAAATGGGTGTACTCAATCAAGGAGGGTATTGAAGGCCACGACAAGTACAAAGCCAGGTTTGTAGCTAAAGGTTACAGTCAGAGGGAGGGGATATACTACGGTGAAACATTCTCCCCCACAGCCAATCTGACCAGTGTAAGGGTAGTGATGCAGAAAGCAGCTGAGGACAGTTTGATTTTACACCAGATGGATGTGAAGACAGCACCCATAGATAGGGAGATATATATGGAACAACCTGAAGGTTACGAGAAGAAAGGAGAGAAGCTAGTGTGTAAGCTAGAAAAATCCATTTACGGCCTGATACAGTCTGGGCGAAATTGGAACGAGATGCTTCATACATGTCTCATTGAAGATCACTTCCTACAGAACCCAGTAGACTCCTGTGTTTACTCAAGGGAGTCAAAAGAGTCAGGAAAAGTGATAATTGTCATTTGGGTGGATGATTTGATCATTGCAGCAGACAACACTAGAAACCTAGAGCAGGTGAAAGGTATGCTCTCCACCAGATTCAAAATGAAAGACCTAGGCAGGTTAAAGCATTTTCTAGGCATGGACTTCGAACAGTCTGCCAGTTGTGTAAAAATATCCCAGAAGAGATATGTGGAGAAGTTCCTGAAATGTAGAACCAGGGAAACACCATGTGATCAAAAACTAGACTACCAAGAGGATGCTCAGAAACTGACAGATGTAAAAATGTACAGAGAAGCTGTAGGTAGCCTCATTTATTTGACAACATGTACTCGCCCTGACCTATGTTTTGTAGTGAGTAAATTGTCACAGCATTTTGCTGATGCCACAGAGGAGCACTGGATTACAGCAAAACATGTTTTTCGTTATCTCAAAGGTACAGCAGATAAACAGCTTTGTTTCAGAAAGAGCAGCGAGGGCTTAGGGCTTAAAGCCTACAGTGATGCAGACTGGGCGGCAGACGCCACAGACAGAAGAAGTACCACAGGGTATTGTGTGAGTTTGAACACAAACAGCTCACTGGTTTCGTGGAAAACAAAGAAACAGCCCACAGTGGCACTGTCAACTTGTGAAGCCGAATACATGGCTCTAGCTATGACAATACAGGAATGTATTTATCTAGGACAACTGCTCGAAGGAATGGATACCTATGTATATAAGAAAACTGTTGTTTATGAAGACAACCAGGGAACCATTGCAATTGCGAGAAACCCTGTGTGCCGACAGAGGTGTAAACATGTGGATATAAAATATCATTTCATCAGATCTGTCATCAGAGAAGAAAGGATGACACTTGTTTATTGTCCTACAGACGACATGGTTGCAGACGCTATGACGAAGCCTGTTTCCAAACTGAAATTGAGAAGATTTGCAGAGGTCATGTTTGGTGTGTAAATATTGCCTGTTATGTAGTATTGACTGCCATATTCTTTTTGATGCTCTGAACTGTATTTTTTTCTTTGAAGATTGTTTTTGAAAAAGTTGTACAGTATACAAGACAGCCGTAAGTGGGAGAGTTAAAGTTATGTGATGTATACGATTGCATGTAACTGTCTAACTGTTTCCACAAGAGGGCGCTATAGGCGGAGCTATTGACGCTGGCGCCAGGTAAGACGGTATTTAAGAGATTGTTCCCTCCCTCTCTGTCTCTTCCCACCTACCTCTCACAGAGAGAAGGTCTCATGTACTAATGTGTAATGTGATAATAAACCACGCCGATTAAAGGCTGAAGTGAAAGGACCTTGTCGTCATGACCAAGTTATTGTCGCCCCATAAGTGACTCTGCCAACAATTGTCATGACATTTCACCACAACCAATATGGTGCAGTGTCATGAACAACAGCTCATTAGCCACAGTAAGTGATTGATGATGACCTGTTAGCTGACCAATACATCTCCGTCTCTCTCTCTCCAGGTTCATACTGGGTGGAGGTGGTTGTGTTAGCAGCGGTGTTTGTCCGTCTCTCTGTGGGGAACATTAGTGTGTCTGTCAGTCAGTCTGTCCACGTGTCTGTACCTCTGCCTGCTGACACACCGCTGAACCAGCCCTCTAGCATCCCCCTGTGGAGACTACAGGATACTACAGGTCAGACAAAAAAGAACCCTCCCAGTACTCAGCTTTCCCTCCCTTTATCTCTCTCTCCCCTTTCTCTCGGCAGAAATAGGTAAACAATTTGATATTCGCAATTTCTAGTGCTTTGAAATGTTCTCTATCTGTTTCCTTATTTTCAAAATTGTATATGACTTAAAGGAAAACTCCAACATTTTGGGAAATTAACTTATTTAACATCTTCCCTGGAGTTAGACAAGAAGATACATACCTTTTTTGTCTCTGTGCGTGCATTTAGCTTTGGGAACAGTCGCTCCGTTAGCATAGCTTAGCTTCATCACTGGAAGTGAGGCAGGACAGTAGCCTGACGTTACCTACAGGTTTGTTGATATTCTCATTCCTTCAAAGGATCCGAACCGATTGAAGTTTATGGATACCATGACTTAAAATCCTCTTACCTTGACGATTAAAAGCCTCCCCAATTTAGAAAACAGTAATCCAATGGCTGGTATTGATAATATACTACTAACTACTGGACGCTCTGAGCTAACCGGAGCTAACACAGAACAGGATGGTAAAGCAAATATAATGACTTCCTTTCTGGGGTTTTCAAAATAAAAGTGCAACGTTTATAGCAGCGGAAAACGTTTATTTTGTACATTATCTAACGTTAACACAAACCTAAACTAACGTTACAACTAACCTAAAGTTAGTTTAGGTTCGTGTTAACGTTGGATAATGTACAAAATAAACATTTTCCGCTGCTATAAACATTGCACTTTTATTTTGAAAACCCCAGAAAGGAAGTCATTATATTTGCTTTACCATCCTGTTCTGTGTTAGCTCCGGTTAGCTCCGAGCTTCTTTTTTTTTAACCTACTTTCTATAGAAGGAGCTCGGAGGTGCACTGTTTTAAGTGAGCGTGTGTTATTGGATTGATTGATTGATTGATTGATTGATTGGACATTTTATTAATGTACGCCTTGTTGCTTAGAGTTTGGAATCAGGGCTGGTGGTCTATCGCCCTGCTCTACAGATAAACTCTAAGCATAACCGACTTCGAAAGAGGGCCTAAGCATAACCAGTTCGAAACAAGGCAGACATTAATAAAATGTTCAATCAATCAATCCAATAACACACGCTCACTTAAAACAGCGCACCTCCGCGTGAGCGTGTGTTATTGGTTTGATTGATTGATTGCTTGAAAACTTTATTAACACTTTCCGTGCCACGGGTCCGGTGCCCCGGAACCCCGTTGAATGCCACCACCCATCAATGATAGAGCTCTCATATTTGCGAACGCATAAACTATATCTTAAATTATGGCTATGTGTATAATATGGCCGTCGCTTATCAATTACTTGTTTGCAGTCAACATTGTCGAACCGGATTGTTTTTTAATCGGTTCATTTCCGTTTTATACCATTTTGAAAAACGCTCGTTTTATGAAAGTTCCAGAACATTTCAGAAGATTCTGTGATAATCGCCCTTTAGTGGAATACACTGGAATACACAAAAAACGTTGTAATTTTTCTGCCTATTTATGAATAGTTTTCAAATAAACGCTAGATTATCGATAGTATGTGTACTTATGCACGCTATAGAAGCGGGCTGAAAAATCGATTATCTATTTCCTGATCAGCACACACACACACACACGCACACACACACAAGGGCCCACGTTGATATCTCTGTGAAAAAAGCTCTGATTATCCCAAGACTGGTAAAAATACATTCCTTACCTCAGATCAGATGTTCTCCAAAAAGATTATTCCAATTCCTGATCGCCATTCCAAATATCGATCGCGTTTATTGATTCAACGCTGGGTGGTCGAAACACAGATTCCACGCTGTTCTGATGGTCCACAATGAATCCGATCAGCTCGAGTTACATGCCTGAGAAGTAAAATGAGGAAGCAGGATTTCCCCCCCCATGCGTTTCATTCAATCCATTCCAAAGGGGCAGTACCACACGGAGAGACAATAGGGGCCGGTATTTTCCCAATGGAGCTCATTAGACTAACAAAGGCATGGCTGCTCTCAGACTTAACGTGTCAAGTCTGGGGGGGGTTTACATTGCTTTGCGGGTAAAGTAGTCATTATGCATAGTAAGAGAAATGGCTCCGGTTTCTTTGAAGCCCTGTAACTCAGGAATGAGTAGTGTGTTATCAGCATGATTCATAAGACATAGATTGAAAAGTATCCGCCCGATTTGTACAAGTGACTTATTTTGAAGGTATTAACCTGTACTTTCATATCATGTAAATTTTTTTTTAAAGGGGACATGTACTGCTATTCCTAGCACTATTTGGGCAACTTTACACAATTCCTGTTAGTCTATTGAAGACATCTGTACGTTTTTTTTCCAAAAAATGCATTGTTTTATATTTCTAATCAAGTACTCAAAACCATCATTTTCCAGCTTCAAGATTTCAGGCTGTTATGGCCTGGCTCCGCCCATAAGCACTTTGAGTGACAGTCAGTCCACACAGTCTGCGACTGGTACAGCGAGAGATAGAGAGAGAAAGAGAGAGAGAGAGGGGGGGGGGGGGTGCGAGAGAGAGAGAGAGAAAAAAAAGACAGGCCGTCTCTTCCTTTCGTTTTTTCTCTCCCTGCGGCAGCTTGTGTGGGGGGGGGGCCTCCCTTCCTCCCCTCTCCCGTGTGGCGTGGCAGGTCCCCCCCCCCAAGTGCTCCCTCCCTCTCTCTCTCTCTCTGTCTCCCTCTCTCTCTCTCTCTGTCTCTCCCTCTCTCTCCCTCTCTCTCTCCCTCTCTATCTCTCTCTCTCTCGCTCCCTCCAAAGTATGCAGAGGTGTCGGGTTTCACTGCCTCGCAGTATGAGGAAGTGGTTTTCCACTCGCTGTCTAGTCTGCGTGTATCGTCTATGTAGATTGTGGGCAGGCATTAGCTACAACCACAGAGCCAATCACATCACTGTCTTCTACCCAGAGCCTGAATGACGTGACTCAGGCTTTCAAATCAGGATGGACTAATTTACTGGAGCAGGAAATGATCTGAGCTGAATCAGAGCAATCCGCCAATATGGTATTTAGACACTAAAACACATTGATACTAACTCCTATTACTATAGTACAATGCTAGAGACTGAAAAATGACATTTATAGTACATGTCCCCTTTAAGACCTATCTAAAGGACCCAGAGTCTGTGTCTGGTATAGAGCACATTTCAAAGCACTCAAAATTGCCAATATCTTTCGACCTATTTCTGAATTGCAGGACATTTTGGGGTTTTCTGAAGAATCGTGAGCTCCTTAAAAGATGGCCTCGTGCCTGGTCACATTTATTCTCTCTCCGCCTCTCCCTCTCTGTGTGTGTGAGGATGTGTGAGGGTGTGTGTGTGTGTGTGTGTGTGTGTGTGTGTGTGTGTGTGTGTGTGTGTGTGTGTGTGTGTGTGTGTGTGTGTGTGTGTGTGTGTGTGTGTGTGTGTGTGTGTGAGAGGGAGAGTTTTTATAGTTGAATCTTTAAAGTTCAGTCTAGTGTTTTTGATTTAACGTTCACTTTTTCCTGAATAATTACCTCTTTTGACATTGTCAGCTCTTTGTTGTATGTTTTCACAGTGTGAAATTGGGTATATGTGAATACCACAACCACTACACCAGAGGAAGCTCAACAAATCATGTTAAACCCAGATTCGGCTCAAACAAGGGACTAAACACGTTTCGCAATTATGCCACAACAATGTGGAACGCCCTACCCAAAGCTGTAAAGGAATGTGAATCCCTGCCCACATTCAAAACCGCTCTTAAAGAGCACCTACGGGAGGCTGCAATTCGAAACTGGCCACCGTAAATGCCCAAAACCCCCACCACCTCCTAATAGACAGTCTCCTCCTCACCGCATGTATATATTCCCTCCCCGCCGTATGTATATTTCCCTCCCACCCACCCACCCCCTCCTAATGTACAGTCCCCTCCCCATCATATGTATATACTCTGTCGGGATCTAGGGGTAACAGTACTGTATATTTGAATGCCGCCTATGTCACAAATGTATCAGTACTAAATACCTATATGTCCCTATGCCATAAATGTCATGTATGTTGTGTATGTCATAAATGTCTATATGAATTGAAAATGGGGGACCCTGATGGAAACAAGACAAACGTCTTTCTCAGGTCTGCATCCCCTTAACAATTGTATGTATTGAGGCGTACTGTATTGTACCCATTCTGCAATCTGTTAAATAAAGTTTTCATTCATTCATTCATTCATTCATATTTGCTATACAAAAGCCTCTGTTCCTCTCCTTCCTTTAATGGAAACCCTGTGTGGGGATTTAACTCTTAACTCATTCCCTGCCAACAACGATTTAATACGTGTTTGTCCGCCAATCGTTGAATTCCAACCACGTATATATACGATATTTGATCGTTATTTCTGTGTGTGCGTGCGTGCGTGCGTGCAGGTCTGTGGCAGAGGGAGGGGACAGGTTACGTCAGGAGAGATGGAGACCAGCTAATCCTGAGCTTCATGGCCTCACAGCTAGGAGCCTGGATAGCTGCTTTTAAATCAGGTAGCATGCACACACACACACACACACACACACACACACACACACACACACACACACACACACACACACACACACACACACGCACACACGCACACACGCACACACGCACACACGCACACACACACACACACACACACACACCTACACACACCTACACACACACACACACACACACACACATGTGTTAACTAACCCTTGTATATATGTCAGTCTGCCCTGCCTTCCTTGCACGTTCATTGTCTTCTGTATGCTGTCTCCTGTTGCTGTTTACTCTGTTCCTGTCTATGTTCCTGTACTATTGGATTTATTGCTCACCCCGCCTGCCATGCTATTTCACACCATGCTAAGTTTATAGACTATTGTTTATAGTCTAGTTTATGTTTGGTTTGCTCGTGTTATTCTCCACTCTGTTGTTCCCTCTTCCAGCATTGGCTGATAGGTATTATTTTGTAGTTTAGTTCCAGTCTATGTTTCAGTTTATGTGTTCACGTGCTCAGTAAAGATCCTATTTTCACTACCCGCCTTGTTCTGCCTGCTTCCTCATCTGCATTTGGGTCCCACTACCATTTCCACTATGTCTCACCATGACAATGATATTATATTCAGAATAATTCATTTGATTTGATTAGATTTTTATTTGGAAATTACAAACACATCATAAAACAATAATGACCCATTTGTATTCCTGAGGATATCACCTAAAAGCATAAATTAAAACACTTATTTCCAAGGTGGTCCTCAATGGAAGACATAAAAACATAGCACATATAGCCTAGGAAGAACTAGAGTTTCAGTACCCCTCGTCTACTCTAGCCCTGGAATCTGATTTCGTGCCCTATGGCTGCTGAGCCATTTGCTCTTCCCATAGTTGAGCCTTTACCTTTGTTTTAAAAATGCTTTTAGTTTGACTTTGCTTGGTAGACAGAGGTAGTTCATTCTAAATTACAATACCTATGTAGAAAAAGGAGCTTCTTGCTATCTTACTCCTAGGAACACTTAGGAACAAGACATAATGCTACCTCTGGTGTTATAATCGTATAGCTCTCTTACTGTACCATAACCGCATGACCCTTCATATATTCAGGGACTCTGTCGTTAACAATGTTATACATGTGGTTTAGCTTTAGTTGTTTTACTCTTTTATCTACTGGTAATAGTCCTACTTCTTCTCTTTCTATCGGTCCTATATTATGTGTCCTGAGAGGGGTGTTTAACATATACACACATTGTTTTGTGCAACCTGCAGTTTATTTTTGAGCTTTTGGGAAAGACCGCTATACCATGCAGAACAAGCATTATCAAAATGACACTGGATTAGAGATGCAACTAATAATTTTGTTACTTTTAGGTTTAGATCACATGTGTATCGATATAGAAATTTGTCTTGTTGTTTGTTTACTTCAGGTGGTCCTGCAGTGCCTCCTGGCTGGTTTTTGTCATCTCTCCTCTCCTCCTCTCCTTCCTCCATCCTGCTTCTCTTCATTCTGTTGTCTCTCGCTCTGCTGCTACTGCTGCTACTGGGGCTGCTGCTCTACCACTGCAGGTTAATATTATAGACGAGATCTGTGGTTCAAAATATATTTTAATAAAAGAAAAGAAGATCAGAGACCGAACATATCTGTTTGTAGCCTTGTACAGGGTTCTCTTTATTATTCATAAATCAGAATAATGAAAGACTTCCACCCTTTTGCCTTTCTCTGTTTGCCTAAATACTGTGTGATTGCTTAATTTTCTTATGTTCTCATCCTCATGTGCTATTGTTACTCTTCCTGTCTCTCGCTTTCTCCATAACCCCTATTTTGTGTGTGTGTTGTGTGTGTGTGTGTGTGTGTGTGTGTGTGTGTGTGTGTGTGTGTGTGTGTGTGTGTGTGTGTGTGTGTGTGTGTGTGTGTGTGTGTGTGTTTGTGAGACCATCAGCCAGATTATCAGCACAAAGTGTTAAAAACACAAGTGTTCCCACCGATTTTCCTGTATTTCTTATTTTATGTCTGTGACAATCAATTTAGGATATGTGTGTTTGTGTATCTATGAATACTAGAGTACTGTATGTGTGTGTGTGTCTGTGTGTGCGTTGGATGGGTGATATAGTATATGTCTCGCCACGACATAATCCCCCCTTTAACACATTGAGCGCCACGCCCCTTCCGGGAAATTAGGTCTAGATGGCCACCGCTTTAATCAATGGGAGGATGGGGATATTTGCGAGTGCTTAAAATATATCTTAAATTATGGCTATGGGTCTAATACACACGTCGCTTATCAATGAGTTGTTTGCAGTCAACATGTACAAAAAGGATTGTTTTTTCATCGGTACATTTCCGTTTTATACCGTTTTGAATACGAGTATAGTTTTGGTGATTTCTAGTAATAGACACGATAATTATGGGGGTAGATTTCTATCAAAAATAAACAAACGCAAAAGTAGAATCCACAATCGTAAAAACAATCCAGACACACCTCAATTTGTGTTTCGTAAATCATAAGGACAGATTTACGTACGGAATTCTAAGGACACGCTTGATCTGCTTGGATTTATGTACGGAATTCTAAGGACACGCTTGATCTGCTTGGAGTTACCTACGGAATTTTGAGACAAATATTTAGCTGTTTTTCCTCGTGTGGATTCGTGTCGTGAAGCTTCTTCTGGTGGAGGTGGTGGAGTCATATAAGTTCCTTGGGGTGTACACCTGAACAATAAACTGGACCGGTCGGACAACACAGAGGCCCTCTACAGGAAGGGACAGAGCAGGCTGTTCTTCCTGAGGAGACTCATGTCCTTCAATGTTTGCAATAGACTGCTGCAGTCATTCTACCAGTCTGTAGTGGCCAGCGTCAGATATTCAAACAGATATTAATCATAAACCCCTTCAAGTTAATTTTCAGACGGAATTGTTTTATTACTATCACTATAATTATCATAACCTTTGAACAATAGATGATATTTCTAATCTGTCAGCTGTTCTATATTGCCCACATAATTGTATATCCCATATCCTCTAAGTTTCCTGCTAGCTTGTCAGTAAAGTGGTTGAAAATGCAGTTGTTTGTTAAAATGTGGTGGCCGGACGGTGGCAATTTATTCCTCAGAATATCACTACCACACATCCAATAGCTGTCAGTGACAGCATATGTCTGTTCGTTTAGTAAATGTAACATATGTCATGGTTATGTTTTCACACCATATTGGCCTTTTTATGAACAAAGGAATTATGCTTGATTCCGGAGATTCTTCCTTGACAAACTCATCCAATCCTTCCTGATCGTAGTTATTATAACCCTCATAATTATCCATATCAACCACATCAACTTGGTTGGTGTTTGGTCTAATTGTGATTGAGTTAGTCACATTCAGACTGGGAGTATGTTTGTAACATGTTATGTTTGTGAACTTGTAGTCATACCTGTTGTGACCTGTGACATTGATGTCAATGGATTGATTATCTCAGTCATGTCTGTCATACCCAGGGGTGTTAAGGTCAGTGTTCCTTCTTATATGATTCACTGGTTTTGCCATCACCTGAGGATGGTTGCACTTTCACTGGAACTCTGCCTCTTGGGTCCCTCAGGACTTTCTGGGTTCTTGTTGGCTCCGGCCTCTGCTGACCCTCTGATGTCCCACCCAGATTTGTTGTGTTTTGATTAGTTGTAATAGGGCAAGTTTCCTTTGAATGTTCTTGTCCTGTTCATTTAGTTTATTTTCATCTCTTCTGTATTTCTTACGTGACCTGACCTACATGATCACATCATTGTCTGTGTGGTATTGAAGCCACACCCACCACATCCTCTAATTTATTCTGTACGGGAGTAGGAAGTGCCTCTACTACAGAGTTTCTGAACAACCAGGGCTTGACATTAACACTTTGAGTGCCACGGGTCCGGTGCCCCGGAACCCTGTTGCGTGCCAACACCCACTTCAATGATAGAGCTCTCATATTTGCGATCGCATAAACTATATCTTAAATTATGGCTATGTCTATATTATGGCCGTCGCTTATCAATGACTTGTTTGCAGTCAACATTGTCGAAACGGATTGTTTTTTAATCGTTTAATTTCCGTTTTATACCATTTTGAAAATGCTCGTTTCTTGAAAGTTTCAGAAAATGTCAGAAGATTCTGTGATAATCAACCTTTACTGGAATATTCTGGATACACAAAACACGTTGTAATTTTTCGGCCTATTTATATTATATTTATATTTAGAAGCGGGCTGAAAAATCGATTATCTTATTTCCTGATCGCACACACACACAGACACACACATACACACATATGGCACACGCTGATATATAGGTGAAAATAGCTCTGATTATCCCAAGACTGGTAAAATAGATTCCTTACCTCAGATCAGATGTTCTCCAAAAAGATTATTCCAATTCCTGATCACCATTCCAAATATCGATCGCGTTTATTGATCCAACGCTGGGTACTGGAAACTAGTGATGCACCGATGTGAAAATTGTGACCGATAACCGATATTAATATTGCTCTTCTGGCCGATACCGATATTTACAAATAATCAAATAAAGAGCTATTTTCCAAAACGTTTTTTTATTTATTATTTTTTTTACTTTTGTAACTTATTTTCAGAAATGATTTAACTATTTAAGGCCAAAACATGTAAAAAGAAAAAAAGACATAGAAATTTTTTTATTAAATTTTTTGTATCTGCCCATATCGGCCCTATATTGATATCGGACCGATACCGATGTGTAAAAAAACTGCCATATCGGCCGATATTATATCGGCGGCCGATATATCGTGCATCACTACTGGAACACACACATTTTCCGCTGTTCTGATGGTGGGCGATGACTCCAGTAGGCTCGGATTACATGTCTGACAAGTAAAATGTGGAAGCAGGACTTTTTTTTCTCCATGCGTTTCATTCAATCCAATCCAAAGGGGTGTAGTACCATCCGGAGAGACAATAGGGGGCGGTATTTTCCCTGTTCGAGTTCAGACAGATCTCCACTTGTAACGTGAGGCTAGATTGATGATAAATGAATGGAAATCGATAATAAAAGAAATAACGATAAAAAACGAGATCTTTCGTCTCTCTGGCACTCAACGGTTGGCATGAACTAACGAGAAATCTCCTCGTTGGCACTCAAAGTGTTAACACCGCCACCCGCCAAATGCGGGTAGAATTCGGCAGTGGCGTGTAACTCCGTCACTCTCCGTCACTTTGGCAGGTGACCTTTTTTCATTTCCCCATCACCGCGAATCCGCCCCTCAATTAATATCGCCGTGGGGGAGCATAATCCCATGGGATAATGCATTGGGAAATCGTGTCCTACGAGGACATCTATCCCCGTGAATATTTTTGTGTGGATCGGAATATGCGCACGAGTTTGGGAGCTCGCGCAAAATCGGTGAGGTTTTTCCACATCGCGCCCGACCTTTTCCCAGACCTTTTCGCTGATGGAAGTGCATTGGGAAATTGTGTCCCCCACCGAATTTTATCCCCGGGAGAAATGCGCGTGGGAGCTTGCGCAAAATCAACAAAATCATTCCATGTTTCGCAAAACTTTTTTCCCGATGTTTTCGCAGACTGAAGGGCATTGGGAAGTTGTAGAACCAACCAAGATCTACCCTGTGCATATTTTCGTGGGGTGAGTGTGTGGGAGCTCGTGCAAAATCGGCTACCCTTTGGCTACCGAGAATCCTAGTTACTCCTGCCATTTACCCGTGCTCTATTGCCCATCTGTGGAGGTCAGGAAACCTTGACCTTTGACCCCCCCTCATTTGGCATTCAATGTTATTTTAGCACACACCACACTACTGACATTTTGGATTAGATGTTATTTTAGTTGTTTCTGTTAAAATAAAATCATATGTCCAAACAAATGCATGCAGTTACATTGTCCAATTACCTATATTTATTACTTTTTGGGTGGGGGCGCGAGTGCAGGGAATTTTGGCTGGTGAAAATGCTAAGTGGCTAATAATGACTTTGGAAAACCACTAGCCACAGTGGCTGGTGAGCCAAAAAGTTTATGTCAAGCCCTGAATGTCACTAATACCAAGCTTTTTTCAACCTCCATTTTCATTCCTCTGATCTCCCTTCTGGGCTTTTGGTTCTATTCTTGTTGGATATTCTGCACGCAGTACCTGCCACAACCCTGAGCGATACAAATTGAATTCAGTTCCATCTGCCATAGAGTCCATCATCCACCCATTTCCACTGTGTTTCAACAAGCCTTCCATAGTTGGCGCACCTATACTCTGGGCCCATAGACTATACTGTATAGTTACCTAGAGCCAATAACTTCAACAGTTTCTTTGAAAAAGTTCCAGGACTTTTTCCAGGCCAAAGTGGACACCATCTACAGTCAGCTTCAGCCTCCCTCCCCCTCCTCCTCACCTCCAACACCCCTTGTCATAAAGCCACCCACCCTGCCAGCATGCCCGCCTCTCTCCTTCTCCCCTGTGGATTCTGATTATGTCGCTGAGTTGGTTACCAAATCCAAAGCCTCCACCTGTTCCCTTGACCCCCTTCCCACAACCCTCATCAAGGCATGTCTCCCTGTTCTGTCTCCCATCACGGTTAATATTATTAACATCAGCGTCTGGCCCTGTCCCCTCCAGTCTTAAAATGGCTGCAGTCACCCCATCCTGAAAAAGCAAGGTTTGGACAACTACCGGCCAATCTCCAACCTTCCTTTCCTTAGTAAGATCTTGGAAAGAGCAGTTGCCGCACAACTCCACCAACACATGTCCAACCATGAGCTCTATGAACCCCTTCAATCTAGTTTTAGAGCCAATCACAGCACAGAGACTGCCATAATCAAAATCACTAACAACCTCCTCATTGCTGCTGACTCTGGACACATTAACACTCAAAATTAGCTTGACCTGTCTGCCACACTACCTTTCTGGACCGCATGTTTGACTATCTCAGCCACACTGGCACAGCTCTCCTCTGGCTCCGGTCATATCTCTCCAACAGGAAACAGTTCATCACAATCAATAACCCCAGATCCACCCCCTGCCCCAGTCAACCAAGGAGTACCTCAAGGGTCTGTCCTTGGCCCCCTCCTTTTCATCATCTACATGCTTCCCCTTGGCCAGATCATCAGCCGACATGGCCTCAACTTTCACTGCTATGCTGACGACACTCAACTCTACCTCTACACGAAACCCTCCACACAGCTCCCTCCGCAGTCCCTGTTGAACTGCCTGTACAACCTCAAAACCTGGATGTCATAACATTTTCTGAATCTCAACAGCAATAAAACAGAGCTCATGGTTGTGGCTTCCAAGGCACTGCTCAGGAAGGTTGGGGACATAGCTGTCAACATTGGGATTTGAAAAAACGTGCAGGTTTTAGCCCCTCCCCTTCTCCTGGCCCCACCACCTCAGCCCGCCCGCTCCCACCCGGCCCCGCCCCCTCCCAATGGAGCTGCCTCGTCGCTGCCATCTGCTGGTCAAAACCGGTATTATTTTGTTTTCCTACTGTGTAGAGTGTAAATGCTATAAAAATACAGTAAATTACCTTTTATCAAAATATTAACCATTAAATAAAGGTTGTAATCTGTAAATGCATTTGATTTTACTGTAATTTGACAGTATTTGGAAACCATAGATGCCAGACATTTAGTTTTCTTGCAGCTTTTTTTCTTACAGTCTACAGTCAGTGAATCCTAAATCTCCACTAGGCAACCACTTATCAGTCCAACAAGGACTGGGTGAACTAGTTGCTACATTAAATTAATCAGATACCTGGTTGAAAGTGAAATGCTGTGAACATCCCTGCATTAAGTGTAAGACAAATTCAGTATAAATTCAGTTTATGTAGTAGTAGCATTAACATGTTCATATTTATTGAAATCTTACAATTCATACATAAATGTTATGATGAATTGAAAATGGGGGAAGAAGTCCTTCTCTGGTCTGCATCCCCTTAACAATTGTGTATTGCACAATACTGTATTGTACCCATCTGTTAAAGTTAGCAATCAATCAATGTATTACCAGTGTCTTTATACCTTCATCACTGTAGGCTACATATTAATACGACAACTCAAGAAGAATCAAGAGGTTTATTTGTCACATACAGTGAAATGCAGGTGGTCACGCCTGCATTGATTGTGCAAAATGCAAAAAATATAGGTAACAGGATATGCATGATAAAAAAAGACATGCCATGTTCCTGAAAAAGCTATAAAAAAAGCTGTAAAGGAATGTGAATCACTACCCACCTTCAAAAACACTCTCAAAGAACACCTACGGGAGACTGCAATTCAAAACAGGCCCCTACAAATGTCCTAACCCAGTTGTACAATAAAGACCAAGCATGGCTTTGTCAGTATTCCAATGTACCCAACCCCCCCCCCCCCCCACCTCCAATGTACAGTCCCACCCAACCCCACCCCACCTACCCAACCTCCTCCAATGTACAGTTTCTATGTCAAATGTATGTCAGTATTCAAATGTACAGTGTGTGTCCCCCCTACCCAACCCCCCCCCCCCCCACCTCCAATGTACAGCCCCACCCCACCTACCCCACCTCCTCCAATGCACAGTTTCTATGTCAAATGTATATACACTCTTTTTCTGGATTTTTCTAGTATCACAAACAGTACTGTATTTGAAAATCTGGTATGTCATAAATGTATAGATGTAGCAGTACTGTCTATCTGTTGTCGTGTGTGTCATATGATGAATTGAAAATGGGGGACCCTGATGGAAACAAGACGAAAGTCTTTCTCAGGTCTGCATCCTCTTAACAATTGTATGTATTGAGCTGTACTGTACTGTACCCATTCTGCAATCTGTTAATAAACTTTTCAATCAATCAATCAATCAATCTACAGAGAAAAATGAGATAGAAAAAAAGCCAATGCGATTTTGTGTTTTTCCTCAATATCTCTGCAATGCCTGCGAGTTACCAGTAACTGTATTTGTCATACCATGACAATTCACGACAACTTTTAAAACGGATCAATTTATATGTATAAATCGCATTCAGGAAATTGGGCGTCAGTGAAGGCATGCTCTCCGTGGAGGAATGGCAGGAGGGGACAGTGGAGGCGCAGAGCAAACGGCTGTTCACCAACCAACACATTTACACATTCCTGCATCACATACAGTGACTTTGTATTGTTTTATCCACAGAAGATTTGCAAACCTTTTGTTCCAGAGACAAAAGCCACAGAGTGGGCAATCAAGAGACACTGGCTAAGTTGATTTGACACCCTCGGTCTGCCTCGGTGCATCAGTCTACTCTCTCCCCTGAGCTCTGAGCTTTATCCGGTCGCGTCGCTGTTATTCTTCTTCGGGTCGCAACGGTCTGACTTCCTGTGATAACGGTCTAATCTACACTGCTGCCACCTGTCGTCACGGAGGAGAATTGCAGCCATTTTGTAAAAATTAATAAGTACAAAATACGTGCCAATCCGTGAACCGTGAACAGAGCGTGAAGAGGGTCAAAAAAACAGGAGAATCCCGGGAACAACGGTAGGGTTGACATCAATGGCGGCTCCATTCTCCCCTCCTCAGAAGTCAGCAACCTAGGTGTTATTTGGACTCCACGCCGTCATTTGTCCCCCACATCAAATCTGTCACAAAATCAGCCTTTTTTCACCTCAAGAAGATAGATACCGGCCCTCACTTACAGACTCTGTGGCTCATCCACGACTTCATAACCTGCCGCTTGGACCCACAAAGCCCTGGATAGGCTCCAGTACCTTCAGACCTCTGCTACCAGGGTTCTCACCCACACCAAACCCTGGCAGCACATCACTCCCACCCTCATTCACCTCCACTGGCTTCCTGTAAAATCGTGTCACCTCGTGTCACCTTCAAAATCCTCCTGCTGACATATAAATCCACCACCATATAAACACACCACCGCCTACCTATCCGACCTTCTCCACACCTACACCCTCTCCCGGAATCTCCTCTCCTCTGACACAGACTTGCTTACCATCCCACAAGCCAGGTTGCGGACCTTCGGGGACAGGGCTTTTAGTGTGGTTGCCCCCACCCTTTGGACATCCGCAATGCAAATTCTGTTGTCCAGTTCAAAAACCTGCTGAAGACCTATCTCTTCACCCAGGCCGATGGTCTCAGATGCTCCTGAGTTTACCATTCATTCAGTTTTGTTTTGTTCTGTTTTATTTCTGTTCTCTTTTGTTTTGTATTTTGTTTCTTAGTTAAGTCACCATTATCCTCTCCCCTCCCCCTTCTATTGTAAACGTAAGGTTATGTATATAACCAAGTTCTGTGAGTTATGGTGCGCTCAGCACCAGTTGCACTGTACCTCACTTCTTGCACAAGCACTGAATAAAAAATTCCACCATGTACCTTTACATCCCCATATGCGTGTCGATCTAAAACATGAAAAGAGGGCGCCACCCAGACGGTCCCATTTGGACCGTGCTCAGTGGCCCACCCCAAGGGCGTGAGACCTATGTTCTGATCTATTCCATTAACATCCCCCAGATATGAACGAGAATTCATCGAGACAACCTAGTAAACTGGCGCTCGGAAGAGACAAAACTCCATCCCAGTTGCCCTATAAAAACGCTGTTTTAACAAGCAACCAAGACGCACTTAGCCCCTGCGTGATTCTTTAACAGAAACACACCGAGCCAGCACTATGTATGCGTCGAGACCCAAACACATCAATGGATAGTCTAGCAAGACACCAAACATTGTTCCTCCAAGTCGCCTGGGAGAACGACACGGAGCCGTCGTGCTTCATGTACCTTCCTCTTTTTATTCAAAAAAGAAAAAAACACAGACTGACATGAATCCCACGTGACGCAGCCGAGGGTAATTTTTTTTTACATTTTTACATCCCACCACCCTCGCCATAGGGAGGAGACGGAAATCCCCAGAGAGACTTCCCATGCGAGCTGTATAGATTGAAAAGAATATATTGCAACATTGAGCTATGTAATATTTGGGTTAGGGCTCTCCGAGGAGGAGGCACTGAACCAATACACACTCAATAATCGAATTGAATCGAATACACACACAATAGAGCAGAACTCCTTTTTGAAGTTCTACTCACCTTGACAATCTGAGGAGGAGGCTCTGAACTCTGAGGAGGCTCCCTCACAGGGAAGGAGAGTCCGAACTCACAGAAGGCCCGAGGAGGAGCTTCGTGAGGAGGAGCTCTGACAACTCCCTGAAACAGATCCATAACATGGACCTGAACAACTCACGGAAGTCTTACCAACAGAGACGCGCACAGTGACGTACTCTATGGCGGGGGAATTTCTGCGGTGCACACCAGGAAACTCCCCCCCTCTTACCCTGTAACGTGCCGAACAGCAACGTGACAGGAACCTTGAAGGACAGGAGGTTTTAACCCCTGACCAATCAGAAAAGGGGAGGAAAGGATTACCAGTTCACCCCTTTACGACCCCACACCCATGATACGATGTAATGACAAATAGAGCATGACACAGTCATATTCTACTACATGAAGTATCTAACAGCTTCACATAGCTCATGCGCTAACCTGCTATCTGATTTTTACTAAGGAAAAAACACAGAATAGAGAGGGCCCCCTTTAAGAGCCCCGGTACCAGACTTACACATGTGCTTCTGTGGCCAACCTAACCCAGTTGTAGATCACAAGACACACACAACCCTTTATCACAACAAAAAATGGCAAAGTACACTCTCTACAGAGGAACGCCGTTTTTCATAACGAGAGAATACAGAATCCTCAATTATGTATTGGCCACAGGCCTTGCTAAGCACACACGATAAGTGACCAAACAATCTTTTCTTTAGGAAAATATAGTTTCTCAAGCGGTTAGCACAACCCCAGCAATCAAGCTGAGGGTTACATCGTATCCCCACAAACACAGTGACACAATATATTGTAAACAACATGTCTGAGAGGAGGGTGGGGAAGCCCCAGGGAACCGGGGGGATCACCCCTCCTTCCTTACCCTTGATACGACCAAGTTGAACAGGTAGCCCTGTTAATATGTGAACACACTGTTCATTGTCATTACAGGCTGAGAAAGGAATTCATTCCTCAATCATATGTCACTAAGCATAGCTTTATAGGTTAATTAACCCCCTTAGTTGTGAGTTCACGTTATATGAACACACATGTTCTCATCACAACTAACCAGATAATTTTTACACATGTAAAACAACAACCCGATTTCTATGGAGAGAGAAGCTATACCAGTGACAAGACAATTCACACACAACACGCGTCGTATCCTCAATGTATTGCAGCAACACAATACATAAAAACAATAAAAACATCGTTATTACAAAACATTTAGAAGGGAAGGAAAGAAGAAGTGTTTAAGGTCCGGTCGGGACCTTCCTACCCTGAACGCAGGCCAAGCAAACTGCAATCTGGCTAACGGGGCACCGAAGTTGAACACAGCATCCCTGTGTTGACGATGAGGGTAACGTTGTTGCGCCACCCAGCCGCTACGTTTCTCCATGTTTGACGCAGTCCTCGCTGGCAGGGCTCCGGTGTAGGTTCAACTAACATCCTCTGTCAAAGATGACGTCGTAGTCAGAGTGTTTAAGGCATGTTATAGTCATAAAAACGTTCAACAGTGTAGCATTAAGCTAACAGCCGATCGACTGATAGCAACAAGCTAACGTTTACTAGCCTGGTAAACACAGCGAGCTAACGCCGCAGCTAACAGCTGACTGGCTAACACAGTAGGCCACAACTAGTACGCAAGCTAACAGCTATCACCTGAACTGTACACACATAACAAGCCACACTTCAGACAGGCCGCTGTCCAAATCCCTCCCCTAGGAGGGAAAAGAAAAAGAATGTCAGAACACAGTTGTCAACGGTGATCCAGACATGCAGCGGGGCCAGCACAGTTCCCATTTCGGGTTGCAGCCGACTTTGAGCATGGAACTCCTGATAAAGAAGATCCTATGCCCATATTTCCTCGTTAGGGTATACTTTCATTTGTATATGAAAGATGGGGCCTGCACGGGACAGAGAAGCATCCGCTCGAGAATCCTGGGATCACCAGGTCCTGGTCGGGGCCCACTAGATTGACCATCATGGGCGTCAGACCAAGATCCTCCGACCGCCGTTTTAGCCGAGCAGAGGACCCCAGCCTGAAGTCGGCGTTTCGTAAATTGTCAGCTAACCCCCACAGCATCAACAACAACCAGAGCTCGCAAGCAAAACAGTACGTACCCAACCTGGAAACAACCGCTTCTCACAACAGTCGGTGCTTCCCACAGTCCAGCTGTGTGGCAACCCCATCCAGCCGCAGCAAGGAGGACTGTAGCTGGGGAGCATGTCAGCGGCGTGAGCTCCTAATACGAAAAAGCCGCTGAAGGTCGGAATGACCTCAAGTAACGAAGACAATATCGCAGTATTTTCTCGAAAATAGTGAGAGAGAAAATAAAGATATGATGTCAACGTATCTTCTTTTGTTTTCCAACTTTCTTCGACTAACAACCTTGTCAAGTGGGGATCTACCGAAGGCACTTCCTTGTGGTGAAAGTGAAGAAGGAGGCGAGTAGGTGAGCACACACCTGTTTATGAAGGTAAGCGGAAGGGGGTGTGGTCAGACGAATATGGGGATGTAAAGGTACATGGTGGAATTTTTTATTCAGTGCTCGTGCACGAAGTGAGGTACAGTGCAACTGGTGCTGAGCGAAGCCTTAACGAAACAGAACTGCCTTGGGTATGTGAAAGGCGCTATATAAATTCAAACCATTATTATTATTATTTGAAGGCTCTAATACCCTTTGAGGCTCCCTCATGAATGTCAGGCAGTCTAGAGATCAACCCTGCAAGATGCACTGTGATTGCTTAATTTTCTTATGATCTCATCCTCATGTGCTATTGTTACTCTCTGTAGTATATTCACAGAGTATATCCGACCGAGTGGTGTGTCAGCAAGGCACACAGGATTCTGAAAGACCCCAGCCATCCAAACCACAGGCTGTTTGAGCTCATGCCGTCTGGCAGACAGTACCACAGTCTCAGGTCTACATCCAAAATAACACGTAATTCCACCGTGCAAACAGACTACTGACGGATAGACTCTAAACTATCACACAAGCATACACACAAAAGCACCTTAAGTGACTTAGGGTGTATTCTCATTAGGAACGGGTGCTCCGCTCCATCCTCGCTCCGTCCTTGAGTGCGAACTCCCCCCCCTCTGGTTTGCGTACACACTGCAGTCTTGGTTCGCTCCCAGCCAGGCACAATTTAGGAGAGCAACTCTCTATAGTCTATATATTTCTGAATGAACCAAAACAGTTACAGGGGACATTTCGCTGTACCTCGGGAAGTAATGTACCAGCTAAACCTACACGATGGCGGGATTTTGGATACTTTTCCTACACTAAAAACATTATGGCCATGCCGTGCGCTAACCACATAGATTACAGACGGATAGACAAAACATATAACGAACAACGTAAAAGATAATATGCATATATACTTGATCGCTGTAGTCCCGCTGAACACAACTAGTCACAACGTTGGGCTCCCTTGCTTTGGATGGGCTAACCGGCCACATTACTGTGGGTATTAAACAGGGCACTGGTTGGTTTTGGCCGATTATGCTGTCCACTGCATTAAACCACGGAAAATATATTGAAGCCTCATCTTCTTCACTTTTAGCTCGACATTGTTGACTGATCTGTTGTACCCGTGCACGCAAATTTTCTAATAACAGCATTATTAGACATGCCAATCCAACAAAAGACGTTCTGGTCGCGCTGGAGAAAAGCCAAATTCGGATGTTGCGTCTTTTACTTGTTATTTGTTATTCTAAGATGCTAATTGATCTGTATCTGGATAACCAATAAACAGATTTTGTCGAGGCAGGTAGCGTTATTTCGGGGAAATTGATATCTATAGTCTGGTGTAGTTTTCGTCCACGAAAAATGGAGGCTCTAATTATTATTATTCATAGAGAGTCTCTATGAATAATATAATTAGAGCCTCCCTTTTTCGTGGCAGAAAAATACATCAGTCTATAGAAATAAATGCATTAGAACAAGAAACCAATGTATAGACATAGCAATGGCAAACAAATTGCCAGGCCTAATGCGAGCCAGGGAAGTATTGGGCCTGTAACGTGGCTTCATCTCGAAGTTTTCATCCACTGAGCCGTGAGGCTCAACATGCTTGTTTGGTTGAGGTCTGAACTCTCCAAATTGCCCATAAATATTGTTTTTGTGGGTATTGTCCAGTTGTTGCTGTATGTTTTTATCTGCCAAAATTCAAGCAAGCATGAAAGCACCCGAGACCACCTATTCCAGCGGTCCAGGTTTGGAGCGAATCAGCATCCCCGGTGATGGGGGGAGTGTTCTCATCACACACTATTTTGGTGCAATCGTGCTCTGATTCGACCCCGAATAGCTAGTGTGAAAGCCCCCTTAAACACCACAGAAAAGCGCATTTATTACATGCACACACTGCTGCTACTTACACTGTAAAATAATTAATTTAAAAAAAAATTATCCATTGTTTACAAATCTACTATTATTGAGGAGTCAGGAAAAACAAGAATCTCACGTTTTTCTGAATGTACGTACATTTAAAAAAAGCTGTGACAATAACATAAGCTGAATCTGAAAATTTGTAGAGAATGAAATATCCAATACATTTGCATGCCAAATTATTGTAAATATGGTTTATGTGTAACGGTTGTGACAACGTCACCTCAAACTTCGATGCCCCGAGTGGGAGTCGAACCCCGGTCTCCCACACCGCAGGCAGCAACACACACCGCTATACCAAGAGGTGAATTCACTTCTTTGCAACGTGTCTATCTGTCTTTGATGATGTGAGAGTGAGTTTAACCCATAGCACCGCTACTCACCCCAGCCCTTTGTGACTGTGCTTCACGATACCATCCTGGCACCGCTACTCACCCCAGCCCTTCTTGACTGCGCTTCACGATACCATCCGTTACATATGTAGTACAGACCTTTTCAAACTTGACAACATAGACATTATCATTTGGTGCAAGTTTACTTTATGTTGCAGTGTTTGCTAATACAGTTTACAATAAAGAAGTTCCCTGGTGTTAGGAATGAGAGGAATTAAATAGTTAATGAGAGGAATATGATAGTTTCTCCATTTCCCTTCTCCATATTTCTTTCCTTTTGATTTTTTTGTATAAGCTGGTTTTCATTGAGTTCGTTGAGAAATATATAGCATTTATTGATAAATGTGTGGGAATGAGTACATGTTGGCCCTGGAAGCAGGAACCCATCACCTATAAAGCCGACATTTCCAGAAGGTGGCAACAAGTGTGGGACACACAGAAGTTACCAGACACTGGCAACCAGTGTTAATTGTGTCAGCTATTTTTTGTTTAGTTTTAATCTTAGTCATGTGTCAAATGCTCTTTTTAGTTTTAATCATATTTAGTCACCGTTATCTATTTTTGGTTTAGTCAAGTTTTAGTCAACTAGGTCTGAGCATTTTAGTCTCAGTCCTTTTTGTTTAGTCTTGATTTAGTCTTTTTGTTTAGTCTCGCCACTCAGTTACAGCCTCATAAGTTGGCGTGAGATTTTTCTAAACAAAAACAAGCTAACCTTAGTGCTAGTGGTTAGACTAACATTATTGCATTCTAAGCAATCTAACCTGGTTACATTTACCTGGATTTCCTTGTGGAAGGTCTTCAGATGTCATTTGAGATTAGTGGTGTTTTCACCCTTAATTCAATGACTACATTTCTCCCCGGGCTGAGCGGGCTCCCCTTCTTCTCCTCCTCGTGTTTGACTTTCAACAATACATTTTGTAGCTCCTTCGAGCTCTAATCTAAAATATGTCCAGCGGTCTGGTCTTCGTTTTCTTCCAAGCCCACTGCATACAAGACCACGAGAACCTGTTGCCCCGCCATTGTTCCATTAAACCTCTGTCGTGTGTAGTTACTGCTGTCAGTGTCTAGAATGCTGGCTAAGAACAAATAACGCGGGTGAGGAAATTAATCAAAGCGCTTGCGCTGCACACATAGGAAACGGAAATGCTGCAATAATAATAACATGAATTATTCTAAAAGTGATAATTATTTTGTTTCGTCTTGTTTTAGTCAAGAGAGATTTCGGCAAGGTTTTATTTTGTAAACTACATTTTGTGTTGTTTGTAGTCAACGGCATTGGATTAATTCTTTAGTCACGTTAGTGTCACATGATCTCCATTAATGTGACATCTCGTCTCGTTGTCGTCAGGGGGAAAATATCTGTTGACGACCATATTTAGTCATGATTTTCATTGACTAAATTAACACTGCTGGCAACATGTGGTAGAGCAAAGTGGGGCGAGTGTGTAAAAGGGAGGCAGACGTCAGTGACACGCAGTAGTGTGAATCAGAAACGTGAACTCTACTTCCTTAGGCGCTTAAGGAAGTTCAACTTGAGTCAGAAGATCCTCAATAACTTCTACTCATGCACAATAGAGAGCATCCTGATGGGCAATATCACCTCCTGGTTTGGGAATAGCCAGTGGTGCAGTGGCAAATTGACAGTAGGCCAAACGCTCCACGCGCGTGCGCGCGCATGCACAGTTTTTTTTGGCTGCTCTCGTCCTGCAGCTGGATACTATTGCCTCACAGCGCGGCCGTCAGCGCGCGGCCCAGAGAGCGCCGCTGGCTCTGCGGCTCTGCAGCTGCATGCTTCTCCGGGAGTCCGGTTGGATAATGCCATGTAAAAAGCGATTGCGCGTACTTCAGCCTCAGTGACCGAGGTATAACGCCGTTATACCGAGTTATACCAGCACTGCACCACTGGGAATAGCACTGCACAAGACTGCAGCAGACTACAGAGAGTGGCCCGTTCAGCCGAACGCACAATTGGAGGGGGGCTTCCCACTCTCCAAGGCATTTACAACAAGCGGTGCATGGGCAAGGCGAAGAGAATAATCAAAGACTCCAGCCACCCAAACAACTGCCTCTTTGAACTGCTGTGGTCAGGCAAGCGATACCGGAGTCTCATGGCAAGCACAGAGAGTGTTATGGTTTGTAACCGACCCCAATCGCACAACACAAGACAGGTATGATGGTTTGCCAAGAAACAGATATTTATTGAACAACAGGGAAATACAGGGAAAAGGGCACTGTCCCTTTAAGGGAGAATCACAAATACAGGAATATAATATGAGGGGAAGGAAAGGTGCCTTTAAGAGGCGGGAAGGAAAAGGGAACACTAAGGGAAAGTAAGGGAACGCCTAAGGGAAGGTTAAGGGAACGCCTTGGGACAGAGGAACTAGAGACTAGGTAAACCAGGGACAAGGGGAACTAGGGAGAGAGGACTAGGGACTAGGAGAGCTAGGGAACAGGAGAAACGGGGACTAGGGGAACTAGGGACAAGGAACTAGGTGGAACTAGAAGGGGAGAACTTGGGACAGGAACTAGGTGGAACTAGAAGGGGAGAACTTGGGACCAGGAACTAGGTGGAACTAGAAAGGGGAGAACTAGGGAACAGGAACTAGGTGGAACTAGAAAGGGGAGAACTAGGGAACAGAGGGAACTGAGGCCCGCGGAGGCGGGCTGGGAAACAGGGAGGAACTGGGAGGACTGGTGGAAATCATCTGGGCCGCTCCAGGCGTATGCGTAAAGGTACAGGAACAGCAGCGGGAACGGGGGCAAGAGGCATTACGCTGAGTGAGTGACATCACAATCAAAACTCACCCAGGCGTATGCGTAAAGGTACGGGGACAGCAGCGGGAACGGGGGCAAGGGCACTACGCTGAGTGAGTGACATCACAATCAAAACTCACCCAGGCGTATGCGTAAAGGTACGGGGACAGCAGCGGGAACGGGGGCAAGGGCACTACGCTGAGTGAGTGACATCACAATCAAAACTCACCCAGGCGTATGCGTAAAGGTACGGGGACAGCAGCGGGAACGGGGGCAAGGGCACTACGCTGGGTGAGTGACATCACAATCAAAACTCACCCAGGCGCATGCGTAATGGTACAGGGACAGCAACGGGAACGAAGGCATCGCCACCGGTGCGGCTGGCTGTCCGAGCCGAGGGAGAGAGTGCTGGAACAGTGGCGGTGACGAGGGCATCGTCCACCGGGTAGCCGCTGTCGGAGCCGAGGAACAGAGTGCTGGAACAGTGGCGGTGACGAGGGCATCGTCCACCGGGTAGCCGCTGTCGGAGCCGAGGAACAGAGTGCGCGCCACACCTTGGTGTGCGCGTCGGAACAGGGAGCTGGAACAGTGGCGGTGGCGAGGATGTCGTCCACCGGGTAGCCACTGTCGGAGCCGAGGAACAGAGTGCGCGCCACACCTTGGTGTGCGCGTCGGAACAGGGAGCTGGAACAGTGGCGGTGGCGAGGATGTCGTCCACCGGGTAGCCACTGTCGGAGCCGAGGAACAGAGTGCGCGCCACACCTTGGTGTGCGCGTCGGAACAGGGAGCTGGAACAGTGGCGGTGGCGAGGATGTCGTCCACCGGGTAGCCACTGTCGGAGCCGAGGAACAGAGTGGCGCGCCACACCTTGGTGTGCGCGTCGGAACAGAGAGACGCATCGGGGTGCGTCTGCCAGGAGGAGTGTGCCAAGCACGAAGGTCTGGAAGATGCGCGTCGGCGCGCTGAGGTCTGGAGAGCGTGCCAAGCTCGAAGGTCTGGAAGATGCGCGTCAGAGCGCTGGTACGGAGGAGCGTGCCAAGCTCGAAGGTCTGGAAGATGCGCGTCTGTGCGCCGGTACGGAGGAGCGTGCCAAGCTCGAAGGTCTGGAAGATGCGCGTCAGTGCGCTGGTACGGAGGAGCGTGCCAAGCTCGAAGGTCTGGAAGATGCGCGTTGCGCGCTGGTCTGGAGAGCGTGCCAAGCTCGAGCGTCCTTGGAAGATGCGCGTTGCGCGCTGTGGACTGGAGAGCGTCTGCGCTGGTCTGGATGTGCGTCAGGACGACAGCTGCGCGGGGGGTCTGAAGTGGATGACTGGGATGCCTCCCGTGGAAGTCTAGGGAGCGCAGACCAGTCCCACTCTCAGGCAACGGCGACAGCAGGCGAAGGCTGGAGCAAACATCTCGACGCCGGAGAATGGAACAGCATAGGCAGACAGAGGATCTCCCGAAAGAGTCTAGATGTTTAGAGAATATGACTCGGCAAGTATACAACACGACCCCACCGCCAAAACGAGGGGAAGCGCCCTGGTATTTAAAGCCCACAGGGGGACTAATTAGCCTGCCACCACAGGTGCGAGAGATAATAGAATATCAAACAGGTGTGGCCACTAAGGGTAAGGAACGAGAGGGTGGGGGCTAGAGAGAGTGAGTAGGGAATTCCTAACAGTAGGCTTAAAGAAGACAGAGAAAAGGTAGTGAGCAGCGGGCAAAACCTCACAGTATCCCCCCCTCCAACGGGAGCCACCCGGCGACCCAAAACAAATACAGACAGAGTGGCAGGGGGCAAAACAAGAGGTACTGGCCAAGCCAGCAGGGGAAGCCACCACAAGAGTGGGGCTAGCAAAAGAAACAGGGTCGCCCAGGGGTAACTAGGGTAGCAGAGGGGCAACTGGGGGAACTGGTCTAGAGGAACTGGTCTAGAGGAACTGGGTCTAGAGAACTAGTCTAGAGGAACTGGTCTAGAGAACTGGTCTAGAGAACTGGTCTAGAGAACTGGGCTAGAGAACCGGGCTAGAGAACTGGTCTAGAGAACTGGTCTAGAGGAACTGGGTCTAGAGAACTGAGGGGCAAGCAGGGTAGCAAAGGGGTAACCATGGAAGCACCGGGAAAGGGCTAGCAGAGGGAAGGTTAGCTGCCAGGGCACTGATAGCTACAGGGCCTATGCTAGCTGTACTGCTACATCAACATAGAGGCTGCGCTAGCTGCCGGAGCTAGGCTGGCAGACAGGGCTGGACCAGCATGAGAGCACAAGCTAGCTGGAAGGACAGTCCTAGCTGTGTGAGAAAAACTGACCTTGCTAGCTGAAAGGGCAGTCCTAGCAGTGGGATAAACTACACAAAAAGGTGGAGGCCATGCAGAGGGACCGGGTTAGCTGCTTGGGCCTGGCTAGCTACAGGGCCTATGCCAGCTGCAAGGCTGCATTAACATAGAGGCTGTGCTAACAGCCGGGGCCAAGCTAGCAGACCGGGGCTCTGCTGAGGGACTGGGTTAGCCGCCAGGGCATCGCTAGCTACAGGGGGATCAAACAGGGCAAAACGGGAAGCAAACAGGGGAGCTAACCGGGGAGACTAACAAGCTAAACAGGGGAGTAACAGGCCAACAAGGGAGCTAAACAGGACTAACAGGGAAGCTAAACTGGGCTAACAGGGAAGCTAACAGGGCTAACAGGGGAGCTAGAGGGGAGACTAACAAGCTAACAGGGGTAACAGGGGAGCTAGAGGGAATAAGAAAAAAAAAGGCAAACTCAACATACACCGTCTGTGCTGGCTGGGGTCGTCGATTTGGTGGGGTCGTACTGTTATGGTTTGTAACCGACCCCAATCGCACAACACAAGACAGGTATGATGGTTTGCCAAGAAACAGATATTTATTGAACAACAGGGAAATACAGGGAAAAGGGCACTGTCCCTTTAAGGGAGAATCACAAATACAGGAATATAATATGAGGGGAAGGAAAGGTGCCTTTAAGAGGCGGGAAGGAAAAGGGAACACTAAGGGAAAGTAAGGGAACGCCTAAGGGAAGGTTAAGGGAACGCCTTGGGACAGAGGAACTAGAGACTAGGTAAACCAGGGACAAGGGGAACTAGGGAGAGAGGACTAGGGACTAGGAGAGCTAGGGAACAGGAGAAACGGGGACTAGGGGAACTAGGGACAAGGAACTAGGTGGAACTAGAAGGGGAGAACTTGGGACAGGAACTAGGTGGAACTAGAAGGGGAGAACTTGGGACCAGGAACTAGGTGGAACTAGAAAGGGGAGAACTAGGGAACAGGAACTAGGTGGAACTAGAAAGGGGAGAACTAGGGAACAGAGGGAACTGAGGCCCGCGGAGGCGGGCTGGGAAACAGGGAGGAACTGGGAGGACTGGTGGAAATCATCTGGGCCGCTCCAGGCGTATGCGTAAAGGTACAGGAACAGCAGCGGGAACGGGGGCAAGAGGCATTACGCTGAGTGAGTGACATCACAATCAAAACTCACCCAGGCGTATGCGTAAAGGTACGGGGACAGCAGCGGGAACGGGGGCAAGGGCACTACGCTGAGTGAGTGACATCACAATCAAAACTCACCCAGGCGTATGCGTAAAGGTACGGGGACAGCAGCGGGAACGGGGGCAAGGGCACTACGCTGAGTGAGTGACATCACAATCAAAACTCACCCAGGCGTATGCGTAAAGGTACGGGGACAGCAGCGGGAACGGGGGCAAGGGCACTACGCTGGGTGAGTGACATCACAATCAAAACTCACCCAGGCGCATGCGTAATGGTACAGGGACAGCAACGGGAACGAAGGCATCGCCACCGGGGCGGCTGGCTGTCCGAGCCGAGGGAGAGAGTGCTGGAACAGTGGCGGTGACGAGGGCATCGTCCACCGGGTAGCCGCTGTCGGAGCCGAGGAACAGAGTGCTGGAACAGTGGCGGTGACGAGGGCATCGTCCACCGGGTAGCCGCTGTCGGAGCCGAGGAACAGAGTGCGCGCCACACCTTGGTGTGCGCGTCGGAACAGGGAGCTGGAACAGTGGCGGTGGCGAGGATGTCGTCCACCGGGTAGCCACTGTCGGAGCCGAGGAACAGAGTGCGCGCCACACCTTGGTGTGCGCGTCGGAACAGGGAGCTGGAACAGTGGCGGTGGCGAGGATGTCGTCCACCGGGTAGCCACTGTCGGAGCCGAGGAACAGAGTGCGCGCCACACCTTGGTGTGCGCGTCGGAACAGGGAGCTGGAACAGTGGCGGTGGCGAGGATGTCGTCCACCGGGTAGCCACTGTCGGAGCCGAGGAACAGAGTGGCGCGCCACACCTTGGTGTGCGCGTCGGAACAGAGAGACGCATCGGGGTGCGTCTGCCAGGAGGAGTGTGCCAAGCACGAAGGTCTGGAAGATGCGCGTCGGCGCGCTGAGGTCTGGAGAGCGTGCCAAGCTCGAAGGTCTGGAAGATGCGCGTCAGAGCGCTGGTACGGAGGAGCGTGCCAAGCTCGAAGGTCTGGAAGATGCGCGTCTGTGCGCCGGTACGGAGGAGCGTGCCAAGCTCGAAGGTCTGGAAGATGCGCGTCAGTGCGCTGGTACGGAGGAGCGTGCCAAGCTCGAAGGTCTGGAAGATGCGCGTTGCGCGCTGGTCTGGAGAGCGTGCCAAGCTCGAGCGTCCTTGGAAGATGCGCGTTGCGCGCTGTGGACTGGAGAGCGTCTGCGCTGGTCTGGATGTGCGTCAGGACGACAGCTGCGCGGGGGGTCTGAAGTGGATGACTGGGATGCCTCCCGTGGAAGTCTAGGGAGCGCAGACCAGTCCCACTCTCAGGCAACGGCGACAGCAGGCGAAGGCTGGAGCAAACATCTCGACGCCGGAGAATGGAACAGCATAGGCAGACAGAGGATCTCCCGAAAGAGTCTAGATGTTTAGAGAATATGACTCGGCAAGTATACAACACGACCCCACCGCCAAAACGAGGGGAAGCGCCCTGGTATTTAAAGCCCACAGGGGGACTAATTAGCCTGCCACCACAGGTGCGAGAGATAATAGAATATCAAACAGGTGTGGCCACTAAGGGTAAGGAACGAGAGGGTGGGGGCTAGAGAGAGTGAGTAGGGAATTCCTAACAGTAGGCTTAAAGAAGACAGAGAAAAGGTAGTGAGCAGCGGGCAAAACCTCACAGAGAGACTCAGAAGGAGCTTCTATCCCCAGGCCATCAGGATGCTCAATGAACAATGAGTGCTCAATGAACAAGGAATGAACAATGAACAATCGTAACAACCATCAAATGCACTCACAGCACACACATCCACACGCACACACTCACTTTAAACAAACAACTCACTGCTGCACCCACTTTACCCACTTTAGAACACCTAAACACACTTTATATTTATTGGCAAAAAATGTGCACTACAACCCATACCTCATTACACCTTACTGTAAATTGTACCTAAATTGTACCTCATCCCATTTCTGCATTGTACTGTATAGTATATAGTATATTGTATTGTAACTCAGTTACTTTTCTACTCTGCATTGTACATTGTATATATGTATATATTGAACACTTTTTGTCTACGTACTTGACTTCTATTTTATACTTACTATACTTTTTATACTTATCTATTTTTATCTAGCACAATCTCTGGAGCAAAACAGAAAACCTGAATTTCCCCAAGGGCATAAAGGAACACATATCCAAATGTTGTATGAAGTAGTTTACCTATAAGTAATCACATATCTGAATGTTGTAAGACGTAGTTTACCTATAAGTAATCACATATCTGAATGTTGTATGAAGTAGTTTACCTATAAGTAATCCCATATCTGAATGTTGTATGAAGTAATCCAGTGGCGGCTGGCCACTAGGGGCGCCGCCCCCCCCCCCTGGTTAACCCTGGTTAAAAAAGAGTAGAACAAGAAATATTTTTTTTTTGTTTTTTGTTTTATAGCCCTATAAATAATATAAACATGTTTAAAATTAATAATATTTACTCATTTTAAGTATGTTTGTGTTTCCAATGCACAATATAACGTTAATATATCAAATATCAAATAATCGTTTTCCTGAACAGGAAGTGACTCACTGTCTGATAGAGAATACGTTCCGTTACCGTAGCCGCATTCTCCTCGCCGTGTTTCTCTCGGGCTAGACGCAATAGCGCTCTGAGTGAGCGTGCACGCCGTGCACTGTTTCATCGCTGTATCCGTCGCAGCCAATCAGTGCGTAACGCGCTGTGCGTTGAAATATGATGTATTATGATGGAACACGGGCGCGTTTTGAAGCGGTCTAAGCAGCAGCGTCTATAATTTCCGTAGCCGCATTTCTCGGAGACGCTCTCTGATTGGCCGACGTCAGTTTTTTCCGTAGCCGCATTTCGCGGAGACGCTCTCTCTGATTGGCCAACGCCAGTTTCTGTTGTAGCTGTTGTGTAACTTGTGTTGTTGTGATGCAGCTATTTGTCTTAGAGCGTGACGGCAAGTTCTTTTGACGGTTAAGCTTAGGCACTCTTTCAAAGTTGGTTAAGGTTAGAGTTTGTCTTAGAGCATGGCGATAGAACGCCAGGTAGTTTGCAGTCTGTTCGACGCGGAAATGGGCAAAGAAATCATCACAGTACTTGTGTTGTGTGGTGCTAACACTTGGCTAACAAGAAGCTATATGGCGGATGCAGTCTGGACAGTGGTCTGGATATACATCAACAGTTTGGGACTGTGGGACAGTGGATTATACACTTTATCAAGCCCTCCTGCCCTGGACGTTTGAACTAAACAGTGAGTCTCTCTCTCTCTCTCTCTCTCTCTCTCTCTCGCTCTCTCTCTCTCTCTCGCTCTCGCTCTCTCAACACAGCGATGCTGTGTTCCTGTGTCTCCGAGAAATGCGGCTACGGAAAGTATTGACGGTGCTTGCTGAGATGATAATAGCGCTTCAAAACGCGCTGCTGTGTTGTGAACTATAACATTAATTTCGCTGCTGCTGATGCATAATTAATGGATGAATGAATGAATGGTGAGTTGTTTAAAATGACAACATATACATATGTGTTAATTATTTTATTGGATTGATCCGAGAGACAGAGAGAGAGATTGCTCCAGAGCATTTATTAACGTTACATTTTCAACTCGACCTAACGTGAACCCCCTGTGACCACCCAACAGTAGATAGTACGGGCCGCCACTGAAGTAATCTCATATCTGAATGTTGTATGAAGTAATCATATCTGAATGTTGTATGTAATAGTTGTACAAGTAATCCCATACCTATAAGTAATCATATCTGAATGTTGTATGTAGTATTATGTACAAGTAATCCCATATCTTAATATTGTATGAAGTAATCACATATCTGAATGTTGTATGAAGTAGTTTACCTATAATCACATATCTGAATACCTTTACCTGACTGCGGTTCTGTCCTGTCCACTAGGAGGTGCTGTATGAAGCCACGTCGTCGGATGCAGCGAGGAAAGACCGTGTCTGGTTACCATAGAAACCAGAGCACCTCCTACCGTCCCCCCCACCCTTCTACCAAACCCCTCCGCTCCAGGGACAACCCCCTCCAACCTGACACTGTACTCCGCAAACAGCATTCCTCCCTGGGCAACAATGACAGCCTGGCCCCCTGTTTCCCGGCCCTCTCCGGAGGTAGTCACAACAACAAGGTCATTCAACAAATGAACGATACATTTTTTTTTCTTTTCTCAGGAACCTCTTAACAAGCGGGCAGAAAAGTGGCCATTTCTTAACTTGAACTTGAGGACTGCATACTTTTTTTGCAAACCAAAATACTATACTTTATACTTATAGCACATGCATGAGCCTGGTCTCTTTTGAAAGATGACATTCTGAAGTTTCTGATTCCAGAAGAGAAAATTTACTTTTAGTGCTAACGTAATAGAGTAACATAGGTCTGAACATGAGTTGTAGAAAAACTTGTTACTCAAGTTTTTCTGTAGTAGTTAGTAGTCCAGAGGTAGTATTTCCCCATAAGGTGGTATGGCTTACAAATCCATACGGACCCATTTCATACAGATCCATTTAGAAATGAGTGATTAGGAGTGATTTTGGTAAACTGTGTACAAAAGAAAAACTGAGTTTTCTCAGAGACTTCAATTCATTCGGCTGTTTTTCTCTTCCTGTTTTCGCTCGTTAGTTTTTCACCAGATCCCTGATTCATACATCCCCAGTTGGGGTATCATTGGAAAGCCACACTCATTGGAAAGCCACCTCCACAATAATTTTCTAGATCGGATCTAGATTGACGGAACTACTGCGCCAAGAGTCGGGAGTGGTATTTTGCGCAATACCGTGTACTTTGCACAAGCCTCAAATACCGGCATGTAACTCGAGAACCGCTGAACGGATTTTGTCGCTATCGACAGGCAACAAATAAGCCTTCAATTCGATATATATATATATATATATATATATTGTATTACAAAATATGCACACCCGAGCCACTAGGGGTCGCCAAAGTGCCGGTGGGCAAATCATCCTAAAAACGTCTCATATTTGGGACGGCGCATGCTAAGAGCAATAATAGGCAACTGCACTGCCTCATCCATCACCCTCAATACAGGGGCCCCCCAGGGCTGTGTTCTGAGTCCCCTCCTCTACTCGCTGTACACACATGAGTGTGGCACAGCGAACAACAACACAATCATCAACTTTGCTGACGACACAGTAGTGGGTGGGCCTGATCTCTGCAAACGATGAGAGGGCCTACCTGGAAGAGGTGGCGCGGTGGTGTCAGGAGTACTGCCTCTCCCTGAACATCAGCAAAACAAAAGAGATGATTGTGGACTTTAGGAGGACGGTGGCCAGGGACTACAGCCCTGCAGGCTCTGGATTTGCACCTCTTGTTGTATAGAACCTGCAGGGGAGGTAGTGCAATACCCGTGGTACGCTCGGCTGAGCGCACCGCTCTCTGTAGGGCCTTCTTGTCCTGTGCCGTGCTGTTTCCATACCAGGCAGTGATGTTTCCAGTCAAGATGCTCTCTACAGCTCCGGAGTACAAGGACTGGAGTATCTTCCCAGATACTCTGAACTTCCTTAACTGTCTCAGGTGGTAGAGGCGCTGCTTCGCCTTTTTTACAACTGTGTCTATGTGTGTTGACCATGTCAGATCCTCTGAGATGTGGACCCCCAGGTACTTAAAGCTGCTCACCCTGTCTACGGTAGCCCCGTTTATCCTCAGTGGTGTGTGTGTCTCCTGCTGTCCTCTCCTATAATCCACGATCAGCTCCTTGGTTTTACCAATGTTCAGGAACAGGCTGTTGTCCTGGCACCAGCGTTCCAGTACCTCAACCTCCTCCCGGTAGGCCTTCTCGTCGTTGTCCGAGATCAGCCCCACCACCACCGTGTCGTCTGCAAACTTCACTATGGAGTTGGAGCTGAACTTGGCCACACAATCGTGTGTGTAGAGTGAGTACAGCAGGGGGCTCAGAACACAGCCCTGGGGGGACCCGATGCTCAGGGTGATGGTGTTGGAGGTCTGACCCCCCACCCTGACCGTCTGGGGTATTTCACTCAGAAAGTCCAGTACCCAGGCGCTCAGAGCGGAGCTCAGACCCAGCTCGATCAGCTTGTCCACCAGTCTGGTGGGGACTATGGTGTTGAACGCTGAGCTGTAGTCAATGAACAACAGTCTCACATAGCCCCCCTTCTGGCGGTCAAGGTGAGAGAGGGTGCTGTGCAGTACCTGGGAGACCGCGACGTCAGTGGACCTGTTTGTCCTGTATGCAAATTGCATAGGGTCCATATCACTGGGGAGGGAGGCACAAATGTGATCCTTGACCAGCCTCTCGAAACATTTCATGACCACAGAGGTGAGTGCCACCGGTCTGTAGTCATTGAGACATGTTGGGGAGGGTTTCTTTGGTACAGGGATGATGGTAGACATCTTGAAGCAGGCAGGGACCACTGACTCCGCCAGGGATTGATTAAATATGGTGGCGTCCCCGCCCCCCCGCGGTTGCCCCCCCCCCCCTCCACAACAGCCGGCGCGCCAGTGACGTCACTAGCCGTTGAGCCAGCGGCACCACTGTCTACACCAAACCGAGCGTAGAAAGAGTGGAGTTTGTCCGCGAGAGAGGCGTCGTCGCTCCCCATTGAAGGGGCGCTGACTTTTTAGTCAGTTATTGTCCTCAGTCCCCGCCATAAGCCTCTTGTGTCGTTTTGTGCCATTTGTGTCTCCAGTTTATCAGCATATGTCAGTTTTGCAAGTTTTACAGCCTTGCGCAGAGTATAGACTGTAGCCTTGTACTCCTCCATGTTTCCTGACTCTCTGCCCAGGTTGTAAGCAGTGGTGCGAGAGTTCAGAGCTGCTCTGATAGTACTGTCCACCCACGGTTTCTGGTTTGGGAAACCCGCACCTTTTTCATGGGGACAATACGGTCAGCGATTGTTGTTATGAAGCATACAACGCAGTCCGCGAACTCGCTGACGTCACTGGCGCTTCCTTGAAACATATTCCAGTCCATGTCTGTGAGCGCGTCCTGAAGCGTGGCCTCTGATTGGTCGGTCCATTTTTTTGTCTCACATGACACGACGGCGTCACGTGATCTTTGTTTGTAAGCGAGGAATAACAAGATGGAGTCGTGGTCGGATGAGCTTGTAGCACCCGTCAATGGTGGAGCCGCTACAGCCTTGTAGCCGGCTCTGAACGGGGTGTAACAGTGGTCGAGTGTGTTTCCTCCCCTTGTGGAGCAGGCGATGTGTTGAAAAAAGGACGGCATCACTTTTTTCAAATTGGCCTGATTGAATCACCAGCTACAATCGTCGCCGCGTCTGGATGTTTGATTTGATGTTTATTGATATGGCCGTGTAGCTCCGCCAGCGCTTTGCCAGTGTTCGCTTGTGGAGGGATATATACAGCTGTCATGATGACCGCGGTAAACTCACGGGGGAGGTGGAACGGATGGCACAGAATTGAAAGATGTTCCATGTCTGGGGAGCATGAGCGTGAGAGAACATGCACCTCTTTGGGGTTAACCCAGCCATTGTTCGTGAGGAGACAGACCCCACCGCCGACGCTCCTGCCGGAGGCTGCCGTGCGATCCGTTCGTAGGACGGTAAAGGAGTCGGAGGGAGAGATGCTATGATCCGGAGTCGCTGGCTTGAGCCATGTTTCCGTGAAACACATGATGTTAACGTCTCTCACCTCCCGTTGGAAGCTGACCCTCGCTCTCAGATCATACAGTAGGTAGGATCAATATCGGAGACCTCCATTGTACGCAAGAGGTGGCAACGTGCAGGTAGCACCACAGAGCAGGACACATACTGTACCTAAAGTACAAACACAAAACCAACAGAATGAATGACATTCAGGTAACACACATTTAGGGGACAGGTCTGAAATGATTTCTAAAATACAAAGTGACGTTTTGCATTCATAGTCATGACTCAATGAGGCATCGTGAGCATTACACACACACTGCAAATTATTAAATAAATAGGAACTAAAATCAATCGTGCGGATATAGTGAAATAGACTAAGAATAGATGAACGAATTCCATATAAATCGATACAGCAGCTGATGCAGGATGTGAGCATACTGTACACACGCACGTGCACGCTCCGTAGTGCGAAAGCAATTTGCGACTGATCAAAATTAGATTAGATTCAAATGTATTGTCATCATACAGCACAAGTACAACACAACGAAAATAAGTTTGGCATCCAACCAGAGTACAAATGTAACAGTAAAGTGCAATAGTAAGATACAATTTAAAGGCTTCATTTCTGAGAAAATAAATACATAATAACTAAACCCAATCATGCAGATATACAGTAGCTATAGTGGAATAGACTGTATTAATATTCCATATATTGTTGGTTTTATTTATTTCTATTGCTTAGTGCGCACATCTTAACACTTTGAGTGCCAGCGACGAGAAATCTCGTTATTTGTTACGACGGAGACAGGTAGGTTCCAGTTGTGGAGCAATAAGTAGAAGCAGAGAAGGTTTTTACTCATTAACGGTGGTTCTCTTTATTTGTAGAATGGTACACCTAGAGCAGGGGTGGCCAACCCGCGGCTCGCGAGCCGCATGCGGCTCTTTGCCCGTCAATGCGTCAAGCCGTCAATGCGGCTCTTTGCGGCTCTTCCATCCATAAAAAAAAATTAATTTTTTTTTTTTTTTTTTACTTTTTTTTTTATGTCACTCATTCCATAAGGACGTAGAATAAACATTTAATTTTTTTTTTAAATTGTCCATTTGCATGTTCTTGGTATCTGAATCTAGGGACATATATGGATCAGTGTCAGAAATAGTGTGTCTGTTACTAGGCTTGAGAAAATGGTAATGAACCAAAGGAGAATATCAATTCTATTTAAAACATTTTTTATCTTTGACTGTGAATAACACCATGCTAAAATTCACCAGACCTGAAAAATCTAAGCAAATGAATAAAGGGAAGATGATTAAACAGAAGGTTTTGTAGATACAGTACTGAATTCTGCCATCTTTTTTATAATGTAAATTTCTCCACCATTTTTCATCATATTGCAACACCGTTTTTTGCAAGACGTTCACAGAAAGGTAGAGAAACTAACTGCGTTCTGTTTTATAGCAACAACGTTCAGGTTTGTGGGAGATAATCCGAAAAAATAAGAGAAATTAAAAAGTAAATCCAGAAGTCAGATGATTGACAGGGGCTGGTGTGAGCTGGGTAGTGTAGTTTTTCGAAATTTGAAAGCCCTGAGTCTCTTCCTTCAAAAGACTACACTCACTTTTGGCTGTGCCACTTCCTCCTGTCAATATGCGTCGGTTTCCGACTCAATGCCCTGAGATTTCTATAATCTTATATTTCACTAATAACAGTTAAAATAATTGGTAAACAAACGTAATGCTGAAAATATACACTTTTACTGTATATCTCGGGCTTAAGAGGTTAACCCTGTGAGGCCCAAATTAAAAAGAAATTAGCAACTTCAGAGGCCAGAGGGTGGGACATATAAACACATTTACTATAAAATAGCATTGTGAGGCTGAACAACAGGACCAATTGACTATACGTGTGCTTAAAGGGGAACTATCTTATAAATGGCCTTTTTCAGTGTTTACCATTGTTTCTTAGCTATGTGGACTTATATTAATAGGATATATGTCTCTAATTCTCATATTGGCGCATTCTTCCAATTCTCCTCTCACAATATTCACCCTCACTGAACTGAGTCATCTGAAAATGTGCATATCTGTGATGTCAGAGATTTCTCAGCTGCATAATAATGTGGCAGTTGATGTGGCAGTTGGCACCAGGCCACACAGTGGTTGGCGCCCAGCCTCAAAAACGGCTTAAGATCTTGAGGTAGAAAAATGCGGTTTTTAGTACTTGATTAGAAATACAAAACAATGCATTTCTTTTTGAAAAAACCTAGGTGTTCCATAGACTCACAGGAATTGTGTAAAAGTGCCCAAATAGTGAAAGAAATAGTAAAATAGTTCCCCTTTAACATTTTTTAAATAAACATTATTTTTTTAAATGGCTAAAAGTGATTTTGTAATTTTGCAACCGTGGGTCTCACAGGGTACTTTTAACCCTGTGAGGCCCAAATAAAAAAGACATTAGCAACTTCAGAGGCCAGAGGGTGAGACCTATAAACACATGAAGGGTGCCGTGACTGAAAAAAAAGGTTGAGAAACGCTGGTATATGGTGTGGCTCTTTGTGGTACCACAGTCATTTTTGTGGCTCTTAGTCTCTGACTGGTTGGCCACCCCTGACCTAGAGTAATTCCAACAAGTAGTAACAAGCGTCTAGGAGAGAAAGATAATAATAATAATAATAATAATAATAATAATAATAATAATAATAATAATAATAATAATAATAATAATAATAATAATAATAATAATAATAATAATAATAATAATAATAATAATAATAATAATAATAATAATAATAATAATAATAATAATAATAATAATAATAATAATAATAATAATAATAATAATAATAATAATAATAATAATAATAATAACAATAATGATAGCAACGTCCAGAGCCTGTGGTACCGCCATGTACCGTGCAGGAGAGTGAGAAGATCCGACAACTGGAAGCAGAAAGACAGGGGTTAAATAAGACCACATTCCAGACATACCAAGCGCACCACTGTGACAACCAATCAGGAGACCCAAACAATAAGTGACAGGGGAGACAAGTGACAGGTGTCAGAATGGTGGGTGGTTCTCAGGCAGCATCAGAGAACCCAGAGCGTTACAGTTATTGAGTGCCAATGACGAGAAGTCTCGTTTTTTTTTATCATTATTGCTTTTATTAGTGATATCCATTAATTTTTCATTAATCTAGCCTCACGTTACCATTGGGACTGTCTATGAGCTCGAACAGGGAAAATACCGCCCCCTATCGTCTCCCGGATGGTAATTCCATTGGACTGGACTCAATGGAAATGGTTGAGAAAAAAACCCTCCAGAATCCACATTTTACTTCTCAGGCATGTAACCCGAGCCGATCCCATTCATTGTAGACACTCAGAACAGCGTGGAATATGTGTTTCGAGTACCCAGCGTTGGATCAATAAACGCGATCGATATTTGGAATGGCGATCAGGAATTGGAATAATCTTTTTGGAGAACATCTGATGTGAGGTAAGGAATCTATTTGACCAGTCTTGGGGTAATCAGAGTTTTTTTTCACATATCTCTACGTGTCCCCTATATGTGTGTGTGTGTGTGTGTGTGTGTGTGTGTGTGTGTGTGTGTGTGTGTGTGTGTGTGTGTGTGTGTGTGTGTGTGTGTGTGTGTGTGCGTGTGTGTGTGTGTGTGTGTGTGTGTGTGTGTGTGTGTGTGTGTGTGTGTGTGTGCCGAGCTGACCAGGAAATAGATAATCGATTTTTCAGCCCGCTTCTCTAGCGTGCATAAGTACACATATACTATCGATAATCTAGCGTTTATTTGAAAACGATTCATAAATAGGCCGAAAAATGACAACGTATTTTGTGTATTCCACTAAAGGGGCGTTTATCACAGAATATTTTTTTCTGGACATTTCCAAAAACAAGCATTTTTCAAAATGGTATAAAACGGAAATGTACCGATGAAAAAACAATCAGTTTCGTACATGTTGACTGCAAGCAAGTCATTGATAAGCGACTGGCGTATTAGACACATAGCCATAATATAGAATATAGAAATTGTAACTGAGGGGTACAATTCCCTGACTGTATTAATAAGTATTGGTATCATTAAACCACTACCGTCTTATGTACATTACTACTGGCCATACCGTACATGAGTATATGATGAGAACACTTCCCCACAATGAATCGGTTCCACACAAAGTTGTAATTAAGTATTTATTGCAGCAAAAGGTACATAATATACTTCTCTATTTCACTTGAATGCTCTTGTAAGGCAAAGGAATGTGCGTAGGCAAATCAATAAGGAATGTCCATTCTCTGGTTACGCAGGAGGTAATTATACAACCTGAATATTAGGAATTATATCTATGGTACTCTGGGGAGGCAGCGGGAGATTCTGGTAGGGGGTTCCCACCGGTTGTAAGCCAGCAGGGGGAGGAAATGTTCGAATGCAAAGTCTGGATCAGCGGGGACTCAATAAGCTCCTGCGATGGGAGGCGGTATATTACTCCCTGATCGGCAGACGAAAAGCAGCAGCTGTAATCCCAGTATGCGTGCAGCACAGGTGAAAGCCGGCCAGCCTCTCCAATAGAGACGGGCTCGAATGATGTTCCTCACGGGCAGATCCCACAGCAGTGGGTGTAGACGATTCTTCTCCGCTCCAACAGCCTAGTCCAAAGCAATAAGAATAATAATCCAGCCGGAAAGGGGCTCTGCATTCACCGGTGTAGATCCTCCGGTGCGCGGTACTTCACATTAACTAAGTTGAACTTGACGTTATTCAACTAGGCTCTGACACTTTACTATCCTATTCGCACGCGGCTATAAGTGCTCTATTTAGACGCACGGTTGTTCACTTCACTTTGTCGTTGACTCGTGATGAAGGCTTTACTAGTAAGGAGCGAACGATACGTTGAACAAACGTATTAGGATAAAACAAGACTCTATTTTGGGGCAAAACGGGCCCACTTCACAGCACGTTGTATCGTAGTGTGAGGCTTCAACTTGTTACTAAGACTACTGCTGTATCCACCTGCGACGTATTTATACGTTTAGGCGAACAAACTAGTACCAGCCTTATTCCTGTCTCGTATTCCTGGGCAAAGCCGGGCATGTACAGACATGTCTTAACGGTGGCTTTGAACTCGACTCTGAGGGTATGGCACTGGCGCTGGTGGAACGCTATCCAATAAGAGAACGAAACATTATGGTCTGTACTAGGTTAAAGGGATATTCCGTGTATATGTAC